>NC_137174.1:99025200-99527700 GCF_951804945.1 Podarcis cretensis
TATGGCATTTAGGCAGACTCGAACACTGGTGTCTCTATTTTTCAGCGACCAGCTGCTCCACCAGGACAACCTCTGAGGTTTTCTGGCTGTGCTTAAGCTAGGCATTTGCTGTGCTTGATCTTCAAATTGGATTCCATCTCCGCCGTATTAAGCAGTTGGTCCCTTACCTTTCCCACCCTGACCTGGCCACAGTGATCTATGCGATGGTCACCTCCAGGCTTGATTATTGTAACTCGCTCTATGCAGGGCTGCCCTTGAAGCTGTCCCAGAAACTCCAGCGGGTGCAGAATGCCACAGTGAGGCTCCTTATGGGGTCCTTGCCACAGGTTCACATTCATCCAGTGCTTTACCAACTGCACTGTCTCCCGGTGGAGTACAGGATCAGGTTCAAGGTGCAGGTTTTGACCTTTAAAACCCTTTTTGGCCTAGGACCCACATACCTATGGGACTGCCTCTCTTGGTATGCCCTGCGGAGGACCTTAAGGTCCACAAATGACACCACTTTGGAGGTCCCAAGCCTCAAGGAGGTTAGATTGGTTTCAGCTAGGGCCAGGGCCTTTTCAGCACTGGCCCCGACGTGGTGGAATGCTCTGTCCCAAGAGACTAGGGCCCTGCGGGACTTGACATCTTTCCGCAAAGCCTGCAAAACAGAGCTGTTCCGCCTGGCCTTTGGTTTGGACTCAGTCTGACCCTTATGTTTCCCTCCCTTTATGTGATCTATGGGCTACTTTTAAAATGAGGCTGCATTTTAAATTGCATTTTAACCTGTATTTTAAATCCCCCCCCCATTATGTTTTTACTGTAATTTTACTGGTGTTAGCCGCCCTGAGCCCGGCTCTGGCCGGGGAGGGTGGGGTATAAATAAAATTTACTACTACTACTATTATTATTATTATTATTATTATTAAAAATGACAGTTCCCTACGATAGAATCGCAGAATTGTAGAGTTGGACAGAGACCCCTAAGGATCATCCAGCCCAGCCCCCTGCTTAAAAACCTCCAATGAAGGAGAGTCCCCCACTTTCCATGGGAGTCCGTTCCACTCTCAAACAGCTCTTACAGTGAGAAAGCTATTCAAAGGCTTTGGAGCGAAAAAAAGGGAGCAGGTTTTGGGCACTCCACCCTCCAACTGTCTTTCAAACCAGGAAATCATGCCAAGGAAGTAAACCAACAGCAATGATTTCTAGAAGCTCCACTTGTGGCCTTACAACACCCAGAGCGGACCGGGCTGCTGGTCCCAGATTGGAAGGGCAAGGAAGAAGCACTGCCGGAATGGGCTGCTATCATTTCCCTGTGGCGCCCCTTTTATTATTGTGTCTCCTCTGCTGCACCTGGACCCATGGTGAGTGACTGCTGCCAAGTCTCACTGACTAATGCATAGCAACGTGTTGGGGGGGGGGGGAAAGAAAGGTGGCTTTGGAGGAAAGCCGGAGTTCCAGAATCAGCGTTGGTTCATACGTGAATCAGCTGTTAATAACCCTTGGCCAAAGAAAGCAAAAACCGTAGGAATGGAAACGTGTGATTTTGTGGCTCGTGTAAAAACACGGGTGCAGAATTACTCAAGATCAGCGAAAAACTAGGGAGCTTGTCCATTGTACCACGAGGAGTAGCTCATAACGTTCAGCTAGAAGGGGCATGAAATGCTTCTGCAGTGACAGCAATGCAGCATGGAGTAAAATAGGCAGAGAAGAAACCAGTTCGCAACAGAACCATCTTCCTGGCTCAGTTCTGTCTGTGGCATATTTTACTTCCACTGTGCTATGGTTCCTACGGATTTTAGCCACTTTGGGAACTGAATAGCACCAGAGTTGTATTTTTTTCCCTTTTCCTGGGAGCTGTTGAAATACGCTGGAGTGTTGCCTCTAAGGCTCGCTTCAGGAATCTCTTTTGAATAGTTGGATGCATGTCAATTTCGTATCGGTTTCTTCTCTAGTTGTACTCTGGCGAGGAGGGAAGGCATGCAAATTGAGGGTCAGCCACTGGAAGCCTCGGGGCCAAATCTGCCCCCACGAGGTGTCCACTTGTCCACCTGCTGCACAATTGCCAGTGCAAAGACAAGTGTGGTGTGTGGATGGAGCAGTCACTGACACCAGGATTTGCTAGAAATCCAAGCAGGATAACCCAGGTGTAGTCCATGGGCTCTCTATCATCCCTTCCTAATAGCGTCCCTCGCATTCAGCTGGTTGCTGACCTAAAAGGTAAAGGGACCCCTGACCATTAGGTCCAGTCGTGACCAACTCTGGGGTTGCGGCGCTCATCTCGCTTTATTGGCCGAGGGAGCCGGCGTACAGCTTCCGGGTCATGTAGCCAGCATGACTAAGCCGCTTCTGGCGAACCAGAGCAGCGCATGGAAACGCCGTTTACCTTCCCACCGGAGCAGTACCTACTTATCTACTTGCACTTGACGTGCTTTCGAACTGCTAGGTTGGCAGGAGCAGGGACTGAGCAACGGGAGCTCACCCCGTTGCGGGGATTCGAACCGCCGACCTTCTGATCAGCAAGTCCTAGGGTCTGTGGTTTAACCCACAGCACCACCCATGCCCCTGGTTGCTGACCTTGGGATCCAGCAACGGCCTAAGAACAATAGTAGCTGTAGCACAACTGAACTAAGAACATAGGGGGCTTCTTTATATTAAGAGAGCAATTGATCCATGAGACTCAATACTGTCTACACTGGCTGGCAGTGGCTCTCCAGGTTGCAGATTGGGATCCCTCGGAGATCTTCCTGGGGACACCAGCAATTGAACCTGGGATCTCTTGAATGCAAAGCGGATGCTGTAACCCTGAGCTGCACTCGTTCCCAAGCTATGCTAGCAGAAATCTTTATTATTAGCATTAAACAAGTCAGTATACAACCATGAGCGTTTCATAGGAAGTACACAAACAGCTGTCTACTCAGAAGCAGCTCACAGTTTAAGGCAGACAAACGGGGAGAAACTGAGGGATTCATGATTCTGAGGATAAGCCAAAGGTCATGCAGGGAAATGTGGGTTTTAAGGGGAGTTTTGAAGGAAGGGAGAGAGGTGCTAAACTACAGGGGAGCCCAGTGAGAGACACAAAGGGATGCTTATAATCCATAAATATTTTCAGAAGAAAACAATCTTTTTAAAAAAGGTTGCTGAGCTGGGGTGCAAACTGTGTGAAGGATGTTGCCATATCCCATGCCAGAATTTTTGTCTGTCTAGCCAAGTATGGAATTCTAAAAGAAATTTTCAGTTTCTGGAGAAGGTGAGCTCTTTCTGTGCCACAGTGCAGAACTCGATCTCACTACTCTTCCTCCCCAGGTGCAGCCACAGTTCACTCTGCCTTCACAACGAGCTCCAGTCTCACCTCCACACCGCAGACAAATGCAACAGAGAAATCCACCGTTCCATTGCTAAGCAGTTCCACTACACACCCCTCAACAACAGGGACTGCCCCAGGTCCTGACCCATCCTCCTCTTCAGGTAAAAGCGCTGTTCAGATCACAGCTGAGGAGACCACCACTGCTATTTCAGAAGGGACCGTCAGCCCTGCAGAAGAAACCACCCATTCCCAAGCAAAAATGTCCACAGAAGAATTACCAGTCCCCTCACCAGCTGTACCCACAACTGGAAGCTATTCTACCAATACTAGGCCATCCAGGTTCACCCTGGTAGCTTCTCATTCCACCTTCGCAGGTGAAGGCTCTCCTACCTTCAGCACTACGGCCAAAGTCACTTCCAATTCTGTTGCTCCCACCATTTCACAAACCACAACAAGCCCCAGTCTCACTAGTACAGCACCAAAGGCAAGCTCGGCAACTCAATCCACCACTGTCCCATTGCTAAGGACACTGCCAACCACGGATGTCACCACAGTAGCTGACTCCTCCACCTCCATCAGCACTGCAGTAGAAGACAGTAGCTCAACGCCGGCAGTATCCTACAGTTCAGAAGAAGCCACATCTGCAGAAAAAACCGCCACCCCAGCAACAGTTCATCCTTCATCCTATCCTGGTGAAACGAGCACTGAGCCCACACCTTTTATCCAACGAAGTGCAGTCACTCCAACAGAGTTCATTTCCCCATCACTAGCTAAGACCACGGATGAAACTACCACCACTCCTGGCACACCGCCAAAAAAGACCATGTCAACAGGCCTCTCTTCCACCACCCCAGCGAGGTCCAGTAGCACTGAGCCAACACTCAGCCAACAACCAACGTTCCTCTTCTCTTCGCTGCATGATTCGACAGCTATCACTGGCACTTCAGAAGCTGGAATCACGGATTCTACTACTTTGGAAGAAGAAACAAGCCCTACACTCCTATCTTCAGCCTCTCAAGACAAAGCCACGCCCATCACAGACTCTGTTGCTACTTTGCACACCATAACCACAGCCAAAAGCATTGCCACCCCCAGCACTGGAGCAGAAAGATCCATGCAGGCACCTGTGTCTTCCACAGAACATCCACAAATCTTCGGCACCAGTGTAGAAGTCACCTCCACAGCCCTTGCATCCACACTCTCAACTGTTCCCCCTCCATCCACATTCCCTTCTGCAGCCCTGCAGCCCCGCACCAACTCACCTCGGACAGTTGCCGCTGGCAGTTCAACATCTGGAATGACCACCAGCCCTGGTGCTTTAGGTGATGTGGCTAGCAGCCCTACACCTGAAATCCCAGAAGCCACCAGCACTATGATAGTAGAAACTAGCTCAAGATCCCAATCGCTAGCTCCTCAAGACATAACCACATTCCAAACCACAAAGCGTAGAGAAATGACTTCAACGGAGGAGACCACCACTGCTTTTTCAGACGTGACCATCAGCCCTGCAGAAGAAACCACCACCCCAACAACAGTTCATCTTTCATCCTATCCTGGTGAAATGAGCACTGAGCCCACACCTTTTACCCAAAGAAGTGCAGTCACTCCAACAGAGTTCATTTCCCCATCACTAGCTAAGACCACGGATGAAACTACCACCACTCCTGGCACACCGCCAGAAAAGATCACGTCAACAGGCCTCTCTTACACCACCCCAGCGAGGTCCAGTAGCACTGAGCCAACACTCAGCCAACAACCAACGTTCCTCTTCTCTTCGCTGCATGATTCGACAGCTATCACTGGCACTTCAGAAGCTGGAATCACGGATTCTACTACTTTGGAAGAAGAAACAAGCCCTACACTCCTATCTTCAGCCTCTCAAGACAAAGCCACGCCCATCACAGACTCTGTTGCTACTTTGCACACCATAACCACAGCCAAAAGCATTGCCACCCCCAGCACTGGAGCAGAAAGATCCATGCAGGCACCTGTGTCTTCCACAGAACATCCACAAATCTTCGGCACCAGTGTAGAAGTCACCTCCACAGCCCTTGCATCCACACTCTCAACTGTTCCCCCTCCATCCACATTCCCTTCTGCAGCCCTGCAGCCCCGCACCAACTCACCTCGGACAGTTGCCGCTGGCAGTTCAACATCTGGAATGACCACCAGCCCTGGTGCTTTAGGTGATGTGGCTAGCAGCCCTACACCTGAAATCCCAGAAGCCACCAGCACTATGATAGTAGAAACTAGCTCAAGATCCCAATCGCTAGCTCCTCAAGACATAACCACATTCCAAACCACAAAGCGTAGAGAAATGACTTCAACGGAGGAGACCACCACTGCTTTTTCAGACGTGACCATCAGCCCTGCAGAAGAAACCACCACCCCAACAACAGTTCATCTTTCATCCTATCCTGGTGAAATGAGCACTGAGCCCACACCTTTTACCCAAAGAAGTGCAGTCACTCCAACAGAGTTCATTTCCCCATCACTAGCTAAGACCACGGATGAAACTACCACCACTCCTGGCACACCGCCAGAAAAGATCACGTCAACAGGCCTCTCTTACACCACCCCAGCGAGGTCCAGTAGCACTGAGCCAACACTCAGCCAACAACCAACGTTCCTCTTCTCTTCGCTGCATGATTCGACAGCTATCACTGGCACTTCAGAAGCTGGAATCACGGATTCTACTACTTTGGAAGAAGAAACAAGCCCTACACTCCTATCTTCAGCCTCTCAAGACAAAGCCACGCCCATCACAGACTCTGTTGCTACTTTGCACACCATAACCACAGCCAAAAGCATTGCCACCCCCAGCACTGGAGCAGAAAGATCCATGCAGGCACCTGTCTCTTCCACAGAACATCCACAAATCTTCGGCACCAGTGTAGAGGTCACCTCCACAGCCCTTGCATCCACACTCTCAACTGTTCCCCCTCCATCCACATTCCCTTCTGCAGCCCTGCAGCCCCGCACCAACTCACCTCGGACAGTTGCCGCTGGCAGTTCAACATCTGGAATGACCACCAGCCCTGGTGTTTTAGGTGATGTGGCTAGCAGGCCTACACCTGAAATCCCAGAAGCCACCAGCACTATGATAGTAGAAACTAGCTCAAGATCCCAATCGCTAGCTCCTCAAGACATAACCACATTCCAAACCACAAAGCGTAGAGAAATGACTTCAACGGAGGAGACCACCACTGCTTTTTCAGACGTGACCATCAGCCCTGCAGAAGAAACCACCACCCCAACAACAGTTCATCTTTCATCCTATCCTGGTGAAACGAGCACTGAGCCCACACCTTTTACCCAACGAAGTGCAGTCACTCCAACAGAATCACTAGCTAAGACCACGGATGAAAGTACCACCACTCCTGGCACACCGCCAGAAGAGACCACGTCAACAGGCCTCTCTTCCACCACCCCATCAACTGAAATCGCAGGTCAAACAGCGACGTCCAGGAGCACTGTTCCAGAAGTAACACTCAGCCAAAAACCAGCCAAAAACCAACCAATGTTTATCAGCATTGCAGTAGAAGACAATAGGCCAACACTGCTGGCATCCCACAGTCCAGAAAAAGCCACATTTGCAGAAGGAACCACCATCCCAAAAACAGTTCATTTTTCTTCTTATCCTGGTGAAATGAGCGTTGATCCTACATCTTTTATCCAACGAAGTGCAGTCACTCCAACAGAATCACTAGCTAAGACCACGGATGAAAGTACCACCACTGCTGGCACACCGCTAGAAGAGACCACGTCAACAGGCCTCTCTTCCACCACCCCATCAACTGAAATCACAGGTCAAACAGCGAGGTCCAGGAGCACTGTTCCAGACGTAACACTCAGCCAACAACCAACTATGTTCATCAGCACTGCAGTAGAAGACAATAGGTCAACACTGCTGGCATCCCACAGTCCAGAAAAAGCCACATCTGCAGAAGGAACCTCCATCCCAACAACAGCTCCTTCTTCCCATCCTGGTGAAACCACCTCTGAGCTCACAACTTTTATCCAAAGTTATCAAGCCACTTCGACAGCACTCCTCTCCCCATCGCTAGCTGCAACCAAGGGTGAAGGTGGCATCCCTGTTGTCACATCGCCAAAACAGACCACATCAACCACAACTGAGCTCACAACCACAACTGGAAGTTCCCCTGCCCTCACCTCAAGACCACAGATGACCTTCGCAACCACCTCCAGAGGTGAAGCTTCATCTACCACCAGTAAAACTGCCAGGGTCACTTCAACAGTTGCTTCTTCCACCATTTCACTGCTCAGAACCACTGTAGCACCAAAGACAAATTCCAGAGCGAAACCCACCGCCTCACGGCAAGCTACCACACTAACCACAAATGTCACAAGGACAACTGGCGTCACCACATCATCAGCAAAGGTGACCAAAATTATTAAGCGTCCAATTTCAGCGCCAGGTAAGCATACTGACTTTGACATTCATCTGAACAGGGAAGACTCACACAAGCAGAGGTGCCGACTTGAATACAATATTGGGGCCTGTTAAGTTCTGCCCAACAGAATTGATCACATGATGTGGCTCACACCCACCATTTGAATGGCAGTGACCGTCAACCCTTGGGAGGGGAAGCCCCCTCAAACATTTGGGGGGTGTGTGTGAAGGGACTTCAGCCCCTGGGAGTTGGCTCCTAGGCACACAAGTGAAGTGGCACCTCAGGTTAAGAACTTAATTCATTCTGGAGGTCCGTTCTTTACCTGAAACTGTTCTTAACCCGAGGTACCACTTTAGCTAATGGGGCCTCCCCCTGCCACCGATTTCTGTTCTCATCCTGAAGCAAAGTTCTTAACCTGAGGTACAATTTCTGGGTTAGCGGAGTCTGTAACCTGAAGCGTCTGTAACCTGAAGCATATGCATTTTGAGCTAGGCGGCAGAGCTGGAAGGAATGCAAGTATCTGTAGGCTGAGATAACTGCCCTGGGATCATATATACTCTGCGGTATATAAATTTAACAAACAAACAAATAAGGCTCGCATTATCCTAACCCTAAGAAGTGGGTTTATTGAACATTCACCTTGCACAGAACATAAACAGAGGTCAGACTACATCTGGTTTTTATCAAAATTGTTGTTGTTGTTATTATTATTATTATTAATCTTTTATACCAAGGTAAGTAACTCAAAGCAACTTATAATATATTAACAAACACATACATCATCATCATCATCATCATCATTAATATTAGTTCTGCATGGGAGGGAGTCTCACAACTGGGGCAGTACCACAGAGAAGGGTCTCCTCATGTTCCCCACAAGCAGCCCCTCTCCCTAGTCTCAGGGCCTGGG
Source organism: Podarcis cretensis (assembly GCF_951804945.1). Classification (NCBI taxonomy): domain Eukaryota; kingdom Metazoa; phylum Chordata; class Lepidosauria; order Squamata; family Lacertidae; genus Podarcis; species Podarcis cretensis. The sequence goes on from NC_137174.1 coordinate 99,033,812, forward strand.
CTGGGTGATGGGGCCAACCTATGTGGGAGGGGCTGGATCTTTTGCAAGGAAAGAGCTGACTTGTGTTCTTGTGGCTCCTTCAGCTCCTTCCGCAGCTCCAGGTGGAACCAAGAGGCCCCCGCCAATGCCTTCCTGCCCTTCTCTACCTCCAGATACAGGTAAGCTCTTGTCATCCTCTTGTCATCTTCCTAAATCTCACCTGACTTTGCAATTTCTCTTCCTGCTTCCTTGCCCTGACGGGACGTGGGGTAGTTGAATGCCTCCCGTCGTGAAAAGCAGGATATAAATGTCATAAATAAATAAAGTAATTAAATGACAGGCATTTATACAAAGACACATGATGTGGAGAAAAGGTTTTTCTTCCTGTCTGCTAATCCTGGGACTTGTGGCTGAACTTATGCAGAAAAGGAACCAATGTGGTTTGTGTGTGATTTTCTCCTCTGGCAGGTGGGACCCAAGTCATCTTGTCAATGGGCTTGACCACTTCCCTGAATATCTCTGACCCCACAACCCAAGAGATGGTTTTGAACAAGGTGAGGGTTCATTATTATCATACGGAGTCCTCCAGGCAACTTCTGATTTAACATGGAGCGATTTTAAGGGCTTGGTAACCATAATATCAGCTCTGTTTGGATCAGTCATCATTCCTTCTCTTAGTAATAATGTGATAATGTTTTCTGAAAGATTTAGTCTGAATCTGAGTGGCCAATGGCCAGTGACTTTGTAGGGCTTTTTATTGCCATTATTATTATTAAACAGTCTCAAAATATCTGTGGGATGTAAGCAATTTTGAAGTAAGGGATCACATCCAAGCCAAAAGATTACAGGATGTATTCTTCTTTCTTTGGTGATCCCTCGTAGCCGAGTAAGATTGTCTCCCATGAACACGGTTTTAACAATGAGTCCGTAAGTGACTATGGAGGCCAATTCTGTTTTTTTTTTTATAATAGATTTTATTAAAGTTTTGAAAGTTACAGAAAGAAAAATAGAAAAAGTTAAACAAACAAAGCACAAAATAAATAAATAAAATAAATAAATAAACCCCAACCTTTACATAACTTTCTTTCCTTTGCTTATTTCCCTGACCTCCTCACACCTGCCTTTTTTGTATTCTAGTTCAATTAGATATTTCAGCAAATCCTTTCCATCTTTGTTTTTATCCTAAAAATTTATCTTGATATACTATAATTTTACATTCTCCTCTTTCACTAATTACCAATCCATTTTTACTTAATCCTTTATAACATTTCTGCTAAAACCACATAGCTTCATTCCAACATCCTTCTAACATTCCTTAATTTTACAATGTTTCTGTAGATAAACTTTAAATTTTTTCCAATCTTCTTCCACCGACTCTTCTCCCTGGTCTCGGATTCTGCCAGTCATTTCCGCCAGTTCCATGTAGTCCATCACCTTCATCTGCCATTGTGTCTTCCTGTGGAGGCCAATTCTGGATCCACACGTCCTTCCATAGTGGGGACATAGGTTTCCAGGTGGGAATTGATCATGGTGTGGATTTGCCAAGCGTGCCTTCCTCTTAGCGCGTTTCTCCCTTTCGTCCTGAGTTCGAGGGTCTTCAAAGCCCATGATACCTTTGGTAAAGGCTGTTCTACAACTGGAGCACTCGCAGGCCAGTGTTTCCCAGTTACTGGTGTTTATACTACAGTTTTTTAGATTTGTCCTGCTAGAGTCTTTAAACCTCTTTTGTTGACCACCAGCATTTCGTTTTCTGTTTTTAAGTTTGGAATAGAGCAGTTGCTTTGGAAGACGATAATCAGGCAACTGAACAACGTGACCGGTCCAACAAAGTTGATGTTGAAGAACCATTGCTTCGACACTGGTGATCAGAGAGAGGGGCTCGCAGTATTAACACCCCAACAGAGCTTGCTTTGCCATTAGTGACAGTTTTGGATCTATCACTGAGCAAGCAGGTTGCTGTTTCTCCAGCTTCCAGGCTGCTTCCAGCTCTGTTTGCATACCACTCTGGCTATTGCCCTCTTACCTAACAGTTGGCTGAGCAGGGTGGAGAAAAGGACCACTCAATAGCCTGGCAGAAGCCATCACTTAGGACTCAGCTACATTGGTCAAAAAAAGTCTTGGATGCGTTATAAACATGCAAAACCAGATAGCACCAGAGAGCAAAAAAAATTTTAATGTGTTTTTTACATAGCGTTTTCCCCCCTTTTGTTGCAATGATTTAATTTCTGACTTATTTATAGCATTTCTCTTCCTGCATGAAGATCAGCCCTTAGTTGAAGCTCTCTCAATTTAGCTAATTCTTTTGGGATGCTGATGAGGACTCGTAAGTGGCCAGCTAAGTTCGTTGTCTTACAAAGAAATTTGTCTGACCCATTCAGTAAACTCCTCTGTTAGATTGTAACCTGCCTGGTTATAGGATCCCAGTAACTGGAAAGAATTCAGGGCCTCATCCAGACTGAACCCCACCCCACCCTGAACTCACCACGTCATCTTTAAATGCTGATACAGTGGTACCTCGGGTTAAGTACTTAATACGTTCCGGAGGTCCGTTCTTAACCTGAAACTGTTCTTAACCTGAAGCACCACTTTAGCTAAAGGGGCCTCCTGCTGCCACCGCGCCGCCGGAGCACGATTTCTGTTCTCATTCTAAAGCAAAGTTCTTAACCTGAAGCACCATTTCTGGGTTAGCGGAGTCTGTAACCTGAAGCGTATGTAACCTGAGGCACCACTGTACAGTAGTACCTCTGGTTGCGAATGGGATCCGTTCAAGGGGCCAGTTCACAACATGGAAAGAGCACAACCCGCAGCAGCACGTCTGTGCATGCGCGGGTTGCGATTCGGTGCTTCTGCGCATGCGCGTGATGTCATTTTGTGCTTCCGTGCATGCGCAAGCAGCGAAACCCGAAAGCAACCCTTTCCGGTACTTCCGGTTCGCCGCGGGACGTAACCTGAAAGAACATAACATGAAGCAAACGTAACATGAGGTATGACTTGATCCTTAACATGAATTCATATATCTTATTCATTTCCCCACCCCCACCCCTGTGTTTGTCCTTTCCTCTCCAGCTGAGTCACGACTTGAGAGCCAACTTCCCCTGCGCTGCCTTCAGTGTGAAATGGATAGAGCAGATGAAGTAAAGCTCTAAAGGACTCACAGCAGCCGCTGGCTGATCAGAAATGAAGGCAGAATGAGCCCCACGAAAGGAGAAGGAGAGATTCTGTAGCAGCTGAGCTCCAGTTCTGACATAAGAGTGTGAACTGATTCTGTTTTTCCATCACATGCGAATGGATATCTCTAAGTGCAGACCCCTTGCTTGCAAAGTTTGCTCCTTATGCTTATCTGCAAATGGACCAGAGGGTTGGCATAGCACTGCAGTGAAGAGACTGAGCTACATACCCGGAAGGTCGTTGGCTCAAATTTCACTCCTTCCATGAATTCACCAGGGGTCCTGAGGCAAGCCCCTTATCTTTAATGTACTGGTTGTTTTGGGTGCTATGTTGTGCCGGTCCTTCAGAAACAACCACACCCTTGCCTCAAATTGGCTAGATCCTTTTTCTAAAATGGCTAGATCTCGAATTGACTAGATCCCTTCTCTTAAATGTCAGTCACTGCTGTGATTCTTTCCATTGGCCAAAATGCTGAAACGGGAGGGAAAGCTAGTTTCTGGCGAAACTAACAAGGAAAATAGCGCCTGCACATGTTGCCTCACATATCAGACGCCAGAATCTTACTTTTGACAAAAAATAAAAATAAAAAGTGCACATTTTTTTGTTTGAGAATTTAGGAGCGGTGCAGATTTTGAAAGGCAGCTGCATTTCAGCCCCGCATTTCAGGGACTGCAAATTAGGTAGTTTCGCGTGGAAATTCAAACTGAATCGAACTCTTCCCTCAACCCTAGAAGCCATCAAGGGGAGATGTTTTTGTGACAATTGCAGGTGTGGACCAGCTAACCCACCCAAGAGTCGCCTCAGGGGGACTGCAAAGAGCTCAGTGTCCCATCTGGTAATTTCTTCCTTATTAGAAATCCTTCTAACACCTCAGGCCATTAGTGTCCTTCTTAACGCTTCAGGAGTTTGCTAACTCTGTGACGCCACCGCAAGTATCCAGTTCATTAATTTGGAAAGCTGTTTGGAGGGCTTGAAGGCAATCCTCTGCTCCTGTGCCCCCCCTCGCCAAATGCCAGGTTGCATAACAGCTTAGTCACCTATTAACTCTTTAATCAGCTTGGTAAAATCAAGCTAATAAACCTTTGTGCAGCTGAATTTGGTTAAATGTCACCTTGGAAGAAAGTCAAATTCTTTCTGGTGGCAGCTCCAGATTTCGAAAAGAAGCTCAGGGAAGATATCTGAGAGAGGCTTCCCAAACTGAATCAGTGAGTGTCATCACAGAAGGTCCTCAACTCACAGGATGCCTACGGTTTTCCATGGGGAAGAGGCAGGGGAATATTTGCATGGGATATATTTTCCATAGGGAAACTCATAGAATCATAGAATAGAATCATAGAGTTGGAAGAGACCACAAGGGCCATCGAGTCCAACCCCCTGCCAAGCAGAAAACACCATCAGAGCACTCCTGACATATGGTTGTCAAGCCTCTGCTTAAAGACCTCCAAAGAAGGAGACTCCACCACACTCCTTGGCAGCAAATTCCACTGTCAAACAGCTCTTACTGTCAGGAAGTTCTTCCTAATGTTTAGGTGGAATCTTCTTTCTTGTAGTTTGGAACCATTGCTCCGTGTCCGCTTCTCTGGAGCAGCAGAAAACAACCTTTCTCCCTCCTCTATGTGACATCCTTTTATATATTTGAACATGGCTATCATATCACCCCTTAACCTCCTCTTCTCCAGGCTAAACATGCCCAGCTCCCTTAGCCGTTCCTCATAAGGCATCGTTTCCAGGCCTTTGACCATTTTGGTTGCCCTCCTCTGGACACGTTCCAGTTTCTCAGTGTCCTTCTTGAACTGTGGTGCCCAGAACTGGACACAGTACTCCAGGTGAGGTCTGACCAGAGCAGAATACAATGGCACTATTACTTCCCTTGATCTAGATGCTATACTCCTATTGATGCAGCCCAGAATTGCATTGGCTTTTTTAGCTGCCGCGTCACACTGTTGGCTCATGTCAAGTTTGTGGTCAACCAAGACTCCTAGATCCTTTTCACATGTACTGCTCTCAAGCCAGGTGTCACCCATCTTGTATTTGTGCCTCTCATTTTTTTTGCCCAAGTGCAATACTTTACATTTCTCCCTGTTAAAATTTGTCTTGTTTGTTTTGGCCCAGTTCTCTAATCTGTCAAGGTCGTTTTGAAGTGTGATCCTGTCCTCTGGGGTGTTAGCCACCCCTCCCAGTTTGGTGTCATCTTTAAATTTGATCAGGATGCCCTTGAGTCCACCATCCAAGTCGTTGATAAAGATGTTGAATAAGACCGGGCCCAAGACAGAACCCTGTGGCACCCCACTAGTCACTCTTCATGCTTGCGGTCTGTGGACCTAGATTCATTGTCTCAATCAACAGCTATGGGGTCTTTTCCACCCCATACATTTCCAAGCACAATTCAAAGTGTTGGTGCTGACCTTTAAAGCCCTAAACAGCCTGGGCCTTGTATACCTGAAGGAGTGTCTCCACCCCCAGCGCTCAGCCCGAACACTCAGGTCGAGCTCTGAGGGCCTTCTGGCATTAACCTCACTGTAAGATGTGAAGCTACAGTGAACCAGGCAGAGGGCCTTCTTGGTAGTGGCACCCACCCTGTGGAACGCCCTCCCACCAGATGGCAAGAAGATGAGTAATTATATAACATTTAGGAAACATCTGAAAGCAGCCGTTTTTAAGATTTGCTATTTTATTATGTTTTTCTATACGATGGAAGCTGCCCAGAGTAGCTGGAGAAACCTAGTCAGATGGGCAGGGTACAAATAATAAAATCATCATCATCATCATCATCATTATTTATTCAGTTCTTTCATGAACCAATTTTGGAAAGCTACATTCTATCAAAGAGAGCAAAAGAGGCACATTTAGCTATTGCTGTTTTAAAATGACATATTGGTTATGAATTGCATTCAGGTGCATTTTCCTGTTGTAAGTTGTTATGAATCTCCACCCCACTTAGAATATGACAAACAAATCAACCAATCTGGCGCTAGGTGAAAATAAATTGGAGACTAGCATTTAACCAATGAAGGTGTCCCCTAGTAAGAATCTTCTCTGCCATCCTTCAGGAGAATTCTCCCAGCCTTCTGGTCTGGCTCTAAAACATGCACACTGCTGGTCCAGCTCCGAGGGCCTTCTGGTGGTGGCACCCGCCCTGTGGAACGCCCTCCCATCAGATGTCAAGGAAATAAATAACTATCTGACTCTTAGAAGACATCTGAAGGCAGCCCTGTTTAGGGAAGATTTTTATGATTGATGTTTTATCATGTTTTCAATATTCTGTTGGGGGCCACCCAGAGTGACTGGGCAAACCCAGCCAGATGGGCGGGGTATAAATAATATTTATACATACATACATACATACCCTGCCCATCTGGCTGGGTTTCCCCAGCCACTCTGGGCGGCTTCCAACAGAATATTAAACTACAATAGTCTATTAAACATTAAACATTAAAAGCTTCCCTAAATGGGGCTGCCTTCAGATGTCTTCTAAAAGTCTGGTAGTTGTTTTTCTCTTTTCAATATTTTAATGTTGTATTTTAATCTTGTTTTTAAGTTGTATTCATTCAACTTGATTTTATTATTGCTTGTTAGCCACCCTGAGCCCGGCCTTGGCTGAGGAGGGTGGGGTATAAATAAAAATTATTGTTATTATTATTATTTGATATCTGGTGGGAGGGCGTTGCACGGGGCGGGTGCCACTACCGAGAAGGCCCTCTGCCTGGTTCTCTGTAACTTGGCTTCTCGCAGCGATTCACCTCCTCCAGAAGCCTGTTTGGCTGCTCAGGTTGCTGATTCACTTCATCCAGGAGCCTGATTCGCTGCTCCTGCAAGCCAATCAGGTCACTGACTCACTTCCGCCTGGAGCTGGATCGGGTGGCTCCTGCGGACCAATCAGACTGCTGCATTCTGGATCCTATTGTTCTAGGATTCAGCTCAGCACATAACAATTTCCATCGATCTAAAACTTGCAAGATTCTTTTGATAGCAGCGAGGTTCTGCTGTGATGTTTGCCCTGCTCACAAGGTGTGCCTGTTATCAGTGATGTAGCCTTTTACTGGCTGGTGACATAATGCCCTCTCTTTCCCTTCGCAAGACGCGGCCAAGGCGTTTGTTCCAGCTGAGCGGAGAGCCCTTAATGACCCACGGTCTGTGACCTCATCAGCAGAGTTAATGGGCTGTGTGGGCACTGGCGGAATTAGCATGTTTATATCTCCGAGGCTCCTCAAGTGTGACCAGAGGGCCATTGAACATTCCTCGCCCTCTTGGAGTGGGCGATGCTTGCAAGCAGGAGCGGGTGCCGGCTGGCATGCATGCCAAGCTGCGTCTTCCCGGACCCCCTTCTGCGTTTTGGGGATTCTCGAGGGTCCCGCAGCAAAATGCGACACCTGTTCTAGCTGTTTGGAAACCACATCCCGAGTTATCGGCAAAGGTGCGCCAAGGGTCCCTTGGCAAGTAGCTGTATCGGCACACACACACACACACACAGAAAATCACTTTTCCCCACTAGCCAAATTAGAAATTATTACATTTTACGAGACCCAAGTACTTGAAGCGTCCCGGGTTAGGGTAAGGTGAGGAGGAAGGGAGGAAAAATTGCACACCTTTGTAATGTGGTGTAAGAAGGATGAGAAGCTTCTGCATTCGACCTTTCAATAATAGTGGGGTACGCATATGTGCCATACAACCCAGAGTCTGATAGGTGATTTTAGTGCCCCTGACTGGGGCACTGGTTTTGCCAACCCCTAGCTTGCTGATCAGAAGGTTGGCGGTTTGAATCCCCGCGACGGGCTGAGCTCCCGTTCCTCAGTCCCTGCTCCTGCCAACCTAGCAGTTCGAAAGCACGTCAAAGTGCAAGTAGATAAATAGGTACCACTCCGGTGGGAAGGTAAATGGCGTTTCCGTGCGCTGCTCCGGTTTGCCAGAAGCGGCTTAGTCCTGCTGGCCACATGACCCGGAAGCTGTACGCCGGCTCCCTTGGCCAATAAAGCGAGATGAGCGCCGCAACCCCAGAGTCGGCCACGACTGGACCTAACGGTCAGGGGTCCCTTTACCTTAGGAGACCTTTGGCTACTGGATTGCTTGGAAGCACCTCGTGGCAGCGACAGATTTAGGGCAGGGCTCAGGGGGCGCAAAATATTAAAGAAATAAAAAAACCTGAGTTATTGTGGGAATAAGCAATCAATCAAATCTTTTCTATGGTCGTAGACCAGCATAAGTAGGTTGGGGTACAATCATTTAAAATCTGTAAACCGTTTTGGAAAGCTAAGATTATTAAAACAGAAGGTATATATAAAAGACTGTTAGAATAGAAAAGAAGCGAAAAGAAGCGAAAAGAAGGGTTAGGAGCATTAAACGGATGTGGAAGAGCATAAAAGGTTAATATATAAAAGTCTATAGCTATCAATTTACAAAGCACTCCAATATGACTGTTCATTAAATCTAGTTTGTGGTGCAGGTCATCAGCCAATGAGTTTTGAACATTGCTGAGCAGAACCTGGCAACTCTGTACATTGTAGCAGGGTTGGTTTTTCTGGGATTCTGGGCTGCATCAATAGGAGTATAGCATCTAGATCAAGGGGAGTAATAGTGCCACTGTATTCTGCTCTGGTCAGACCTCACCTGGATACTGTGTCCAGTTCTGGGCACCACAGTTCAAGAAGGACACTGACAAACTGGAACGTGTCCAGAGGAGGGTAACCAAAATGGTCAAAGGCCTGGAAACGATGCCTTATGAGGAACGGCTAAGGGAGCTGGTCATGTTTAGCCTGGAGAAGAGGAGGTTAAGGGGTGATATGATAGCCATGTTCAAATATATAAAAGGATGTCACATAGAGGAGGGAGAAAGGTTGTTTTCTGCTGCTCCAGAGAAGCGGACACGGAGCAATGGTTCCAAACTACAAGAAAGAAGATTCCACCTAAACATTAGGAAGAACTTCCTGACAGTAAGAGCTGTTTGACAGTGGAATTTGCTGCCAAGGAGTGTGGTGGAGTCTCCTTCTTTGGAGGTCTTTAAGCAGAGGCTTGACAACCATATGTCAGGAGTGCTCTGATGGTGTTTCCTGCTTGGCAGGGGGTTGGACTCGATGGCCCTTGTGGTCTCTTCCAACTCTATGATTCTATGATTCTATGGTATCTCAAAGCAGCAAGGAGGTATAGAATTGTCCTGTGTGCCCTGGGTACTGATGGAGTAGTGGGGAGATGAGGCGAATACAGATGTCTCTATAATATAGGCACTGGAGAAGCCCGGAAGCTGGATAAAACCAAAAGCCCATCTCAACTGTCCCGTTTCAACTGGGACATCCCGGAATTACAAAAGCTGTCCATTACAATAATATAAAAATTTATTATTTCTATGCCACCCATCTGGCTGGGTTGCAACTATTGCAAACCTTTTTCTTCTCCACCTTTACATCAGGTGAGATTATTGCTGCATCGGGACTATATCCTTCCTGGATAGCTCAGTTGGTTAGAGTGTGGTGCTGATAACGCCAAGGTTGCAGGTTCGATCCCCGTACTGGGCAACTGCATATTATTGCATTGGAGGGGGTTGCGCTAGATGATCCTCAGGGACCCTTCCAGGTCTACCATTCTGTGATTCTATGGCTTGCATATAAGGCAGCTTCCTTTGTTCTTGTGACGCTTGACACACAAGCCAGCACAAAGAGTCCCTAAGTGACACTGTCTGTGATAGAAGGCTCCAGAACCAACGAGGGATGTGTTTGCCACTTCTAGGTGCTTATGGACCATGAGCAGACTGACTTCTCTGTCACAATCCTGCAGGATCAGGCCAGTGGCCCACCTAGTCCAGCACCCTGTTCTCACAGAGGCCAATCCGAGCACAAGAACTCTTTCCTTCTCGTGGTCTGCAGCAATGGGCATTTCGAAGCATTGCTGCCTCTATGCATTCCTGAAAGGATTATATTTGCACCAACTTCATGATAGTTTTTTCTCTTCATGAGATTATGAGGCTTCCAAGTCCTTCTTGAGAGGCAAATTGTTGTTATATCAGCAGGCATTAACCCACGCATGTTGAGGCACTTAGAAATCCACGCGGAGAGAAGGAAATGTGCCATGCCAATTCCCAAGACGCCAGCTCTGCCACAGGCTCGTCAATAGACTCACCTGTGCTCAGATGTGGCCCATTGCTCTGGCCGAGAAACTGACCTGCCAGTTCAGGACAGGGCCTCGACCCTTCTACAACACCTGCCATCCATTCATCTCCCGTATGAGACACGACACGCCACCAAGGCAGACTCCCCAGATCCACAGAAACTTCTGCAGAAACTTACTCGATTAGAGTCTTTGATGTGGGTCTAACTTGAAGCTGCTGTTATGCGTTTCCCCAAGAAATGGACTAGGTGTGCTACTGTTGTTGTTTATTGTAGTTTAAATCATGTTCATTACGTGTGAGAAAGAGCTGGACCATAAAGAAGGCCAAAGAATTGATGCTTTTGAATTCTGGTGCTGGAGGAGACTCTTGAGAGCCCCATGGACTGCAAGAAGATCAAACCTCTCCATTCTGAAGGAAATCAGCCCTGAGTGCTCACTGGAAGGACAGATCCTGAAGCTGAGGCTCCAAGACTTTGGCCACCTCATAAGAAGAGAAGACTCCCTGGAAAAGACCCTGATGTTGGAAAAGATGGAGGGCACAAGGAGAAGGGGACGACAGAGGATGAGATGGTTGGACAATGTTCTCAAAGCTACCAGCATGAGTTGGACCAAACTGCGGGAGGCAGTGGAAGATAGGAGGGCCTGGCATGCTCTGGTCCAGGGGGTCACGAAGAGTCGGACACGACTAAACGACTAAACGACGTGTGAGAAAATAATAAAATAATGTGTTTTTCTTAAAAAAAAACCAAGATGCTAGCTGAAGACACTATTTGGGCATTACTCAGACACCTCGCCAAATTAAAGAGGTGCTCCTGCTCCCCCATTTCCCAGGGGCTTGCAGTTAAGAGCAATTGCCTTTCAGTCGTCTGACTTCATATTACATATTCCGTCTCTTGCAGGCACCTTTAGCAAGGCGCACCTGGTTTGTTCCAGCTCTTTGTTTGTGGCACAGTGTCATTTGGTTGATATGCATTGCATATGACTGGGAAGTGAAGGTCTTGCAGGTGGGGGGGGGTTGAGGGGGAGGAGGTTGGCTTATTAATTTCAGCCCCTTCCAGCCTCCTGCAAAAGGGGGGGAGGGAATGGGAGTGGTCAGGGGCTTCCAGCCCACGCACGCATATCCTATAAATGACTGGAATCTCCTGAGAGGCAGTCCACGCAAGTCCTGCCAAACGACTTGGCCCCCTTTAACAAATTCGATTTGCTGGGCAAATGGGGAGACAGAGAGGGATGCTTTGGGCCCTGGCAGGTTTCTGGGCATGGCTTCTGTGCGGTAAGTTTATTCTTTTTCTGGCTGCTCTCTGTGAATCTGCTCCAATTAGGATCAAGAGGTGGAGGCAAGCTCAGCCAGCCTAAGATATTAAGCTGTGATGCAGAGTGAAACCTTTTCCTCTGGGCGAAGAGGAGAACTTTCTGCTTGCATCCACACACCAGCAAAAACAGGCCACAGGTTCTGCTGTACAGGTGCTGCCTTTTCCTGCTTTCTCTCCCAAATTTCTTGGGGCTCCTGTTTATTCGGCATCCACTAGATTCGCTTGCACAAAGCCTATGCAGGGGACAGAGTCTAGACTATGTCCGATCTTTACTGCACATTCATTCTGGTTTGTTTATGGGGTGATTATACAGCAATGCATTGAGCATTCGTCCTGGTTTGCTTGCGTTTCGCCATCCCACACTTTCCAGTGCATTCACTGTCACTTTCCTACCAGCAAACAGTCTGTTTTTTTAAAAAATAAAAAAGTCATATTTGCTTTCCGCTTGAATCCCTGCTACAAAGCAGTCTGGATCCAGCTTTCATTAAAAACACGTAGCTGCGGTATGGGGATGTACTAGGACCTCAGAATTATTTTCATTAATTCCTGCTAAATTTGTATTCTTTTGGCAATGTGTGTGCCAAATCCAAGTTCCTCTTGACAGCTTCAGTGTTCTGCATCACTGTGGAAAAGCACTGGTTTGGATGGAAGTTGTTCAACCCAGTGGCTGTGTAGTAAACAGAAGATACCTAAGAGCAACAGCACGACACTCTCTTCTACTCCTTCCCCCAAGTAACTCCTTATGAGTTACTTAGCGAACTTGATATAGAAATAGGTGGAGAAAATAGACTTGGACTGGGGAGAAGGTCAGGCAAGGGATTGCTTCCCGAGGGAGGGTTGGAGGAAGAAACTTGATTCTGTTTGCATTTTAACAAGAAAGCACCTAAACTTCACTTCTCGAACCAAGACGCGAAGTGAAACACGATTATCTTGTGGAATACACACTTCTCCGATTTCCACAATGCCGTCCTCCAACCACGTGATGTGCACAAAAGTACATATATCAGAGGAAAGCGTACATAGAAATGCATATAACATATATGTCAGGGAAAACTTCACTGATGAGTTTTCATGAGGTTTAAAAAAATAAGTGAATCACTGTGGAAGTCTGGAGAACGGAATTCAAGATTGGAAAAATGAGAAGCTGAGATTGGCAGGTTTCATCCATCCGTATTCCAGGGTTCGGAAGAGTCTAATTGACGATTAATGTTTTAACTGAAAATGAATGTGTATCGCCAACTTTGTTCAGGGAAACAGCTCTTGCGATGATATGCTGTCAGAAGGGAAGCTAAGATTATTGCAAAGATAAAATGAAGTAAGGTTATACCACGTCCCACCATGTTAAGGTAATAAGAACAGGAGGCAATCTTCCTCTGTATCTGTGTTTTGCTGGCAATTGGAGACTTTCCTTTCTGAACAAGATTGTGAGTTTGGTGCTGGTGTTGCTTCAGGTACTCATTGTGTGTGTTTGTGTGTTTGTGTGTTGTTGTTTTTTCTCCTGCTGTTTTAGTTTTCATAATTTGTGATTTCATAGAATTGCAGAGTTGGGACCCTGAGGGTCATCTAGTCCAACCCCCTGCAAAGTACGAATCATACACTCGGTATACACTACTGAGCTGGTTGGTCCATAATAAATAATAATAATATATTTTTATTTATAGCCCGCCCTTCCTGGTTCAGAAAACCGGGTTCAGGGCAGCTAACAACAAATTTAAAACACTTAATTGATGCAACAAAAAACAGCATAAAATACAGTATAAAACGTGAATAACAATAAATTCAGAATTCAAAAATCAATTTAGGGGGAAAATCCATCCAATAAACATTAGATGATCACCAGGGCTAGCTGGCTAAATCAGTCCTATTTGGGCCAGTGAGGCCATGGGTCTGATTCAGTATAAGCCAGGAGTCCCCAAACATTTTCAAGCCACTGCCATAAACACATCCCTTGTGCCACCTAACCTATAGCAAAAATTATTCATAAAAGCACTTTGCACAAGCCACTAAGGATCATGACCTTCTGTGCAGAAAAAAATTCTCATAACAAAAGAAAAGCGTTTTACAGCTTTGCTTGCAGATACTTGGTTTAAGCATTGCAAAAACAATGAATGATATGTTGTCTCAGTTGTTTATTTCCATTCTTACATAGATTGATCCCAGTATGAGCCTCAATAACATCTCTTTGCCCAAAACCAGTATTCCAGCTAAAAATCAAAAGAAATCTGACACTTCTTTTTATCCTGTAGTTTTATCTTGTGAACCACCACCCTGAGATCTTCAGAAGAAGAGCAGAATATTATTATTATTATTATTATTATTATTATTATTATTATTCACAGCTTGCTTGAATTTTGGCCAGTGTCCAGGGAGATTGTGTGTCCTTGGAAAAAAACAGTTTTGTGTCCTTGGGAATCCTATCCAAAAACCCATGACTCAGTCATAAAAGCTAGCCCATCCCACCGTTGCTATGGAAAAACACAAGCCTTCATCATATGATCATGTTTTTCACAGAAACTTAAATGCAGTTACAATTATACACCATTTTATGTAACATTAAATGACTTTGACAACAAGTGGTTCCCAAAGGGGGAAGTGGGATTACCTAGGGGTGTAAATGACTACCAGATTTTGAAAAGCTGGTGTCTCTGGATCAAGTTCATCTGTTTTGTTGGATTAATTGCACTCAGTGGTTTGGAATGAATTTTAAATAGCCATGCAATTAATTCTTTAATTTTATTGTGTTATTGTCTTCTTCAGTGGGACATGCGAACTGCTGTTTGGAATAATGCTATTTTCATAGGGTAGGGGACATTGGGGTTGAGTATGGAACCCAGGGGGTGTTGACCTGAAAAAAATCTGGGAACCGCCAGTGACACACCTACATTTGGGGGACCCTGAAGCTTGGACTGTCATGGGGGACCTTCGCAACCAGAAATGGACTCTGGGATATCACTGTTATCTTCTTCAATGGGGTTGTCCCACGACAGATCGCCACACCTGTGCATCATCTGTGCTGATGACTCTCAAATTTGGGGATTGTCGAAATATATACAACCAAAAAATTAATCAATTTGATGCAAACAGTTGCAATTCAAATTGGGTATGCTAGGCCCAAAAATTCTAAGCGATGTGGACTATAGTTGCTTTTGTTTAGGGAAGCTTTTAATGTTTGATGGACTACTGTATTTTAATATTTTGTTGGAAGCCGCCCAGAGTGGCTGGGGAAACCCAGCCAGATGGGCGGGGGTATATATAAATTATTATTATTAATTATTATTATTATTATTATTATTATTATTATTATTATACCTCACCCATCTGAATTGGTTGCTCCAGCAACACTGCACAGCTTCCAATGGATAAAAACATAATAAATGGATATCAGCCCTGCTCAAGGCATGACGGACAACAGCAACAACCAGGAAAAGTTAGACATAACATTTTACAAGGACAGGAAGAAACATCATGGATAGAATAAATGTCATACACAGGAAGAATAATGATACAGTACGAGATCCTCACTTGTAGTCTTGCAAATCATTTAATGTGTCAACACTAATAGAAGTTATAAATATTGCAGCTGTTGTATAAGGGCTTATTATTATGACTGGAATGTCATTGAAATCAATAAGATTTTGGAATGAAGCAATAAAGAAAATCATCAATGGGGGAACCACCTGATCTAAACTATATAATTTGGTATTGGAATGATTGATATTAGTAATTGTATTGCAAATTGGCATTGTTATAATGAGGCTGTCATTGGATTATAATTGAAAAAATCCTTAGCTCAGGGGTCACATAACTCCATACCCCCTCCCATTTCTCCGATGAAAATAGGGACGTCCTAAGGAAAAGCGGGACGTTCCAGGATTAAATCAGAAACCAGAACGGCTTCTGTAAATCCAGGACGGTCCCTGGAAAATAGGGACACTTGTAGGGTCTGGAACCTCTGAGTGTTTTACAAAGCAATCTTGAATGACAGACAAGTCCTTTGCTGATGCAAACGTGTAACTTTCCATCTTACTTTTGTCAACTCCTTGCAGCGCCTGGGAAAACAGTTGCCGTCCCAGTTCCCACAGAATGGGAAGAAGGAGACCTGGGAGCCTTCACCACCACCAGTGATGGCCTTTCCTGGGGCACAGACAGTGACTATTTCGAGCCCACCATGCTTCCGTCCACAGAGGCGCCTGTCTTCATGGAGGAAATCCAAGCCACAGAATTATATACACCTAGTCCTCTCCTTGGGAAACCAGAAGAAAACCTGAGTTCTATTAGCTCAGCGAACTCTTCCAGTCCCGTGGAGGAAGAAAGGTCAGGTTCTCCGTCGGCCTCCACTCTTGCAGGAAACGTGGCTTCTTCCAACGATGGTCCCAAGAACCCAGGAATCACACCCCCAGGAGAGAATGCCAAGGAAACGACAGAAGTCCATGTCGAAGGAAAGGCCGTCTTCCCGGCTAGGACGAACTCTTCTTTGGAAGAAGGGAAAGCTAAAACAGCTGCAGTGGTGTCTAAAGAAGCAGCCACACCTGTGATCTTGCTCTCTAAGGAAGAAGAGGAAGCTGAATCCCCCGTGGAGAGGACTGAAGAAACATCCACAGCACCCATCTTGCTTTCTGCTTCTTCCTCTGAGCAGCCTGGAGGAACAGAGCTTCTCATGGAGTTGGAGCCCAGCACAACGAGCACATCTCTTCTCAGCGCAACCGGCGGTGAAGGGATACGGGCATCCCCCTCCGAAGAAGGGGCTAACAGCGTTGCTTCTGGCGAAATGAGTTTTCCGCCACCAGCTGCTGGAGACGAGGAGGCAATGGACGTGGACACCGGGGGAAGCGACGTGGGTTTCCAGCTCAACCCCAGCGTAGCTTCGGGGGAGGAAACACCAAACATCATCCCAGAAGCAGATGAGGAGACTCCAGATCTTTCTCCAGATGCTGGCAGTGAGGCTGCAGCCCCGTCCTCGCACCCAGGAGCAGACCCTTCCAGCCACACAGAAGAGCTGCCTGTAGAAGAAGCAGGAGCTGCTCCTGCTGATGTAAGTTCTCCTCCACCACCTCCAGAGGGAGATGCTGTGACGCCACCGCCAGAATTGCCCACATCTGGTTCATTGCAGTCTGATGACACAACTGCGGAGTCATCAGAACCCGGTGAGCTTGTTGCAGTTTCCACTCAACTGCCTTCTGCTGATGAAGCTGCTCTGGATGTAGAATCTGCTCCTGGAGAAGGAAGGGGTGATGCAGATAGTTCTCTGTCTGCAGGAGAGCCCGAAAGTGATACAGAGGCAACTGCTGTTCCCTCTTCTGCAGGCCCAGAAGTTGGCCCTGAAAACACGGCCGATGTGCCCGTTGGAGAATCAGAAGACCTGCTGAGTGCGGAATCGTCCAGTTCCCTTCCAGTAGATGAGTCCACGCTAGACAGTCCACCCGGCATTTTATCTCCCAGTGATGCTCCCTCTGAACCTTCACTGAGGATGGAAGTGTCTTCTCCTGCTGGACTCCCATTGGTGTTGGGTTCTGCTTCACAGTTACCTGAGGATAGTGAGACCCAGGCATCTTCCACAACTAACGAAGAGGCAGAGGAAGGTTCTGGAAGCCCAGACAGCAACAAGGAAGCATCTTTTGCTTCAGTGTCTCCAGAGCAAGGACCAGCTTCTTCAGGAACAGATGTCCCTGCTGGAGAAGAAGTTTCTGCAGGCCTTGCCAGTGGGGCAGCCTCCCCCTTGAATCCTAGTGTGGAAACAGATAGTTCAGAGGTGGCAGAGAATGAGCAGCTCACAGTATCAACCCAGAGCGAGCCCTCTTCAGATATGACCACCATAAATTCAGCTGGGGTAGCAGAGAAGGTACCAGGGACTTTGCCCGACACCAATACATCCCCTCCTTCTCTCCTGGAGGATGAAACAGCATCCAAAGCTCAGGGGTCGTCTGAAGAAACAACCTCTCCTATGTCTCTCAGTGTTACACCTTCTCAGCAGGAGGAGGGAGAGATCTTCCCCAGCGAAACACCTGGAAAGGTTGGTTCTTCTCCTGAAGGAAATGAGGCAGCTACAGGACCAGATGTTGCATCAGGATCAGCCACAATTGATGCAGTCGCACAAACGAGCAGCGAAGGCCAGAGCGAGACAGACTCCCCACTCTCCAGCATGGAGCTTATCCCACCTGTGGGAAGATCAGAGATCTTGGATACTGAAGAATCCAAGTTACCTGCAGAGGACATGGTGGTAACAGATCCATTGGGAGGACAAGCCACCTTCCCCTCCACATCTCCTGATGAGTCACCTTCTGGTCCCTCTGCTACAGATGCAATGGAAGCTCCATCAAATGGGCCACCTGGCTCTCCACCTTTCTCCCACCTACCCCCAGACAATGACATGGGGGCAGGCTCAGAGGTCACCACGGGGCCAGAGGAACTAGGATATTCTGCTGCTGTGAACAGGGAGGAAGCATCTCTTTCCCCAGTGTCCATCACAGAGCCTGAACTGGCTCCTGCAGAAACAGAGGCCGCTGAGGATGGAAATGTTTCTGAAGACCTAGGCAAGGTATCAGCCTTACCTTCCAGAGAAGAGACAGTAGGAGCCACCTCAGAGGCAGCAGTTGAAGAGGGATCCCCTTCAGATAGCAGCAGCTTTCCGGACGAAGTCAACACTCTGCCCCCAGAGCCACAGCTAGGTCCAGGAAGTGCAGCAGAGAACAGTCCACCAAGCCCTGCAGAGGTGACAGATGCAGAATCTGGAGATCTTACTCACCTTCCTGAAAGTGGTGGAAATTCAATGGAAGCTCAAGAGTCATCAGAAAAAACCCCCTCTTCTGCATCTTCTTCTAGGTCCTTCAGTGTGGAAGACGAAGAAGGCGAAGCCTCCTCAAGCCCAGCTTCTGACAACCTTGGTCCTTCCCCCCAAGGCACTGATGTTTTAGAAGGTAGCAGGGATGGTGAGGGCAGCACTGGATTGGTTGAAAATGAAGTAGCTGGGACAACCAACAGCGGGGGCCAAGCTGGAACGGATCTCCCACTTTCAGATGCAGAAATTGGCCCCACTGAAAGATCAGAGCTGCCTGCAGGGCCACCAGGAGCTGCGGCTGATTGGGAAACCCCAAGTCAACCACCTGTAGAGGATGGCAAGACATTAGTAGGAAACACAGCCTCAGGAGAAGAATCTCCCTTAGTCAACCCAAGTGAAAAATCCCCCCCTTCCGTTGTTTTTGAGCCATCAGGAGCTGATCCTAGTGGGTCCACTAGCTCTCCAGTCTCCTATCAGCTGTCTCCAGATGTTGCATTAAATCCAGGCTCTGCAACTTCTGAGGAGGCCCAGGGATTGGAAGATACTTTTAGTAAGAAAGGATTGGATTTGGTTCCAATAGACATGGGGTCACCATCGGCCTCCCCCTCCAATGATGGGATAGTGGGTACTGACTCAGACTTGGAAGGTAGTATGGAGTCTCAACTCTCTCCAGAAGATGCTGCAACAGCAACAGATAAGGGAGCAGAACCATCTGAAGGCTCTCCCAGTGTCGGCAGCAAGGAAACATACTTGGCTCCGTCAGCCTCAAAGCCACCAGTTTCCTCTTCTTCCGCTGAAGAGGTGCAAATTGATGGATCACCATCAGTCGATAGCGAGGAGTCTACTCTGTCTCCAGATGACGCAGTGAGAGCAGGACCTGTCACTTATGAGGAGGGAGAAGAATCAGAAGACACCTCCGCTGAAAGTGGAAAGGAACCATCGTTGTCTCCATTGGCCACAGAGTTACAATCAGCAACTGCCTCCACCGAAGGCGTGGAAACTGCCATCTCTGAATCAGAAGCCAGTGCAGGATCTCAACCATCTCAAGATTCTGCAGGACCTGGAGCTTCTGAAGGTATAGAACAGTGGGAAAACTCTTCTGCTGCAAGTGAGCAGGAAGCACCTTTGGGTTCATCAGTTGGAGAATCACCGAAAACATCTGCAGGTGAAGAGGTTTCTGAAGGACTTGTTGAAGGAAGACCTTCCCTCTCCACTGAGTGGGTGGATCCTGCCAGCTTTGAGAAGGCAGCAGGGGAAGGATCTCAACCACTACTAGTTAATGCAAGCGTGTCCAGTGGGGAGGAACCATCTTCGACTCCATCGGCTGCAGAGCCACAGTCAGACTCTCTGTCAACTGAAGGGGTGGAAATGCCCAGTTTGGGGCCAGCAACTGACACAGGATCTCAACCATCCGTAGATAGTGGAGCAACAGCAGGGGCTGTAGCTTCTGAGGAGGGAGAAGAATCCTCTTTGGCCCCAACATCAACAGAAATACAACCCCCTGGAACAAGTGAAGAAGTTTCTGGAGGGCTTGGAGAATCTTCCACCCTCCCTGAAGATGTGGAAACAGGGGCTGTAGCTTCTGAGGAGGGAGGAGAATCCATAATAAGTGAAAAGAAATCCTCTTTGGCCCCATTGTCAACAGATTCACAATCCTCTGGAACACCTACAAGTGAAGATGTTTCTGGAGGGCTTGGAGAATCCCCCCTCCTCCCTGAAGATGTGGAAACACCTATTTTGGATTCAGCAACTAACACAGGATCTCAATCATCACCGGATGGTGCAGCAGAGGGTGTAGCTTCTGAGGAGGGAGGAGTATCAGAAGACATTTCTTCTGTGAGTGGGAAAGAGCCATCTTTGCATGCATTGCCCACAGCCTCACAATCTTCTGGAACATCTGCAAGCAATGAGGTTTCTGAAGGACTTGGTGATAGAGATTCCTCCCTCGCCACTGAAGGGGCGGAAACAGCCGGCTCAGAGTCAGCAGCAAGCAAGGCATCCCAACCATCACTAGATGATGCAGCAACAATAGTGTCCAATGAGAAGGAACCATCCTCAGCTCCATTGGCTGCAGAGTCACCATCAGACTCTCTGTCAACTGAAGAGGTAGAAACGCCCAGCATGGGGACAGCAACAAATGCAGGATCTCAACCATCTGTGGACAGTGCAGCTACAGCAGGAGCTTCTGAGGAGGACATGAGTGGGAAGGAAGCATCATTTAATGCATTGTCCACAGAATCACAATCCCTGGGAACATTGACAAGTGAAGATTTTTCTGGAGGACTTGGTGACGGAGAGTCTTCCCTTCCCACTGGAGGGGTGGAAACTGCCGGTTTGGGATCTACAGCCACCAAGGGATCCACCTCTTCCACAGAGACAGTCCTGAGCCCAGAAAACGTAGCAGAGCAGCTAGAAGAGAAATCTGGGTCAATAACTGGTGCAGAATCTTTCCCTCAACCCTCTTCTGTGATCGACAAAGCTTCAGGAGGAACCTTGCCTTCTGCTTCTGCATATTCTGATGAGAGCTTGGCCACCAATGTAGGGGCAAACCAAGTCTCTGGCATCACAGAATCTTCTTCACAGCCACCTCCAGGGAGTGGAGATGTTAGTGACAACATGGCAAGTCTTGATAACACAGGAAGTTCAGAAAAGTCTGTAAGTGGACAGCCCGGTCCTTCTAACAGTGATGTCCTGGGTGGGTCAGATTCTTCCTCTCCAGGGGCAGAAGTCAGCACAGAGATTCTAAGAGGAGATTTGGGGACTGGTCTTGGGTCCTTGAATAGTGAGGAATCTCCATCTGCCTTATCGCCCCCTATTAACACACTGCCCTCTGGACCCGCCAACTCGTATGTCAAAGGCACAGGAAATGTCATTGCTGATGGCTCATCTTCTCAGAAGGTAGAGGAGGCACCAGCTGGCGTAGAAGCAGGAAAAACAGACTCTTTCCCCTCTGATTCAGAGACCCAAGAATCCAGACCCTCACCCAATGGGCTTTTGAGCTCTTCCACAGCATCCGAAGGGAGAGGTGATGCAGACAGCTCGGTTTTGGCAGCTGACAAGGGTCCAGCCACCACATCCACTGCTGGTGGAACAAGTCCTTCCCTGTCTAGCACACAACTGAGTCCAGCGAATACCCTGAAACTGCCTTCTGGGGCAGAATCAGGCCCTGAGATCAAAGGAGGGACGTCTCCTCTGTCCTCCAAGTCTGAAGTCACAGGAAGTGTTAAGCCCATACTTTTAGGAAAACCACTCTTGAAGCCATCATCTCCCACTGGTTCCGGCATCTCATCCCTGCCTCCTTCCTCCGCCCAGAGTAAGCCAGCTGTCGGTGTGGGCAAAGACACATCTGGCAACAGCAAAGAACCCTCCTCCTCAGGGGAAGCACCCAGCTCTGCCCTTGGAACGTCCAGCAGCAGCTCTTCAGTTTCTAAGCCCACGAAGTCGGGGTCTTCAACCAGTTCCGGCATCTCATCCCTGCCTCCTTCCTCCGCCCAGAGTAAGCCAGCTGTCGGCGTGAGCAAAGTCGCACCTGTCAATAGCAAAGGAAAACCAGAGGTCCCCCTTGCCGCTGCAGGAGATACTAAATCTTCAGAAGGCAAGACAAAGAAGCCCAATGCAAGACCCCAGAATTCCAAGGACGGGAAAGCAGGAACTGCCAATGGAAACTCAGCAAAATCAGGTCGTGTCTCTGCAGTTCCAGTTCCTGTACCATCACCAGGTGAGTGAATTTAATATCGCCTTGTGATAAACTGGAATCATAAATTCATAGAACGGAGGAGTTGGAAGGGAGCCCAATACAATGGTTCCCCGCAAGACGAACGCCTCGCAAGACGAAAAACCCGCTAGACGAAAGGGTTTTCCGTTTTGGAGGGGCTTCGCAAGACAAATTTCCCTATGGGCTTGCTTCGCAAGACGAAAATGTCTTGCGAGTTTTTCCGACTTTTCCCCCCTCCCCCCCTTTTCTAAGCCGCTAAGCCACTTATCCGCTAAGCCGCTAAGCCGCTAATAGCGCTAATCCGCTAAGCCGTCAATGGGCTTGCTTTGCAAGACGAAAAAACCGCTAGACGAAGAGACTCGCGGAACGGATTCTTTTCGTCTTGCGAGGCACCACTGTAGTCATTTAGTCCAACCTCCTGCAAATACTTGGCTCTGCCAAACAGTGATGAGCTAAGACAGTTTTCTTCAGCCTTTACAAGACCAGGGACTCGTCTTTAGCCCAACCATGAATTTGGGGACTCTCTTCTTAATGCCATGTATTTATTTATTTTTCTGTACATGTGCACAGTGGTAGAATTAGGTCAGGCTGTGTGATCCAGCTGTGCAACCCAACTCACCAGCTGAAGACCAGAACTCCAGGAGGCATAGGGTTGTAGTCAACAGAGTTATACCCAGAGTACATCCATTAAAATTAATGGGCACAAGTCACACCTGTCATTTTCAATGGATTTATCATCATCATCATTCATCATTTTTTATTTGTATGCCGCCTTTCCACAGTTAAAAAAACAATGCTCAAGGCGGCTTACAGCATAACAAGATTTACATAATTACAAAAGTCATAAACAATAAATAAACCACATCCAAAAAAAAAAAAAATACACAAAAAAGTATTTGATAAACAGCCTACTTGGGGGGGGGGAATTCAACAGAGCACTAAACAGAGTATAAGCATTTGCTAACACTTCACCAGTATAAGCATCTGCTGATGGAGCTATCTGCCCTCTCCTCCCCCTATATGCTGTTCCAGTCAATTGGGGGGGGGGCATGTGTGTGGGAGAAGGAGACGGAGGAAAAGAGGGGTGAAAAGCCCCATTACTATTAAAATGAGGCTGCATTTTAAATTGTATTTTAACCCGTATTTTAATAAACTGAGTTTTGTTTGTTTGTTTATCCCCCCCCATTATATTTTATTGTAATTTTATTGGTGTTACCCACCCTGAGCCTGGCTCTGGACGGCGAGGGCGGGGTATAAATAAAATTATTATTATTATTATTATTATTATTATTATTATTATTATTAATTAGAAGTCCTTGTGTGACTTAGTTGAATGCATTTCACAGAATTGGGGAGATGCCCAGTGCAATGGTGTCACCAACATGCATTGTTTTATAACAGAGGTGACAGGAAAGACCCCCCGCCCCGACTGGTGGTAGTTCCATGCTTCTTACAGTGTGTGGCATCTTGTTACTTATAATGATAATGAATTTATTATTTGCACCCCACCCATCTGACCGGGTTGACCCTGCCACTCTGAGCGGCGTCTAACAAAATATAAAAACACCACGATATACTACCATCCATAGGAGGGAGAGACCCGCATCCTTTCCCCACTTTACAGTCCCTCCTGCGGCTCCCCCAAATCTTGGGGGCCCCTCTCATTGTGGATCTGTGGGGGGGAGCAGGAGAAGTCCGCTCACAGAGTCTGGGTGATATTACCAATTGTCTAGTTCAGTCTCAGAGACATAGACACAGTTGTAGTCGCAGGTGAGGGCCAGAATACAGGATGCAGGTAGATCCTGGAACGATGGGAAGGACTCATCGAAAGATCCACCTTGCAATGTTCTTGTGTTTTGATGTGCAGCGGCGTCCCTCTTCCCATACGGAGCAAGTGCAAACGACAAAGAATACATTCAAAGGAAAGTGGATTTCAATTCACCTCTGTTCAAGCCCGAGATTGGAATCCCACTGGGGAAAACACTGCGCAGCTCCCTCTATGTGAGTCTTTATGAAATATACTCGGAGTTGAGAGTGGATTTCATGCTCTTTATTCAGCTCATAGTGGTGAGGAGGAATGGAAGTTCCGCCAGAATGTCTGCTTTATATACATTGTTTACACAATGGGCCCCACGTGATTGGCTAATTCCGGGATTCACCTGTAGGCTAATCAGGTTGCGGATTCACTTCCACCTGGAGCTGGACTGGGTGGCTCCTGTGGACCAATCAGACTGCTGCATTCTGGATCCTATTGTTCTAGGACCAATCAGACTGCTGCATTCTGGACCCTATTGTTCTAGGACCAATCAGACTGCTGCATTCTGAATCCTATTGTTCTAGGACCAATCAGACTGCTGCATTCTGAATCCTATTGTTCTAGGACCAATCAGACTGCTGCATTTTGGATCCTATTCAACTCAGTACATAACACCTACCCTCCCCATTTATTTCTGCCATGTCTTTCAAAGAGGCAGAGGGTCTGGATGGGCCGACGGGAAGCCGGATGACCCCACACTCCTTGGCACTCTGGCAAATTTGCTTGGCTGCCACTTGGAACCTGGAAGGACTGCCAGAATATTTTAAGGGGTGTGGTAGATTGCTTACCTTGTCAGATATATATTGCCCGTTTAACCTTTGTAGCACCAGGGGGGTTTGTGGACCCAAGTTTGGATAAACTTGGCAATCACTAGTACATACTAAACACACACAAAAATCGAGGCATTCTAGGCTGAGATGCTTCTTAGCATTGCAACTGCTTGTGTGCATCCCTGGTCTCAGTAGCACAAACTTATATAAGCAAGATTTCCTGTGGTCCAAGCTCTGGTTAATGGAATACTTTTGATACATCCACACTATTTGGATCAACTAGGCCACAATCAGGCAACTTTCACAAGTGCCCGTGGTGCTTCACAGGGAAAATGTAAGCAACAACCAGAACGAAAGCAGAAGCTTACATTTGAGACACATTTACAATTAGAATTTGCCAGAAAAACCCAATTCTGAAAGCAGAACTTAATCTACTTTGCTGCATCTTCATTTCCACCTCTCCTTCATTTAGTTCACAGACAACGGACAAATAATTTTCCCAGCTTCTGATAAAGATATTTCCAGCTATCCTAACCCACCTCCGAAAGGATTTAATGGCCGTGAGAAAGTGCCGATGATAGCCGTGTTTTGGGACAACGCTGATTTCTCCAGAGGCAAAGGAACCATCTTTTACCAGGTGAGTATTTGGGGTGGTTTGTTATATTTATACAGTGGTACCTTGGTTTACGAACTTAATCCGTTCCGGAAGTCTGTTCTTAAACCAAAGCGTTCTTAAACCAAGGCGTGCTTTCCCATAGCAGCAAGGGACTCTGTTTACAAAAGGAACACACTCAACAGGAAGCGGAACATGTTCTTAATCCAAGGCAAAGTTCACAAACCAAAACACCTACTTCCAGATTTGCAGCGTCCTTAATCCAAGTTGTTCATAAACGAAGCTGTTCTTAAACCAAGGTACCACTGTACTAAGATGCTCATAAGTATTCTGTAACTTCAGATATGGTTCTGGAGCTACATGTGTCCTTGTGTGTTATTTCCATGGCATATGTTTAAATGTGTGTGTGAGATTCCCATTTGTAATACACTCCTCTGTTGCATGCAGGAATATGTTACCCAGACCTCTGCAAAACACCCCGTTGTCCGTGATGTGGAAGCAAAGATTCAGCAATATGTGAAGTATTCCTATTCAGCTACCTGGACACTGAAGATCACCTGGGTGAAAGCACAGCCTTACCCCGCACAGGGACAGAACGGCAGAGTGAGTTGTCTCCAGCAATAGAAAACTGCTATCACTGTACTGGGTGGCGCTGTGGGTAAAACCTCAGCACCTAGGGCTTGCCGATCGCATGGTTGGCTGTTCGAATCCCTGCGGCGGGGCGAGCTCCCGTCTTTCGGTCCCAGCTCCTGCCCACCTAGCAGTTCGAAAGCACCCTTAAGTGCAAGTAGATAAATAGGTACTGCTTTATAGCGGGAAGGTAAACGGCGTTTCCGTGTGCTGCGCTGGTGCCGGCTCGCCAGAGCAACTTTGTCACGCTGGCCATGTGACCCGGAAGTGTCTTCGGACAGCGCTGGCCCCCGGGCTCTTAAGTGAGATGGGCACACAACCCTAGAGTCGGACACGACTGGCCCGTACGGGCAGCGGTACCTTTACCTTTATTACTGTACTTTGGTATTCCAAGAAAGATCCAAGTAGCGCTTTTTAATGAAGTGTCTTATTTTAAGGAGCCTTGCAAATATATTCCGTGGCTTTCATTATTTTGTAGAATCCTAGAATTGCAGAGTTGGGAGGGACTCCAAGGGTCATCCAGCCCAGCCCCCTGCAGTGCAGGAATCTCATCTAAAGCATCCCTCCAGCCTTTGCTTTAAAATCTCCAAGGAAGGAGCAAGGGTGCCAATTTGAATAAAATATTGGGGGGTGGGTGTGTATGCCATTTGAATAATAAAAATAAAAATAATAACAATAATTTTAAATTTATATCCTGCCCATCTTTTTTTTTTTTTAATAATATTTTATTAAGTTTTCTCAAAAATAAAGACCACAAAGATAACAAAAAAAAAAACAACAACATCAGAGACAGAAAAAGAAAAATTACAATAATCAAAAATCAAAAATTCCACACAGAAAACAAAAAGATAAGAAAAATAAAAATAAAAATCTCTCCTTTCAAATTCTCAACATTCTTTAACTTATTTTCCTGACTTCCTCTCACCTCCCTCCTTGTATTCCATTTTAAATTTAATTCAGCAAATTCATAGCCACTTGTCTTACCCTTAGTTATATGTCCCCATGTGATATCCTGCCCATCTGGCTGGGTTTCCCCAAGGCACTTTGGGCGGCTTACAACATATAAAACACAACAAAACACCAAACATTAAAAAACAAGGTATCCTATACAAGCAACAAACGAACCAATAAATCAATAAAAACCAATAATAACAACAACAATAATACTAGTACTCCTTGCTGATGCCCATCAACTTGGGGGAGCAGCCCCTCAAATATTTTATTGGGGGTTGCAAAGGGACCTCGGCCCCTAGGAGTTGGCTCCTATACAAAGGAGACTCCATTCCACTGACCATTCTAATGTCCAACAGCTCTTACAGTCAGAACATTCTGCCTGTTGTTGAGTCTGAATCTCCCTTCCTTGTCATTTGAATCCTTTGGTTCAGATCCCGCCCTCTGGAGCAGCAGAAAACAAGCTTGCTCCCTCTTCCATGGGACATATCACCGCTTATATTTCATGGGGCTGCCATTTGTCTGGGATTTTCTGGATGTAGCAGGAAGAAATTTCAAAAATTGGTCAAAATGTCTGGGGAAACCTGGTCGTATGGCAGCCAATGCTGATTCTTTGGGGAATTTCCTAAAAAAATAGCTCAAAACCTCATTCTTCCTTTTTTTTTTTTTTTTTTTGGAGATTTTGCAAAAAAAAAAAAAAGAGTCATTCTTGAGCAGGATTAGCCAACATGGTGCCCTCCAGATGTCGGAAGGAGATGGAGAGAACTTTTTTTGAAGCAGCAATTTGCATTTGGCTTGTGGTGGCTGCGTAATATGCATAGACTTCCCTATTCCTTTTTTATTTGTGAAGGTAGAATAAGAAACGCCACTTTATGAAAAGTGCTTCCTGAGCCTTGAATGTGCACCTGGATAGTATGGCAGGAAAACTGTCTCACCTCTTATTTATGTATCTTCCAGACCAACACTTACCAAGCCATCCTAACCACTGATGGATACAGAACATACACGCTGTTCCTTTATCAAAACGGTGGAATGCAATGGGATTACAGAAGAATCGCTCCTGCAAATGTGCTGATCGGGTGGACCAGGTATGTGCAGTTCCTTAACCAAATGGACATGGGTGGATGAGCCAGGAATAAGAGGACTTTGTCACTGATGGTCAAACCCCCGTTGCCATGATTCAGAGATCTGTACATGTTGAAATATGGGCATGTTTTGGATAGTGGCAGCCACTTGAGAGAGCAAAGGAATGTACACCTGGAACTGCTTCCTCCATTGGACTGAATGGAAAATTTGCAGATTTGCCTATATATATAGGTGGCACTGTGGGTTAAACCACAGAGCCTAGGACTTGCTGATCAGAAAGTCGGTGGTTCAAATCCCCGCGACAGGGTGAGCTCCCATTGTTCGGTCCCTGCTCCTGCCAACCTAGCAGTTCGAAAACACAATGTGCAAGTAGATAAACAGGTACCGCTCCGGCGGGAAGGTAAACAGCGTTTCCGTGTGCTGCTCTGGTTCGCCAGAAGCGGCTTAGTCCTGCTGGCCACATGACCCGGAAGCTGTACTCCGGCTCCCTCAGCCAATAAAGCGAGATGAGTGCCACAACCCCAGAGTCGGTCATGACTGGACCTAATGGTCAGGGGTCCCTTTATATATATATATATATATATATATATATATATATATATATGGATGAAGAGGGAGACTTTGGCTCCTGCACATGGACTTGAAATCATGGGGCCAAACTACATATTCACCAATTTCTTGTCAAAAGTCCCAACCAGTGCCAGATTTACGTATAAGCTAAACAAGCTATAGCTTAGGGCCCCTCTCTCTTGGGGGCCCCCAAAAAATTTAAAGGGGAAAAAAGCTGGATGTACATTTCTAAAATATAAGATAAGTTCAACAATTACTTTGATAAAATACATATTTTGTTATGTGCAAATGGCTTTAGATACCTATTAGATCCATAAATTACCATATAGCATATATTCAACACAAAAACAGCGACAGTTTGTTGTTGACAAAGGACAGCTGGACGTAGAAAGGGCCCCATTACCTTCAGTATCTTAGGGCTTCATCAAACCTAAATCCAGCCCTGATCCCAACTGCTGCTTTTTACACCTTTACAAACAGCGAAGGGGGATGGATCAGTTGGTTATGACTACTGTGAGATGTGGTCTCTTCTCTTTGCATTCAGCTACTTGAGATCTGAACGATCTCCTGGTTTGAGAAGGGAAAATATTGTTTATCCTTGGAAAGATTAAAAAATCCGCTTTCTTCTTCTTCTTTTCTCCCACAGTGGTGACGGATATTTTAAAAACGATGACCTGATAACTAAAACACCAGCTGAGAAATACCGGCCAGATCAAACCGAGGGCTACAACACAGGTACGGTCAACGCATCGCAAGAAACCCACTAGCACAAACAAACCAGATTCTTGTCCGCCTGCGAGGCTGCAAAGGGGTTCAGGAGAAGCAAGATACTTTCATTGCTCCACACACCTATGCCTCCAGCCCCACCAATAATAATAATAATAAAAATAAAAATAAATTTTATTTATACCCCTCCCCGGCCAGAGCTGGGCTCAGGGCGGCTAGCACCAATAAAATCACAGTAAAAACATAACAGGGGGAAAAGAGAAGGGAGGGGGGGAAAACTATTTAAAATACAGGTTAGAATGCAATTTAAAACACAGCCTCATTTTAAAGTAGCCGATAAATCACAACTGACCACAACTGACATGTGGAACCATGAAGGTTGCTCAGAAAGCTCCCCCCACCCCCGATATCCTGACAGGGGTCTGAAAGCCGCTTTGTGCTCGCAGAAAGCAAAACTCATACCCTCCAACATTTCTCTGATGAAAATAGGGATGTTCTATTCCATCAACATCATCATAGCCATTTTATTATTTACAGTGGTGCCTCGCAAGATGAAATTAATCCGTTCCGTGAGGCTCTTTGTATAGCGGTTTTTTCGTCTTGCGAAACAAGCCCATTGACAGTTTAGCGGATTAGCGCTATTAGCGGTTTAGCGGCTTTTAGCGATCAGCTGTTAAGCGGCTTATCAGCGGATCAGCTGATAAGCGGCTTAGCGGCTTAGGAAAAGGGGGGGGGGAAGGGGGGAAAGGGGGAAAAACCCGCAGGAACTCGCAAGACATTTTCGTCTTGCGAAGCAAGCCCATAGGGAAATTCGTTTTGCGAAGCGCCTCCAAAACGGAAAACCCTTTCGTCTAGCGGGTTTTCCGTCTTGCGAGGCGTTCGTCTTGCGGGGCACCACTGTATATCCTGCCCAACTGACTGGATTGTCCCACCCACCTCTGGGTGGCTTCCAACACATATAAAAACATAATAAAACATTAAACATTAAAAAAAAAAAAAAACCATTCCTATACAGGGCTGGCTTCTGATGTCTTCTAAAGGTTGCATAGTTATTTATCTCCTTGGTTCAGGGGTCGTGTAACTCCGTGCCCTCCGACTTTTCTCAGATGAAAATAGGGATGTCCTAAGGAAAAGCGGGTCATTCTGGGACCAAATCAGAAACTGGAACGGCTTCTGTAAATCCGGGACTGTCCCTGGAAAAAAGGGACACTTAGGGGGTCTGAAAATTAGAAGCTTCTAAACCAGGGGTAGGCAACCTAAGGTCCGGGGGCCGGATGTGGCCCAATCGCCTTCTCAATCTGGCCGGCGGGTGGTCCAGGAATCAGCGTGTTTTTACATGAGCAGAAAATGCACCTCTGGGTTATTTGTGGGGCCTGCCTGGTGTTTTTACATGAGTAGAATGTGTGCTTTTATTTAAAATGCATCTCCGGGTTATTTGTGGGGCATAGGAAGTCCTTCATTCCCCCCCCCCCGCCCCCCAAATATAGTCTGGCCCACCACATGCTCTGAGGGACGGTGGACTGGCCCACGGCTGAAAAAGGTTGCTGACCCCTGTTCTAAACAGCCTCTTTCAAATGTGGTTTTGTTTTCTGGTTCTAGGATTGGGGTGCAGAGTTGCAACCTTTGGCCTTTAAGAACACAAGGAGGGCCTGCTGGATCAGGCCAATGGCCCACCTAGTCCAGCATCCACAAAAGACGCCCCTAAGGGAAATGCTCAAGCTGCGTGAAGGAGCTTTATCTGTCCTTCCAACATTCAGCTTCCTTGGGTGCCCACGAATTTTAGCAGTGTGAGAGGGGGGAAAACTTTTGCACCATTTCGTGAACTTCTATTTTGTCTTCTTTCACTCACTTTTTCTTTAAACCGCAAAGCCCCAAATGCTGCAACTGTTCCTCGAAGGGGAATTCCTTACCCCCTTGATCATTTTGGCTGGCGTCTTCTGAAACTTTTCGGAGCGGTTAAAAGCTTCTCACTAAATTCGTGGTCCAGGTCAGGACGGGAGTCCCAAAACACACTTGGATTATTCCGTTATTCCGTTACCAGAATGATGGCAGAGATCTGGAAGGAGTTCGATAGACTTAGGGCAGCTAGGCAGGGATGTACCATATTTTCTTTTCTTTTTTTTTAAATAAAATTTTTATTAATTTCCAAATTTTTTAACATAAACAAAAACAACATAAAAACAAACATAAAAATCATATTTTCTTAACCTTATTTCCATAGCCCTCTTTTCCCGGACTTCCCCATACCTTTCCCTTTTTGCATCCTTAATTATAAACCATTATTCAGCAGCCCTTCTTAGCCAATTAAATATAAATTCATTCTCCTTTTCAATTCCACCCTAAAATCAAACACAGTTTACCGCTGCAATTCTACGTCTTCCTTTCCCTCAGCATTTTAGCACTCCTAGGGATGTACCATATTTTCCGCTCTATAAGACGCACCAGACCACAAGATGCGCCTAGTTTTTGGAGGGGGAAAACAAGAAAAAAATTTTTCTGAATCTCAGAAGCCAGAACAGCAAGAGGGATCGCTGCGCAGTGAAAGCAGCAATCCCTCTTGCTGTTCTGGCTTCTGGGATAGCTGCACAGCCTGCATTCGCTCCATAAGACGCACACACATTTCCCCTTACTTTTTAGGAGGGAAAAAGTGAGTCTTATAGAGCAAAAAATACGGTAAGTAAATTAAGCTTCACGCCCTTGATTTCCCTCCTGTTTTCTTGCACCCTCCTTCCAGGTGTGCGTGGTCTCTGGGTATACAAGCTGGACAGCCGCATCCGGGTGAATTACAGGCAGCGGTGCCTCGACTGGCTTAGCCATGAGGGGCAGCCGTCTGCCTGGAACAAGGACTTGCCACCCTGCCCTTGCTCTCTGCAACAGGGGCTGTCGGACGATCGCTTCTCCCGCAGCAAAAAAGGTGCGTGGCCAGCCCTGTGACTCGGACACACTGCTTGGATTTAAGCCAATCTCGGACCACTGAATGCATCGAAAGCAGCTCTCCAGTTCGGTTGCTGTGTGGCTCAAATGACGTTGACCCCATAGCTCCATGACGAAGCACGTTTTCGTGCAGCGTCCACCCCTGCAAAATGCAAGAAACCTTGGAGAACCACTGTAGACAATGCTGAGTGAGATGGACCAGTGTTTTGGCTTGGTGTAAGGCAGCTTTAGGGACGCGGGTGGCACTGTGGGTTAAATCACAGAGCCTAGGACTTGCCGATCAGAAGGTTGGCGGTTCGAATCCCCGCGACGGGGTGAGTTCCCATTGCTCGGTCCCTGCTCCTAGCAGCCAACCTAGCAGCTCAAAAGAATGTCAAAGTGCAAGTAGATAAATAGGTACCACTCCGGTGGGAAGGTAAACGGCGTTTGCGTGCGCTGCTCTGGTTCGCCAGAAGCGGCTTAGTCCTGCTGGCCACATGACCCGGAAGCTGTACACCAGCTCCCTCGGCCAGTAAAGTGAGATGAGCGCCGCAACCCTAGTTCGGCCACGACTGGACCTAATGGTCAGGGGTCCCTTTACCTTTACGGCAGCTTTGCGTAGCCATCAATTTCTCTCTGCATTGTCATAATTTCTGATGCCCCTACATGGGTCCTCCTGCCTTGTAGATAATAATAATAATAATAATTTATTATTTAAACCTGGCCCATCTGGCTGGGTTTCCCCGGCCACCCTGGGCGGTTCCTAACAGAAGATTCAAAATAGAATCAAACATTAAAAACTTCCCTAAACAAGGTTGCCTTCAGAGGTCTTCTAAAAGTCTGGTAGTTGTTGTTCTCTTTGACGTCTGGTGGGAGGGCGTTCCACAGGGCGGGAGCCACTACCGAGAAGGCCCTCTGCCAGATTCCCTGTAGCTTTGTTTCTCGCAATGAGGGAACCACCAGAAGGCCCTCAGAGCCGGACCTCAGCGTCCAGGCAGAACGATGGGGGTGGAGACGCTCCTTCAGGTATACTGGGCTGAGGCCCAATATACCTGAAGGTATGGCCTATCAGTGTTGTGTAATAATGGAGTTGGGGGGTGTTTGAAGCAGTGATCCATGGTGTAAGGACAGAGGTGTACAAGAGGGGTCTTTTCAGCTGGGGAAATTTGAAGGGTTTAAGAACGGTGCCTTTCTTTTCTTGCACACCCGCCCCCTCCTGAAGATCTGCAACACAGAACTAACATCCTTAACCTTTGCAGGTTTGCCGGACTCTCGCTTAACCATGCTGTATTCCTCTGCCTCAAACAAGTACGGTGCTGGGGTCCGGTGTCTTTATAACAGCAAGAACCAGCTTGTGGAAGGTCGCCAGGAAAGAGTCTGGAAGGGTTCAAGAAGCTCCCCGAACAGTGGTAAGCTGTACTTTGGAGGCTGTGCAATGGTTATACCCACAAGTTACCCACAAGATACCCACAAGTTATCAAGTTAACAAGAGGTTGTAGGTGTTGGTGCAGGAGGAGGGGGAAATGTATTATACATATATAAAAAAGGAGAATTCCCTGGGTGACAAGATCCCGGTTTAGGGCAAGTACTTTATGGTGAGAGAACCCCAGCAGAGATTTAAAATCACAAAGTGTGGAACTATAGGTTGTTAGATCTTTAAACTATGCCTTTGTGAGCTCCAAAACTTCCTTCTTCCCCCAGCGTAGAAAAAGACCACACGTTTTGTAAGTTTAAAAAATGTTTTACTTACAAACTCTTCAAAGGTCAGGTTCATGTGCTTTTCCATGCATCAGTCAGAAAAGTTGCACAGGCAGTAAAACCTGACCTAGTCAGAAAGTGGTAAAAGTTCCTAAATTATGGGCATAGGAACACAATAATGGCTTGAGAGAGCTGAGTTCATCAGGGAGACTGGAAGGGAAACAAAGGCTTGATTGTCTAGTTCCTTCCTGGGTGAGAGGGAGTGGACTTAGCTAAACCTGACAGGACAGCTTACTCTATAGTATTAACCCCTTCATGCACTAGCAAGTTGGTTACATGAAGCTGGTTATCCCACAGCAGAACACAGCAAGTGTTTGTATCCCTAACTCTAGTAGACAATGAAAGAACACAAGCCCTACTGGATCTGGCCAATGGTCCATGTAGTCTAGCATCCTGTTCTCACAGTGGCCAGCCAGATCTTTGTGAGAGACCAGCAAGCAGGAATTGAGCGCAAGGGCACTCCTCCCTCTTGCCATTTCCAGCAAAAGATATTGTGTGGCATAGAGCCTCTGACTGTGAGGTGGAAAACGGCCATTGTGACTAGTGGTCATTGATAACCTTATGAATCTCCCAGCAGAATCTCCCACCTTCTGTCCAAGTCAGGCTCTTGGTCTGAAATATTTCCAAATCAGGCTCTGATAATTTTCCTTTCCTTTCCTTTCTTTCTCGCAATTCCTGTTTGCAGACGAAGAGTTGAAATTATATGACTGGTGCTGTAACCAGTCCGGAAACCTCCAGTTCTGTGATAAGTACAGCCAGAAAAGGCCAAAGATCGGCTGTGACGGATACAGGCCTCCAATCCGGGGTGAGCACTCAATCTTTGCAAGGCAGGAACAGAGTCCTTGGGATCAATAGCAGATGGCGTTCATTCATTCTGCCATATCCACAGGATGCAAAATGGATTGCACGCATATTTATGTTGTAAACAAAAATGGCCCTTTTCCCTTATGGGGTATCCAAGAGCCCATATAGAGTCCTTACTTAGGTTCCCTATTGGTAGGAGATAATAACAGAGGCCAAGAACACTGTCCAACTATCTCGTCCTCTGTCATCCCCTTCTTCTTGTGCCCACCATCATTCCCAACATCAGGGTCTTTTCCAGGGAGTCTTCTCTTCTCATGAGGTGGCCAAAGTATTGGAGCCTCAGCTTCAGGATCTGTCCTTCCAGTGAGCACTCAGGGCTGATTTCCTTCAGAATGGAGAGGTTGGATCTTCTTGCAGTCCATGGGACTCTCAAGAGTCTCCTCCAGCACCATAATTCAAAAGCATCAATTCTTCGGCGATCAGCCTTCTTTATGTTCCAGCTCTCACTTCCATACATCACTAGTGGGAAAATCATGGCTTTAACTATACGGACCTTTGTTGGCAAGGTGATGTCTCTGTTTTTTAAGATGCTGTCTAGGTTTGCCATCGCATTTCTCCCAAGGAGCAGGCGTCTTTTAATTTCGTGGCATCGTACCTACATGACAGAAAAGGCGGTCTAAAACAGAAATTTGAACGTTGTTTTTCTCCTGTCGTTGTTTATCTCCTGTCTGGCAGGATACTTGATTGGATTGCCTGGGGAGCCTGGCCAGTCTTTTGTAATGATAAATACTTAGTTCCTGGGCCAGGTCACAGGCCCACACCCTATTCAAACACAGACATACCCTTAAGACAGGATTTGTGAAGGAAAAGACAATGGGGAGGCTTTTCCATTTTCCTTTGACCTTGCAGAGAAAACATTTGGTCAGTTTGGGACAGTTTGGGAATAAAAAATGGTTCCAGGTCAGTTTTCCTGTGCTGATCTATGTACAGTGGTGCCTCGCAAGACGAAATTAATCCGTTCCGTGAGGCTCTTCGTATAGCGGTTTTTTTGTCTTGCGAAGCAAGCCCATTGACAGTTTAGCGGATTAGCGCTATTAGCGGTTTAGCGGCTTTTAGCGGATCAGGCTTAGGAAAAGGGGGGGGGGAGGGGAAAAACCCCCGCAGGAACTCGCAAGACATCCTCGTCTTGCGAAGCAAGCCCATAGGGAAATTCGTTTTGCGAAGCACCTCCAAAACGGAAAACTCTTTCGTCTAGCGAGTTTTTCATCTTGCGAGGCATTCGTCTTGCGGGGAACCACTGTACGTGCTTGGTTGGTACACTTATGAACATTTAACATATATCAAAGACCTCAAAATTCCTATCACATTTAGATGTGTGCAATTTTTTTTTGAGGGGAGCTCTCTCTCTCTCATGCATAGTTTTAAAGTTTTCCTGCACCAATACAAAGAACAAGCATGAACAATGACATAAAAATAAAGGATATCAACAAAGCATGTCAATGCACAACATTCTTTTGTCCTCATGACAGCCCAAGGAGGCTGAGCGACTCTGAGCTGCCCAAGGTCAGCCGGTGTCAAGCGTGGAAGTTCCCCTCTCCCTTCAGTAGCTCACAGATAAGAATTAACGAGCAGTTGATAGATTTATAGTCCTTTTATTGCAGCATCATGTTGCAAGCACAGACAACCCTCCGCAAGGAGATCAGTTGCCTACTCTGAATCCTCATTCTGACGCAAGGAGCACTCCAACGGGAAGTTCCTCCCCCTCTTTTGATCTCTGATACGTTTGGACCTCCGAGTCCGTGGTGAGGGGGGGGTTCCCCCATATTATCAACTGATGTGTCTCCTAGCTGCCCCCTCCCTTCTGGATCCCTTGTCATTATCTCGTAGCTGGGTAACTCCTCCCTAATTTGTTCAGCTTCTAAGTCTGTGTCTGCCTCTCTCTCTGCTTCTGAAAACCCTGGAGGCGGGGTGGGGTGGGGAGCACACAAATATTCCCCCTCCTCTTCTGAGTGGAGTTGATCTGCCTGCAACTGCATTCCCCAGTCTTCAGATCCAGACCATTCCCTGAAAGCCGGAGATTTTTTATGGCTGAAGGACAAGTTGATCCTTCATTTGCAACCTCTAAACCAGACATGGTTCTCTGCATGAGTTGAAGGCCCCAATGCAGGGGTAGTCAACATGGCGCCCTCCAAATGGACTGGAGGGCACCATTATGCTGGCTAGCCCTGCCCTACTGAATGAACTGGGCCGCAGGTGTGCTCTGCAGAGAAGACCAGCGTTCTCCAATATGTGGGGCCTGGGCACCAGCTGAGCTTCTGATTCTTATTCCTGTTGGTGAACCCTCTGTTGTCACCAACATACAAATCAGGTGGATATATTGCATGGCGTTGGCGTAAACCAGTGTTTTGTTTTGTTTTGTTTTTTAACAGCAGCGACTTCATCGGAAGAGAAGGTGGACAGCAAATCAGAGGAAAACAGAGGTAAGAATGGGTGGGGTGTGCAGCAATACAGGGGATTTGGTGTGCGTGCACATGTTTGCACATAACCTGTGCTTCATGTATGGCATTTTTCTTGCTTCCAAGTATGCAGAACGTTTGCACTCAGTGAGAAAAAGCTTTCATGGAGAAGCAAAGCAGTCCAACTTATTTAAGGGCAAAGCACCTTTTTACCTAGGCTTGTTAAGAACCTTTTATTTGAAATATTTTTTATTGGTTTTTGCAAGAACAAATTTAAAATATTGAAAAGAAAAAGCTTTTAACATATCCATATATGAGGTGCTCTGAATCTCGTGACTTCCCCACCGTCCCCTGCATGGGTCCTTAAAATACTTTCCCCCTAAAACTACGTATCATTACCTTTTCCACAGTTTTCATCTCTCTAAATTATCCATGTCTTTCGTTTCTTTACAAGTTATTTTTAAAGTCCAGCTAACGTTTTTATTTGTTTACAATGGTCTCCTAAATAAGTTGTGAATTTCCCCCGTTCTCTTTTAAAGTCATTATCTTCTTGATTCCTGAGTCTCCCAGTCAGTTTTGCCATTTCTGCGTAGTCCAGCAGTTTGGCTTGCCATTCTTCCTTGGTCGGTACTGTTGGTTCCTTCCATCCTTGGGCTAGTAGCATCCTTGAAGCTGTTGTCGCATACATGAACAGTCTTTTCTGGTCTTTTGGGATGTTGGCACCTGTAATTCCTAATACAAAGGCTTCTGGTTTTTTGACAAATGTTGTTTTAAACATTCCCCCCCCCCATTCATTGTATATCAGTTCCCAAAGAACCTAAGATTTGCACTGTGAAAGGGCACAGGACTCAGTGGTTGACATCTCAGGGTTGTTATTCTCAGATAATCACCTCGGTCTATATTCCATTCCTTAGAAACTTTGTCTGGGGTTCTTTGGTGAAAAGAGGGGTGAGGAGGGGAAACTTTCTTGAAATACAGCTTCCTGGTCTTCTTTTGCAAAGGGAAGAGCATTCCAGGGTTCATGGGGGCACCGTAAACCTTGCCAAAACTGTGCAAATTGGCACGTACCAGGGTCATCAACAACACACAGCAGAATAGGCAAAGATTTCCCTAAAAGGTCTGAGAACCAGAAATAGAATCAATTTGCCTTTCTCCAGCTACCTGTCACAAGGCAGAGATGCTGACGTTTCTTTAGAAGCAGATAATGATGCTCCCACTTTCTTTACCTTCCAGATTGAGATCTCCTCCTCCTCCTCCTCCAGACCTTGTTTCGCCGCAGATCAACGTCAATGATTCGCCCACCGGACTCCTTTTTGCTCCTCTGTTTTATGCAGGAGCTGAATGGGGAAACGGCTTCCAAATCCGTTAAGGCTGAAATGATCAACTTTGCTGAATAAAATGCCTTCAACACCTCATTACTTCTGTCTGCAGTTATTTATCCCAGTCATAATGCTGGGAAGGATCAAGGCCCTTAGCAAGTGGAGAACCTGGGGGCAAGGATAGGGATGGACAGAGCGGCCAATTTTGGTTTCTCGTTCTTTCCAGTCTTAGATTCTTAACTCCACCTTTCCAGGCCAGTTTGTGATTTCCAGTCCACATCTTAGTGTGAATTTCCCCTAATATTTCTAATGCAATGTTGCCTAATATACACATTTTTGCAAGCATTTTCTCCCTGTGTGACACATTTTATATGTGATGTTCACTAATAGATGCATTTTGGGAGACACTTTCCTGTTATATACATTCCACCCTCCAAAATATTTGGTTAGAGAACTACATCACACAATTCTGTGGAGGGTGAATATGTGGTTCATGTTAAAATCCAAAGCGAATTCCTCCACTATCCCTAGTAAATGGGAAGAACGCATAACCATTTCAGCTATACATCCTTAAGCGTTGCTACAGGGGTTGTGCCAAGGGCCTCGTGGAGAGAGAAGGAGGGCAGTCTTCTGAGGTTGCAGGAGACCACTGGGTGGTGAAGATGGAGCAATAAAGGTCACATGCTGGGATGTGCCAGCACATAAAACCAGAGACTACACTTCAGCTTAATTTCACATCATTTATTTTGTAGGCCACCTTGAACATGTCTTGGTACTGAAAGTCAGGGCATCAATACTGCAATACACACATAAACACATAAAATAATGGAGGGATTTGAGGATGAAAAGCTTTGTCTTCACAATAAGCATATCCCAGAAATTTCATTGGAATTGAGACACCGCAGAGGACGAAACGCACAAATGGATTATTAGGGGGAACTGAGCAAAGTTCTTAGAGGGAACAATGGCCGATTTCTCTCCTGGGCTAGCTGAAGAGACACCTGTTCTGTAAGTAGAGCAAAGTCAGGGAGTTTTATGAGGTGTTGTTGGAGAGAGGAACCCAAAGAAGGCAGAGATTAAAACACTCAGTAGAAATTTGGGGTGGAAGTGGATCCGGACGCCGTAGGCAGGATCAGACGCATGATTCAAACCCAAGCGCCAAGGCAGGCAACGAGGAACAACTGGCCTGGTCAAAGCCCAGGGAGTGGAAACAGGGAATCGGTCCTGGCAAACCAACAGCAACAAACCTGTGGTGGTGGCTACTGGATTGAGATGGAGCTGGCTTCTGGCGGAGCAGGCCTGGGATGGAAGATAGCTTGGGTGAGTCAAAGTTGAGATGGAGACAAGTCATGGCTGAACAAGGTCTGGTGGGGCAGGCGAGCAGGAGTAGAAGACACAGGTACCTGAGTTTACAGGAGAAAAGGACATTGTATGTGGACCATTCCGTGGGACGTTAGGTCCCTTCCCCTCCAGACCTTGAGCTCCCCTGCGATTTGAGTCGATTGCTGGGAAGCCGGGATTGTAGGGGAGAGGGGATGCTTGGGTTGAAAGGTGGTGGTCAAAACTGTACGGTGGGCGGGTCCTGATGGGGTTCAGCCCTCGAGAGGGACTGTCTGCAAAACCAGCCTAACCCACACTGAAGGCATGGGAGAAGGGGAGAACTTCTACACTGGAGTCTACAAAGCTCCTTCCCTCCCCAAAGTCTGCGGAAGGAGAGGCTGCGAAAACCAAGATGAGCAGTTTGCCAGACTAGGTGCTCCTCCGCAGCTCATTCAGGAATTCATCACTTGCTGTCTGCCAGGCTGTTTTTAAAATATTCGTTTGTTAAATTGTTCTGTTTGCCCTCCTGGGCTCCTTTGGGAAGAAGGGCGGGAACAAAATCAAGGAAATAAAGGAATAACAAGACCTTACTATAACAGCTGCTCAGCCTTCTCTGTGGGGAGGTTACTTTAAGTAATAGGTTTGACCACTGAATGTGTGAGCTTGTGTCTAAAGTCAATGGCTAGAACAAACACTTGCTGGATGTTTAATGGTTATTGTTATTGCGTTTGTCTAAAGACCAATAAAAAAAATTATTTTTTGGTTTTTATTTTAAAAAAGATGGCTGCCAGCAACAGTTAGTCCAAATTTACCTTTCCCCCCACCCCTTTCCAGAGGAAAAGCTTCTATCTCTTCCAGATCCTTCTGAGTCTGCTGAGGCATGTTCCCAGGAAGTTTCCTGAAGGCTGCTCCTCCTGCCCCAAGGCCTCCGTTATGTCGGATACCGCCATTTTGAGGTGGGATGATTTATTTTCCACTTTCACAAGATCCAGGACTAAGTGAGGGGGGAAAGGAAAACACAGAGAACAGCCACAGAGAGACGCTTTCACTGCTTCCTTTTTTTGTTTTTGTTTTTTAAATATATTTTTAGAATTATTAGCATTATTTGCTGATTTACACACATCTTGGTTGCCAAGGTGGCTTCTAAACAGTTTACAAGCGTTAAGCCATGATATATCTATCTAGATACAGTCATACTTCGGGTTGAAGTCCCTTCAGGTTAAGGCTTTTCGGGTTGCGATCCGTGGCGACCCAGAAGTAACAGAACGCATTACTTCCGGGTTTCGCCACTTGCGCATGCGCAGACGCTCAAAATGATGTCGCACACATGTGTGGAAGCGGTAAATCGTGACCCACGCATGCACAGACGCGCGGACATGGGTTGTGTTCGCTTCAGGATGCGAACGGGGCTCCGGAACGGATCCCGTTTGCATCCAGAGGTACCACTGTATAGATATGCACATACACTCATAACCAAGATGCACAATAAAATAATTCCATCAAGACACTAAAGAAATATGCAGTTTTATAACTGAAACACTTTTCCTTTTATTTATAACTAATTGGTTACATTGCTGTAACCCATCCTGGGACCTAGTCGTGAAAAGGTGGATAAGGAAACTTCCTGCAATGAAGACCATGGCATACAAAGGATAGATACCAACTCTAAGGGGTCAGGTTCCTTTGGGCCCCCGAATACAATTTTTTGGGGGAGTGAAATATACCAACTCAGTACATAACAGGGAGCACATCCTGTGCACATTATGTACATGTCATCGCCCCCCAATCTTCTGCTCAAGAGACCTTGGGCCAGCCAGCCACTCTCAGCCTAACCTACTGTACTTCACAGGGCCGTTGTCATGATTAATTGAGGAGGGGGGCCACCACAAACGCCCCCTTGAACTCCTTGGAGAAAAAAAGGTGGAGTATAAATCCAATGCAAAAAAAGGAAGAAGAGGTAGAGTCAGAAACCCAATAGAAGGAGGCGGCAGAGCCAGAATTGGGCAGGGCAGGGGCACCCAAACATCATTCCTACTCACCGGTCGCAATGGCATTTGCTGTTCCTTGGTGCTTTGACTCCTGAGCAATGATTTCTAGGGATAGAAATGCCCGCCGTGTGCCTGGTCAGAAAGGGCTGCCACTTCCCGAATGACAAACAAATGTTGAAGCAGGGAGAGATGCCAGCAACAGGTTTTGCCAGGAGCTACAGGGTGAACGCAGGGGCGCGGGTGGCGCTGTGGGTTAAACCACAGAGCCTAGGGCTTGCTGATCAGGAGGTCAGCGGTTCGAATCCCCACAATGGGGTGAGCTCCCATTGCTCAGTCCCTGCTCCTGCCAACCTAGCAGTTTAAAAACACGTCAAAGTGCAAGTAGATAAATAGGTACCGCTCCAGCGGGAAGGTCAATGGCGTTTCCGTGTGCTGCTCTGGTTCACCAGAAGTGGCTTAGTCCTGCTGGCCACATGATCTGGAAGCTGTACGCCGGCTCCATCGGCCAATAAAGTGTGATGAGCGCCGCAACCCCAGAGTCGTTCACGACTGGACCTAATGGTCAGGGGTCCCTTTACCTTTACCTTTTTACAGGGTGAACGCAGTTTAGGCGAGCCGACTCCTTGCTCCCTATTCCAGCACTACCAAGGGAATTGCAATAGCCCAATGGCAGAGCACATGTCTCCACAGGCCAAAGGGAGTGGGTTCAGTTAGGAGAAGTCACAATGCTTAGCCACGCCATTTCAGAAATGGCAGCACAGTTAGAGCTTTTCCCACTTCCCTGGCACATTCTGCCCCTAACTCGCTCTAGAGGCAAGTGAAAAATTAATGGCTCAGCTCAGCATGGATTCATTTAGGATAGCCACTGACAGGGCAAATGAAAACTGTACATGACTGTGGAAAACTTGTTCTTTCATCTTCGTCCTGCCCTTGCGATTCCTGCATTGCAGGTGGTTGAACCAAATGACCCCTTGCCTTCTCCCAACACTACGATTCCATCATTCATCTCCAGCTCAAACCTAAGGCTAAGAATGTGAGACTGCATTTTCTGT
Organism: Podarcis cretensis; assembly: GCF_951804945.1. Lineage (NCBI taxonomy): Eukaryota > Metazoa > Chordata > Lepidosauria > Squamata > Lacertidae > Podarcis > Podarcis cretensis. The sequence continues at coordinate 99,076,629 of NC_137174.1, forward strand.
CCCTTCATCCTCTGGTGCTTGGTAAATTCAGGCTGTGCAGCTACAGTATTTGTGCAACAAACGCTCCTCCCCAAAATATTGGACTTTCTGCAGTAAGGAAAAGTGAACTGGAAAGTGTGGGAGATCAGCTGCGTTGACCCAATGTCATCTAACCACCTCACAAACAAATCAGAACAAGCACTTATTAAATAGCCTCCGTCCTGCAAATATATCAGGATGAATCTACTGTATGTTTTGGAAAATGGTTTGTACGTTGCCTGTTTTCTAGGCATTCTGACGCCTCTTGGGATACCAAACCTGACAAGAGCATTCCTGAGGTGAGGGGTTTAGGTTCTAGGCACCATTTTGAATCAAGATGGCAGCCCCAAATGTGACTTTGCCTTGACTGTACCTCCTTGTTTGGCATAAGTATGGCCAGCTCTCAAGATATTGCCGCCAAACTCGCCATGAGAGCTCTTGAGGCAGGTGTGGCAGTTTTTGTGGACACTGGGATCCCAGGCGCCATTTTGAATCAAAGATGGCAGACCAACTTTGGTGTGACTTCACCTGCTTTATGATGCGATGGGTCCAATCTCACAAATCACACTATCCATTTTTAAAAAGCACCGTATTTTGGGGTTTCAAAAAATTCCCTGGGCAGCGCCACACACTCCCCATGCGTGCTTAATAAGCAGGAGATCTGGAAGTTTTAAAGGGCAGGGAACTGTCCTCTGCTGCTGTTGTTTCCCAGAGACATTGTCTGAAGCACCATGTGCATAACTAATGTAAATGATTGCTCAATAATTTCACAATAAACATAACTTGCCTAACAGCCTGATGGCTCCATCTCTCAAAGGGGTTCGGGGGTTTTCCAGGTAAGCAAAGGCCTGATCCAGAAGAATGGCTTCCCCTTGTTCTCTGTAGCGCTTCACCTGGGAGGCAGGTCCAAAAGAGAAGGGAGCTGTGTGAGGAAATTCTCCCTTCCTTCCAATGCATGCCATTCCTCACGAGCAAGGATGGAGCCTGGGCAGGGTCGACCCAAGCCTACCAGTCTTGCACAAGAACATCAGTAGAACGTACTGGACCAGGCCAGCCGTCCATCTAGTCCAGCATCGTGTTCTCACAGAGGCCGACCAGATGACTCTTCTGGGAAACCCGCAAGCAGGATTTGAACACAAGACCAACTCTCCCCTCCTGTGGGTTCCAGCAACTGGGTTTTGGAAGTGTGGCTGCCTCCAACCACGGAGGCAGAGCACAGCCATCAAGGTTGGTTGCCATCAACAGCCATCTCCCCCATGAATTCTTCTAATCCTCTTTGAAGACACTCAGGTCAGTGACCGTTACTAACTCCTGTGGGAGGCAGTTCCATAGTTTAACCATGCACTGCGTGGATAGTCTTCTGCAGAGAGAAGGGAATGCAGTAGGAGGCAAAGGTGGACTTGCCTGTTCTGGTTCCTCTCAATCTCCCAATCTTCCACCCTTAAGTTCAGTTTTCTACACTGCCACATCAGTTTGCAATTACTATTATTAGCTGTTTTTTATTGTTTGTTTGTTTGCTTGTTATTATTATTATTATTTTATTATTGTTGTTAGCCGCCCTGAGCTTGGCTTCGGCTGGGGAGGGTGGGATATAAATAAAAATTATTATTATTATTATTATTTTAATAAGTCTTCATGAAAATTCAGCAGTATTGCTGTGCGTATTTCTCACAACAACAACAACAACAACAACAATTTATTATTTCTAACCTGCCCATCTGGCTGGGTTTCCCCTTCCACTCTCCCAACAGAATATTAAAAACATGATAAAACATCAAACATTAAAAACTTCCCTAAACAGGGCTGCCTTCAGATGTCTTCTGAAAGTCAGATACTTGTTTATTTCCTTGACTTCTGATGGGAGGCTGTTCCACAGGGCGGGTGCCACTACCGATAAGACCCTCTGCCTGGTTCCCTGTAACCTCACTTCTTGCGGTGAGGGAACCGCCAGAAGGCCCTCAGAGCTGGACCTCAGTGTCCAGGCTGGATGATAGAGGTGGGGACGCTCCTTCAGGTATACTGGGCCGAGGCCATTTAGGGCTTTAAAGGTCAGCACCAACACTTTGAATTTTAGGGCCAGTGTTATATGGTCTTGGTGACCACTCCCAGTCAGCAGTCTAGCTGCCGCATTCTGGATTAGTTGCAATTTCCAGGTCACCTTCAAAGGTAGTCCCATGTAGAGCGCATGACAGTAGTCCAAGTGGGAGATAACCAGAGCATGCACCACTCTGGTGAGACAGATAGCGGGCAGGGAGGGTCTCAGCCTATGTACCAGATGGAGCTGGTAAACAGCTGCCCTGGACACAGAATTGACCTGTGCCTCCATGGACAGCTGTGAGTCCAAAATGACTCCCAGGCTGCGCACCTGGTCCTTCAGGGGCACAGTTACCCCATTCAGGACCAGGGAGTCCTCCACACCTGCCCACCCCCTGACCCCCCAAAACAGTACTTCTGTCTTGTCAGGATTCAACCTCAATCTGTTTGCTGCCATCCATCCTCCAACCGCCTCCAGGCACTCACACAGGACCTTCACCGCCTTCATTGGTTCCGATTTAAAAGAGAGGTAGAGCTGGGTGTCATCTGCATACTGATGAACACCCAGCCTAAACCCAAATAGGCACATATTTGCATGCAATTTTGCCTCACACAAACATTTTCCCCAAAGCACTTTTTTGCTGTATAGTGCAGGCTATTTCCACCAATATGTGCATTTTTATTTTTATTTATTCATTCAATTTATATGCCAACCAAGGATCACAGGGTGGTTTTTAGTATAAAAACACAAAATACACAATGTAACAACAACAGTAAAATCAAAACCCAATTTCCTCCCCATCGCTCTCTGGCTGCCCACTCCCTGAAATACAACATAAACAAGAGGCGCTCACAAGACTTTTGCAGAAGTTCCAGGTTTCGTTTTCCTGGATGGAAAACTGGATGAAGGATTTCAGAAACTTGTCAGCTCTTCTCAGAGTGATCCAACACATCTGTAAAAGAAGTGAGGGTGGGAGTAACAGCTGCTGAAAACTCAGGCAGAATATTGAAGAATAAATTAATATGGATAATAATAATAATAATAATAATTACTAATATACAGCCCTACTTCCATAAATCTTGGGGCAGTTCACCACAAAAAAAATATATAAAAAAACACCCTGCCGGGAGGATTGCACAACCACACTGCGATCAGCCCCCCTCCGGGAGGATCGGACTGCGATTGGCCCCCCACCGGATCATGCCACCTCGCGGATTGCCCCCGAGGGTGGATCGGCCTGCCCCCATGGGCGGATCTCTGCTCCGGGTCCCCGAGTGGCTAGCTCCGCCATTGACAAGCCTAAATCGTTGCGCTAATGGAATGAGGGCTTGAACACCAGTTTCTGACATCCTAGCCAAGAGGCCTTGCTGCTTTCTTTCCCCCCTTTTTAAAAATATATTTTTATGAAAGATTTCTTGGTTTACAAAAGTATGTGCAATGTCTCTTTTTTCATGTTCCGTTTTCTACAGATCAGTTTCATTTGTTGTGAGACATTAGTGTTACATTAGGAAGAAAAGGGGGAAGGAGGTGGAGGGGGGAATAGTGGGTGGGGTGGGGTCGGGGGGCAATGCTTCTATTCTACTTAGTGTATGTGTGGGGTTTTGTGTCAGCGTCACTTGTGTGGGTTCTCTTTACTATTCGCTTGTATTGCTTTAGTGGTGAGAGAGGTTGGCGGTGGCCTAGGGTGTGGTTGGTTGTCTTTGATTGGCTGTAGTGAAATTTGTTTTTATGTGTGAGTGGGGTGTGTGTGTGTGTGTGTGTGTGTGTGTGTGTGTGTGTTTGAATCAGGTTAGCCAGATTGATTTGTGTGCTGTTGGTGGATTTGTGTCATTGTCTTGTTGGGCTGTGTATGTGATAAAGGGGAGCTATACCAGGGTGAAGGCATCTTCTTCTATTTGTCCCCATGTCAGTTTCAGTTTGTTGGTTAGTTTTTCTAATAAGGCTGTTTCCCATACTACTGGGTACCATTGGTCTATGCTTATTCCTGACAGGTCTCTCCAGTGTCTGGTTATGATGCTTCTAGCTGCTGAGAGTAGGCAGGTTATGAGTTCTTTGTGTTGTGAGTGGGCATTATTGTCTTGGAAGATGTTTAGTAGGGCCAGTTCTGGGGTGACTTCTAATACCTGCTTAGTTATTTTGCATAGCTTTTGTATGATTGCTGTCCAGAAGAGTTGGATTTGGGGACATTCCCACCACATGTGGAGATATGTGCCTGTGGAGGTGCATCCTCTCCAGCATTTTGGTGAGGCTCCTGGGCGTATTAGCGTTAGTTTCCGTGGTGTTAGGTACCACCTGTGAGTTTCAAAGTGAGTTCTTTCCTTTTCACTGATATGGATTTGAAGGGAGGTTTAGACCACATTCTAGTCCATTGGGTGGGGTTAATCTCATAGCCTATGTCGTCCTCCCATTATTACCGGTATTTTTTATTATGTCTAGGGGGTTTGTGAGTGCAAAATATGGTCTGAAGCTCAACATCAAAAAAACGAAGATCATGGCCACTGGTCCCATCACCTCCTGGCAAATAGAAAGGGAAGAAATGGAGGCAGTGAGAGATTTTACTTTCTTGGGCTCCCTTATCACTGCAGATGGCGACAGCAGCCACAAAATTTAAAAATGCCTGCTTCTTGGGAGAAAAGCAATGACAAACCTAGACAGCATCTTAAAAGGTAGAGACATCACCTTGTCAACAAAGGTCACTATAGTAAAAACTATGGTTTTCCCAGTAGTGATGTATGGAAGCGAGAGCTGGACCATTAAGAAGGCTGATCGCCGAAGAATTGATGCTTTTGAATTCTGGTGCTGGAGGAGACTCTTGAGAGTCCCATGGACTGCAAGAAGATCAAACCGATCCATTCTGAAGCAAATCAGCCCTGAATGCTCACTGGAAGGACAGATCCTGAAGCTGAGACTCCAATACTTTGGCCACCTCATGAGAAGAGAAGACTCCCTGGAAAAGACCCTGATGTTGAGAAAGATGGAGGGCACAAGGAGAAGGGGACAGCAGAGGACGAGATGGTTGGACAGTGTTCTCGAAACTACCAGCATGAGTTTGACCAAACTGCGGGAGGCAGTGGAAGAAAGAAGTGCCTGGCGCGCTCTGGTCCAGGGGGTCACGAAGAGTCGGACACGACTAAACAACTAAACAACAACAACAACAAAGGGGGTTTGTGGGATTTTGTAGTAGTATTTTGTATATTGCAGATACCATCCCTTTGCCGTGTCCCTTTGTTGTTATGAGATGGGACGCGGGTGGCGCTGTGGGTTAAACCACAGAGCCTAGGACTTGCCAATCAGAAGGTTGGTGGTTCAAATCCCCGCAACGGGGTGAACTCCCGTTGCTCGGTCCCTGCTCCTGCCCACCTAGCTGTTTGAAAGCATGTCAAAGTGCAAGTAGATAAATAGGTACCGCTCTGGCAGGAAGGTAAATGGCGTTTCTGTGGGCTGCTCTGGTTCACCAGAAGCGGCTTAGTCATGCTGGTCACATGACCCGGAAGCTGTACGCCGGCTCCCTCAACCAATAAAGCGAGATGAGCACCGCAACCCCAGAGTCGGCCACGACTGGACCTAATGGTCAGGGGTCCCTTTACCTTATTTTGTTGTTAGGAGGAGGTTTCTGAAGGTTGTCAAGGGCATGTAATTGGTGGCGTGTTAGCTAAGATTTGCTGCTTTTTGATGAACTGCATCAGCCTACCTTCTTCACTGGGACACTGTCCTGGAGATGGACCATCAGGGGGACCAGGCTCTGGAGAGCGAGCTCCTTCATCTGCTCTTTGCCTCCCCACCGGACGATCTCAAACAGGTTGCTGAAGGTGGAGATGGCAGCCAGTCTCACTTTGTTGGACGCCTGTGCCGAGAAGGGCGGAGAAATGCCGTCAGGGAAAGTGGAGGGCTGCTGTCCCCTTCAAGGGCCAGCCCAAGCTAGGATGCAGCGGCAGAGTCAATGAGCTCTCCAGGATCATGAAACGATCAGGGTCAGGACTGTGAGTGCCCTCAGGAGGGAAACACAATTCCTCCCGGATCTCCAGGGAAGGGCTAAGGAACCGCAGGCCCTGAACTCTGGCCCTCCAGGCTGCTCTGTCCGGCCCTTGGAACTCTCTGCAGGCCACACCCTCCTTCCACAGGCCATACACCCCCCCACTGGCCCTGCTTCACATTGTTTTTGCCTGGCTAGAATATGTATGGACCACAGAAAAAGGATTGTGGTGCGGGAGGGAAATCTATGAGGAAGAATAGTTGATCCTGCCTTGCATACAACAGCGGGAGGAGGAGGAAAAGGTGGGGAGAGAATCGTAGAATTGTAGAGTTTGAAGGGACCCCGAGGGTCATCTAGTCCAAACTCCTGCAATCCAATAATCTTTTGCCCAACATGGGGCTCAAATCCATGGACCTGAGATTAAGAGTTATGCTGTACTGCAGGCGTAGGCAAACTCGGCCCTCCAGACGTTTTGGGACTACAACTGCCATCATCCCTGACCACTGGTCCTGTTAGCTAGGGATGATGGGAGTTGTAGTCCCAAAAAATCCGGCGGGCCAAGTTTGCCTATGCCTGCTATATCGACTGAGCTATCCAGCTCAGTCGGGTGTCATAAATTTTCATCCCAAGCAGCAGAACAGATGGAGCAGACCCTGGCCATTCTCAGTGCCATTGCCAGGCACAGGATTGCACCAGGAAATAACTCCCATCCCTTCTGAAGATACACTTGGTTATACTTTTCCCAACCAGTTCCATCTCTGTTGTGTACTGAGTTGAATAGGATTCAGAATGCAGCAGTCTGATTGGTCCTAGAACAATAGGGTCCAGAATGCAGCAGTCTGATTGGTCCACAGGAGTCACCCAATCCAGCTCCAGGTGGAAGTGAATCCGCAACCTGATTGGCCTACAGGTGAATCCCGGAATTAGCCAATCACATGGCGCCCATTGTGTAAATAATGTATATAAAGCAGGCATTCTGTGGGAACTTCCATTCCTCCTCACCACTATGAGCTGAATAAAGAGCATGAAATCCACTCTCGACTCCGAGTATATTTCAATCTCCTTTAACTCCCAGCCCCCCAAAGTAGAGATAATAGAGATAATAGAGATACATATGCATTTCGGGGGTAAAAAAACCAAAGTTGATGGTGCTCATATCTTGATCAAAGTGCTGGGTTGAAAGCGCAGTACAAAATGACAGGGAAAAGCTGTAGACACACACAAACAACTCTACACCCAACCACTGGGGCCTGCCCTGTGCCCACGGGTGCTGCCCCACTTGCACCTGGCCTGACTCACGTCGTCAAAAAGTGGCATCACACTGGTGGCCACCTCGACGGTGAGGGAGTTGACTTCCCTGCTCTCACACTTCAGGAGGTCTGGCAGGAGCCTGAGAGCCTTCACGTTGATGTCTCTGTCAGCCTCGCGCACCCTGGCTATGATATCTGGAAAGGCAGGCTTCAGTTTTTTCATCTGCGCGACACAAAAGGCTGAGTCACAGATCTCCAGAGAAACAACAAAGACAGGTACGTAGCTTTGAACAGAACACCAGATGCCACAGAGGGAAAGGCTTGCAGAGAACCAAAACCTCATGGCTGGTTCCCCGCCCTCCCTTGTCAAAAAGATTAAAATGGTGGCGTAGAAGACATGAACCAGAAAGTATTCGGATTCCACACCATTAAAAATAAGCATCTGCACATGCAGATGTTCCTTATGAATTCTACATCTGTTCACCAAACTGTCGGAGAGTTTGCAGGAATAAAGGGATTTTTTTGGGAATGCCCACAGGTTGCTTTTATTCTGGAACAAAATTCATCAGGTGATACCAGATATTATCAAAACACATATTCAGATTTCTCCTCTGTTTTCCCTACTAAATACGTGGACATGTACCATGAAGACATTTTGCCGGAAGGAACATCCGACACAGATGTTGCTGGGATCCCTATGGCACAACAATGGAAATCGTAAAAAAACAACAACCCCAAAGACTAATATCATTATGGTATAAAAATATTTGGAATTTAGTTACTGCAGAAAAAAGTAACACATAAGCTATGGGTCTCTAATGGGCAGGAATATTCTGGTCATTTGTACTCAGTGTGGAGGGATTTTATTTCATATAGCATATTTTCAGACTTACAGGTATCTTATTCCCATGCCCTCTAGAGAAATGTGGCTGTCATGATCTTAGATTGTGTGTTATTATTCAATTCGTTTAGGTTTTGCATGCCCTGCCTTTAGTTGGATATCTGATTGAATTTTTGTTATTGTTTATTTATCTTTGTGGTTCTATAATAAATCGAAAACTGGTGATAATGATGATGATTATAATAATATTGAGAATACAGAACAGTGGTGGTCAACCTCTGTCCAGCAGGTGTAATTAGGCAACCAGCAATATCTAGAGCAAGGTTTCCCAAATGGGGGCTTCCAGCTGTTTTGGGACTACAATTCCCATCATCCCTGACTACTGGTCCTGCTAGCTAGGGATGATGGGAGTTGTAGTCCCAAAACAGCTGGAGACCTAAGTTTTGGAAACCCAGATCTAGAGGATGGTAGGCTCCCCACCCACTGGGAAGACCTATTGGTCTACTGGTAGATCACTGTGTGTGTCTCTCACCTTCTCTTGATGGCCCAAAAAGCAAATCATGCCGTCGAGAGCTAGGGATCTGAGCTCCAACCGGCTGGCCTTCACCTGCCGGCACAGCTGCTCAATGATGCTATCTTCCATAGCTGGTGCTAAGGCTCCCTTATGAAGGAACTAAAACAGAAGAAGAATGTGCAGAACTGGCAGCAGCAGGCCTTGAACATGAAAACATGAGAAGAGCCTGCTGGATTAGGCCAAAGAGGAGCAGAAGGAGGAGGCCAGGAGGTGGCAAGATGACATCGCAAGGGATTGTTGCCTTAGGAGAGCGAGAAAAATTATCAGGGATGAATCACACCCCAGCCATCCCCTGTTTAATCTTCTACCCTTGGGCAGGAGATATAGAAGTATAATCAGCCATACCAACAGGCTAAAAAATAGCTTCTATCCATGGCCTGTTAGGCTGTTGAAAAGAAAATGACACTGTGCAATTGACTTGCGAGGTGGTGTGTTGTTCGATAAGAGATTGAGTGTTGGGGGGGGGAGCTCGTTTAATTTCATTGTACACAGGTTGTACAATGACAATAAATGTATTATTTATTGCGTGCTGCGTGCTCCTTGGATGTGTCATCTTGAGGCGACTGCCTCAGCATGCCTTATGGGGGGGCCAGCTCTGCTTGCCAGACCTCCCTGTTTGGCCCACAAGGGCCAAATATGTGGCGTCAGGGCTTGCAAAGCTCTCTGCACTGGTCTCTGCAAACTCCTTCAAGCAGCTGAGACGCAGGGTTCGCAAAGCACAGGTGACCACAGCTAAGTTTTGTGGCTTGGGAGGTGCAGTGCGCTGAGCTCTGGAAGCCTTTGCAGTCCGCTGAAAACAACTATGCACAGCTTGATTTGCCAAAAATGTGGGTTGGGGGAATGGCTTTGGCTATGATGCTCTTGGGGGAAGCAGATGGGAATCTAAGAGGGGCTGGGGCGGATTAGCTGTACAATTAATCAGACCCACCTACCTCCATAAAACAAGGCTCACCTCAATTAAGAAAGGCATCACAGTGATGTGTTTCGGATATCCCTCGCTTTCCAGAATCTCCAGCAGGTAAGGCAACATCCTTTCGCTTCCCTCGCCCCTGACTATCTCTCTTGTCATTGAAAAACAGAAACACTGGGTGTCCAAAGCATTGCAAAATGGAGTGTTCTTCTCCCATGATCCAGCCAGCCATGTCTTCTTTCCTGATATTCTGTTCCATTTTCGGGGAACATGTGGAGCATACCGCCCTCTTGCTTCTCAGCCCTCCTGCTTTGACTACAGAGCTGTCATAACACACCACCTGAGCTAGCTATTGGGATACACAAGAAAGGCCCTGCAACAAAATGCTGCAGAGTGGATTCCATTCTCGCTGAATGGGTAACGGGGAGGACTGGACATGCTAGTGGCCCAATCCCAGCCATGATTAATTATTTGATTTCTCCATCAAAGTTTATGGGCAGCTCCTATTTTGGAGACACCTGAAAACGGCTTCTTGGTATGAACTGAGAAATGAACTACTGCAATGGGCTCTACGTGGGGCTACCTTTGAAGGTGACCCAGAAACCGCAACTAATCCAGAATGCGGCAGCTAGACTGGTGACTGGGAGCGGCCGCTGAGACCACATAACATCGGTCTTGAAAGACCTACATTGGCTCCCAGTATGTTTCCGAGCACAATTCAAAGTGTTGGTGCTGACCTTTAAAGCCCTAAACGACCTCAGTCCAGTATATCTGAAGGAGCATCTCCACCCCCATTGTTCTATCCGGACACTGAGGTCCAGCACCGAGGGCCTTCTGGCGGTTCCCTCACTGCGAGAAGCCAAGTTACAGGGAACCAGACAGAGGGCCTTCTTGGTAGTGGCGCCCTCCCTGTGGAACACCCTCCCACCAGATGTCAAAGAGAACAACAACTACCAGACTTTTAGAAGACATCTGAAGGCAGCCCTGTTTAGGGAAGCTTTTAATGTTTGATGTATTACAGTATTTTAATATTTTTTTGGAAGCCGCCCAGAGTGGCTGGGGAAGCCCAGCCAGATGGGCGGGGTATAAATAATAAATTATTATTATTATTATTATAAATTACCTATGTGGACAATGAAATGGTTTTAGACCTCAGAGTCTCTATCTCCCTCCTCCCTTTCAAGGTGCTTGGTTCCATTCACTCTCCCCTGCCCCCTTAGTCCACATTCAATGCCATCCAGACCCTTATGGGGCTGATATGAAGTTCCACGCCTTAGGGATCTTCCCCAAAGATTTCTGGAAACTCTTCAGATCTCGCTGCTCCTTTTAACAGCGATGTGCTTACCTGGCAAAGAGAGCGAGACCTTTCAGGTGGGTCCTGCGATGCAACAGGAGTTCTGAACCTCTCCTCTTGTTCATGATGAGGACGAGGTCCTCAACTCCTGCTCGCCTGATGAGGCCTTTGAAAGCTTTCAAAGCAGACCTGCACACAGAGCCAAATCCGTATTAGAATGGATTTCTTGTGCTGGGTTTACAGCAGTTCCTCAAAGAGGTGGGATGCATTACCTCAGTGATTTGGGTAGGCCATTGTGCCTCATAGTTTATGCTGGTAAAAGATAGCTGGCTCTCACAGGGGTTGGGGTGCGGAGACCAACTTGTGCTGAAGTTGTTCCCTTGATCACAGCAATCCTGGCTACCGTCACTCACATGTGAACCACACTCTGCTAAGCATTTCGAAGAAAACACCCATGCATTTTCAGGCTTTTTTCTGCATGCAGCCTTGAGGACCAGAAACTTGCGAAAGCACAGCCTGGCGTGACAATGCAGAAGCTGCCATTCTTCAATTGGAGGCTGTCTCTGTGTGTCATGTCACAAATTAAAAAGACAATTTCCCAAAAAACAACCTTGGGCCGGACGAGGAGCGAAGTCCGGCTCGGCAGGGAGCTGCGTGCACGCGTCCGGCCGCCCTGGCTACAGCAGTATCAGTCAACCCTGCCTGTGACAAACAGGGAAAATCGGATGAACCAAAAGAAGCGCACCTGAAAGGAGCAGGAGTGGTGGGGATCTCCTGGCGGATGCAGGCGGTCGTGTAGACATCCGTCTCCTCTGGTGTAAAGTACACGGCGAAGGAGATCTGGCAGAGGACTGCTATCGACAGCGTGGTGAACATCTCTCTCAGCACCTCCCGGCAGGCTGGGGACGGGCGCCTCAAGATCTCATAAAACGCTGCGTTGGCCTGGGAGGTCGGTCAAGGCGCCTGATCGTACCTGAGCAAGGAGAGGAATTTCCCGCCCACTTCCCTTCCCGGCCACGTCCTTAGGTGCCTCAAATGGTCACCCGGACGCCGAAGGGGCATCTCTGGGCTCTGTTTCATTTTGCCGCCTGAGGCAAGGGTGCCGCCCCCCCCCTTGCCTCCCTTACCGGGGTCGTGTGGCGGCTTTGGGAGAGGAAGCTGGAACCTGCTGCCACTGCGTGACCCAGCCGTGGCAGGGATGGGTGCTGTGCCTGCAGTGGCACTGCCCCATGGAAATCTGCTGCCCGAGGCAGGTCGCTTCCCTCTGCCTCGTGGGCAGGCTGGCCCCGGGGATGGGCAATGGCGATGTCACGCACAGGGCCGCTTTGCTCTTTGGGTGCTTTCTTGGGGGCCAGAGTCCTGCCAGCACTTACAGCCAAGGGTCGCAAGGAGGCCTTAACCCTGTGGCCATCCCAGTAGATCGGCTGCTCTTGCAGGATGGACTGCAGCACGCCCAGGGCCTTCTGCGCAGTGTCAGAGAAGCAGGTTAAGCTGCTCCACATGGCGGAGGCGGTGCTGCGAGGGGGGGAGAAGCAGGGGCTTCGGTTGGCGCACAAAATGCGTTCAGATTACGGCGAAACGAGAGAAAGGCGATTTAGACCAGTATGTGTGTGGTGCCCCTCTCTTCAAGAGCACTGGCTAGGCAGTGATATGGGACTTAGGACTGGAGGAATCGTTCTGTGGGATTGGAGAAAGATGGAGCGTAACTTGTGAATAAATGTGCTTTCAATTTTTTAAAAAGGAAAAGAGCATTGGCTGTTCTACTGTTCTCCACGACCTATTGTTGTGAGCAGGGATGTTCAGCTCTGACGAATATGAGAGAGCGGAAAAGAGAAAGGCGTCTCTGCGTTGATGAGATGAGTGTTTGCTTGTCTCAAATTAGACCCAGGACTCAGCTATACAGCTGCAAACATAACGTTTTGAGTACATCATACATAGAACTATATATAAAAAATATTAAAAAGTCAAGTAGCACCTTAGAGACCTACTAAGTTTGTTCTTGGTATGAGCTTTCGTGTGCATGCACACTTCTTCAGATACGATGCATGCACACGAAAGCTCATACCAAGAACAAATTTAGTTGGTCTCTAAGGTGCCACTGGACATTTTTTTTTTTTAATTTTTAAAATATATTTCTACTGCGTCAGACCAACACGAATACCTACCTGAATCATGACACTAGATGGCAGTGATGAGCTTATGGCAAATTCAATATATTTTTCAAAACGCTTTTTAAAAAAAGCATTTTCAGAGTGTTTTTTAATGCGTGTCTAGATTCCACCCTGGTATAAGTGAGATTACCTGGGAAAAGCAACCTCTCACTGAGTTTGTACACATACTTAAGTTTCATGCTCGTTTATAATTACATTTTGGAAATGATTCACCTTCTTACATAGCTGTATTGTTTGATACTTTCTGGACATCCCATGATCATATTACAAAGTAGTTGTGTTCTGTGTTATAAATCAAGCACTGCTAGGAGTTATTACTTTTTGTTTCCCAATATATTTTTATTGACAAAAATTCGGTGTGGCGTAGGCAAATTTGTACAGTGGTACCTCAGGTTAAGTACTTAATTCGTTCCAGAGGTCCGTTTTTAACCTGAAACTGTTCTTAACCTGAAGCACCACTTTAGCTAATGGGGCCTCCTGCTGCCGCCGCGCCGCTGGAGCACAATTTCTGTTCTCATCCTGAAGCAAAGTTCTTAACCCGAGGTAATATTTCTGGGTTAGCGGAGTCTGTAACCTGAAGCGTATGTAACCTGAAGTGTATGTAACCCGAGGTACCACTGTATTCTGAAAGTGTGGCCCAGAGAAAAAAGTTTGAGAACCACTGATTTAGCCAGTACGAAAAGGATTTTAAATCAAAAATTTTTATCCCCCTGTCCATCCCTCTCACCTGTCACACTGGACAGAGCAGGCCAGGAGAGTCTTCACTACATCCTGAGGGCGGCTCTTCCCCAGAAGCAAGAGGAACCTGAAGACTTCCAGGCGGGCCTGAGGGTCTCCAATGTGCTCCAGACTGAAATACATGAACCTGGTGGTTTTGGGCACCTGCGGGGGGAAGAGAGGTGGGAAGAGGTGACTGGGGAGAGAGGAGAAGGGGGAACAGGAGGCTCCAAGGCAGCGTACCTTTATGAAAACGGGCTGGGGGTCCCTCAGCATGGCTTTCAGCATCAGGATGGCAGCCTTCGTGTTGTAAAGGTTGTCGTCCCTCATGCCCTTGATGGCTGCTAGGAGGAAGTCCATCTGCTCGTCGGCATGCAGGCATTTTTTGAATTTCTGAAAACGGAGGGGGTCCCTTGAAAGCCTGCTGACGGTTACACCAAAGAGCTGGGATCCACCATGGTTGGGATCATATATTGGGATCAGCCGACTTGCTATGAGACCCTCCTTAAGATCAGTCGGTAGAGCATGAGGCTCTTAATCCCATGGTCATGGATTCGAGTCTCACTTTGGGCCAAAACTTCTTGCATTGTAGGGGATTGGATTAGAACGGGGTTTCCCAAACTTGGGTCTCCAGCTCTTGTTGGACTACAGCTTCCATCTTCCTTATCTTGCAGGACCAGTGCTCAAGGATCATGGGAGTTGTACTCCAAAAAGAGCTGGAGACCCACGTTTGGGAAACCCTGGACAAGAGGATCCTTGTGGTCCCTTCCAGTTCTATGATTCTGATGCTGCAGAAAAGGTTGCAGTGCTCTCCTTATGCATAGGAAAGACAACAGTGCAGTGTTAGGGCTCATCCACACTTCTAACCAGTGCTAAAAATGGAGGCCAACCAATTGACCTTTGCAGTAAAAATTGATTTTACTTGGGGGAAAGTTGTGGGGCAAATGGATGTGTGGATGAGCCCTCTGAGCGGGGACTGGGACTAGGAATTAAAAATCTGCATTAAATGGTCCTATTCAGGATTTTTACCTGACAGCCAGACAGCCAAGCCATTTCTTGGATACTCCATTGCATCCCCTCTCCCTCTACTTTTTTTTTATTATCCCTGCTGCCCCCACCATCACTGTTTTCTGAGTGCTGGGCATTTTTCATATTCATTCATTCTTTTTTTAAACTCTCTCATTGAAACGATCTCAGATACAGCAGTGGGGCAGAGAAGAACCTTTGAAGAGCCACTGGCAGTCAAACACAGTCCTGGGCTCAGTTATACGATCACTAGCTCAAAACCCAGGTGTGCCCTTGGCTGCACGGTAAACACCAAGACACAGCCCGTCCTGCCTCTCTGCCTGTGCCTGTGCGCAACTGGATGTGCTTCCTTTTTAAAAACAAAACAAAACATAATTTTATTAATCTAGATTAACTGGATGGGTTTCCAAACTCCTGTGTTGGTTACATTCGTTTCAGTTGCACCTGTAAAACAGGTCCACGCCCAAAATTGCCAGGTGTGAAGAAGACACACGTTGGAGCTGGTGAGAAAGGTTTACCATGGTGGTGGTGCTGATGTCAGAGAACCAGGCCAGCCAGAAGATCTTTTCCTCTTTCCAGTCCTGCATAAGCTCCATAAATTCTGTGTCGTTCTCAGGCTTCATCAGGCCTCAAGAAATGTACAAAGAAACCAGAGATTAGATAGATAGAAAGATAGATATAGATACAGTCATACCTCGGGCTAAATATGTTTCAGGTTGAGTGTTTTCAAGTTACGCTCCGCGGCGACCCAGAAGTAACGGAACGCGTTACTTCCGGGTTTCGCTGCTCACGCATGCGCAGACGCTCAAAATGACGCCACGCACATGCGCGGAAGTGACGAAATGCGACCCGCGCAAGCGCAGACGCACAGTCGCGTATTACGTTCTACTCAGGATGCGAATGGGGCTCCGGAACGGATCCCGTTCACATCCAGAGGTACCACTGTATAGCTATAGCTGTAGATAGATGCAAAGAAACTCAGATATATACGGTATACCTATAGAGAGAGATATAGATACATATAGATATATAGATATACAGTGCTGCACCCCCCCCCACATAGGTGCCAATACTCACCATGAAATGTATTAGTGGTGGGACAGTGGGACAGTGGAGGTTTTGAAGGACCACGCGACACGGATTTCCCCAGTGGGTCACCCCAACGGAAAGTGGAGCTGGAGGAGTTGGGAGTCAGCTCAAGGGCATAGCTGTCAACTTACAGATTTGAAAATAAGGGACCAGCAGCCTTGAAAATAAGGGGCCAGCAGCCAAAATAAGGGACCTGCGGCCTCACCTGTTCCAGGCACTCCAGTCTTCCTGTCCTCCTGCAGTCTGGTCAAACTCATGCTGGGTAGCTTCGAGAACACTCTCCAACCAACTTTGTAACCAGAGGTTCAACTGAATAGAATCTGAATCACATGCACCACAAGGCCTATGCAGCCTCAACTTAAGATGGCTCCCCGGCCTGGCTTTGCACTGCAAAGTTTGCAGCAGCACGTGCAACAAAATGGCACCCAGCATTCAAAAAACCCCTCAGCTTGCATTAACTAGCCACACACAAGGCATGCAAGCTCCACCCCCCAGTCATTCTTAGACTTCTTATTGGGTGAGCAACGCAGCCAAGCAACACAGTTGGAGCCTCCCTCCTCCCTGGCCGGCAGGGAGGGAGGGAGAGGAGCTGCTTCCTTTGAAATTTAAGGGACATCATTTAAGGGACATCCATCAATAAGGGACAGCAGTGGGACACGGCGCTGGGATAAGGGACTGTCCCTTCAAATAAGGGACACTTGACAGCTATGCTCAAGGGCCATGGGCACCCCTAAGCAGGGTGCGGGGAGGGGATGGAGGAGCGAAAAGAGGCCGCCCAAGATCCTTCAGGCCGGCCAGCAGGGAAGCTCAGACCGGACCCTGAAGGTGGCCCTCCAGGGCTCTCCACCTGGCCCTCAGAAAGGCAGGGTTGGGCTGACAGACAGCCTGGGAGAATAGCAGGAGCAGCCATGAAACAAGCCTCCACCAGGCAGGCTCAGAAGGCGAAGCCACCCTTGTCAATCTGAAGACGCTCTAAGCCAGCGGTTCTCAACCTGTGGGTCCCCAGATGTTGTTGGACTACAACTCACATCATCCCTGAGCTCTGGCCTTGCTAGCTAGGGGTGATGGGAGTCGTAGTTCAACAACATCTGGGGGCCCACAAGTTGAGAAAGACTGCTCTAAGCGAAGAACCTTTTTTGCTTTATCTCCTCTGGCGGGACATCCAGCTTCTCAGCTATTGCCAACATGCCAACCCATTTATTTCCCTTTCCCCGCCATGAACGGTCTTGGGGAAATCCAGTGGGTCCTTGCTCTTACTCTTCTGGTGAAGGATCAGGGTGTACAGGCAGTGGAGTGCGTCGGCCGCCCAGTGGCACACGCTCTCGCTGGAGTCCTTGCTGCAAAGTGCCAGGTGCCCTGCCAGCTTCCCCATCTTGAAGTCCTTCATTCCCTGCAGGAGAGAATCATTCTACTGTACCTCATTTTCTCCTCCTCCTCCTCAAGGGTGGCAGCCATTTTGTGTCATGCCACCCACCCCACAGCAGCCATTTTGTGCTGTCCCACGCACACCACAGCAGTAATTTTGTGCCAGCCCTTGCACACCACAGCAACCATTGCAGCCATTTTGTGTCACACCTCACACCTCACAGCAGCCATTTTGTGTCATGCCACATACTCCATGGCAGCCATTTTGTGCCATGCCATACACCCCACAACAGCCATTTTGTGTTGTGCCATGCATTCCATGGCAACCATTTTGTGTCATGCCACCCACCCCACGGCAGCCATTTTGTGCTGTCCCACGCACACCACACCAGTAATTTTGTGCCAGCCCTTGCACACCACAGCAACCATTGCAGCCATTTTGTGTCACACCTCACAGCAGCCATTTTGTGTCAACCACATACTCCGTGGCAGCCATTTTGTGCCATCCATGCACCCCACAGCAGCCATTTTGTGTCGTGCCACCCACCATGGCTGCAGTGGGGTGCAAAGAGAATCAGGCCTTATTCAACCTCCCTATGGATTTGGACCCTGCTGCTAAATGCACCCCTTTACTCTTTCCTGTGAAGGTGGCACACTGACATGGGCTACTAGACGGTGTTATTTTACAGGGGTGAAACTTATGTTTTGCAGATTCCTTCTGTGAGGGATCTTTTTAAAAAATGGTTTTGGGTTGGGTATGAAGAATTCAAATCTATTATTTTTGTGACTGGACAACATTTAGCTTGGCGAGTACGTTTGAGGATGAAGAACATAAACGGCTTTCGGAAAACCAAAGAATTTTAATTTTACCTTCTGGAAATGCCAGGCATTGCTTAATAAAAATAATAATAATGCAATATTAATATATAGTATAACTGCAAGAACTTGGCAATCATTTCTAATGATTTCTATGCAATTTTACTCACCGAGCAAAACTAAATTATATTAACTTAACCAAAATATCTTTTGACTTCCCAAGTCGTGTTACAATTTTTTAGCACCCCTCATTTGGGGAATTTGAAAGTTAAAAAATACAGCATGTCCTAATGGGGGTACAGCTCAGTGCCGCAGGCAATCTTTGCACTAAACAAGTCCTCACTCCTTACACATATATAAATTCCTCCCCCCCCAACCCCCCGGGATTGACAGTCATCATGACGGGCATTTTACCCCTGATGACTGGTGTCAGCTGAGCTGGGAAAGCTCATTCTGAAAGGGAACTAGTTCTAATCCAATTTTGACATGCCCGTCCCTTAACAAAGTGAGCAAATTCAGTTCATGTCAAACTCTCCGATTCTGTGATTCTATGATTCAACAAACAGTTCAAGTTCAAATAACCCCAACCATGCAGAAGGTTAAAAGTTGCTGGGCTGGAGTGTAAAATCATAGAAGCATAGAATTGTACCTAAGAACAGCAAGAAAGTATCTTAAAACACGTGCAGAGAGTGAATTGCTCCATTTACAGTATTTCCCCCCCAGCAGATGAAAGCACCAGTCTGAAGAGTAAGAAACAAATGCAAGAGAATGAGCTTCAAACCAGGAATCATTCAAAGTCTTCCTCCAAAAGGAACTTAATTCACATAAATTCAATATGTGCAGTTTTTAGGGTTGCCATATGTCCTTTTTTTTTCAGGACCTGTCCTCTTTTTCATGATTCGCCATAGCGATCCATAGCTAAAAGTAAAAATCTGAAAATGGGTCCTCTCTTTTTTGCTCTTCAGAATATGGCAACCCTAAAAACTGCAGGTGAATTGTTCAGCAGTTATGGGAACTACTTTCAGGTGTAGTTTGGAGGTTTTCTGAACTACTTCCACGAAGTTTGCTAAACCAAACCAGCCCTGGGAATGGGCGACTGAGCCTCACTTTGGGTGTGCAATGGGATGTGATGCAGCAGACCAGCTTGGTGATTCTGGACAAGGCCATGATCCGCTCCTCGACGAACGGGGATCCCGTTTCAGGAAGAAGGAACTGGAACGGCAAAATAAGGATGTCGTACTGCAGCAGAATCCATGGAGGTTTCATGAGACGCATTCTTGTAGAGCACAAGTGGGAGCTGCAACCCAGAGTTGCAGCGTGAAGTGCTCTAGGGCATTTTGTTCTATTCCCCCTCCAACCTGCTTCCAAATTTCTCTCCACAAGGTCTGCAAGCATTACAAAGCCCCCGAGCATGCCCAGTCCTTTCTGGGCTGTTTTCGGGAGTTTCTCCCCCTCAGGGAGTTCTGTTTTTTGGTTTCTGCTTTTCCATCTCTCTTTATGAATGGGTGGTGCTGTTTTGGCTACACATCTCTCTTTATGAGTGGTGGTGCTGTTTTGGCTACACATCTCTTTTTATGAATGGGTGGTGCTGTTTTGGCTGCACATGTTCCCCCTATACTTATACTATCAAAGAACTGTAGAGTCGGAGGGGACCACAAGGGTCATCCAGTCCCACCCCCTGCATTGCAGGAATCTTTTGCCCAACGTGGGGCTCGAACCCGCAACCTTGAGATTAAGTGTCTCATGTACTACCGACTAAGCTAGCAGCTTATGTTTAAGGAGCCCCCAGTGATGTAACCTTTCCTCCTAAGGGAGCGGCTCCATCCAGTCTAGGCCATTTCTGCCCTATCTCAATGATATCCTTTTTGAGGTTTTCCTACGATGGTCTTCCCACAGCCAAACAGAGACACAATTACCAAGGCAAAGTCATTCTTAAAGAGCCCAAGGCAGGGTCAGAACGGGCAAACGATAAAGCTGTGGGCTTCTTGTTATGTATTCAGACTGGCTGCAGTTCTCACTCTGGTCCACCAGTATGCAAATGAAGGATTGAGAGTTGCTTTCACCGATTGGGTAGCTAGTTGGAATTTGTTACTGTTACAGGTTATTGAGCATTATATAAGGCAGCCAGCTTCACTGTTCAGAGAGACTTAGTGCTAAGTGCTGTACTAAAGAGCTGTTGCTTAAAAGAGCTGTGTCTGTTGCCCATCTTTCCCACTATACATCTTTCATCTTTCCTTGGGCTCCGTTAGGAGGAGTTAGAATCATAGAATCATAGAGTTGGAAGAGACCACAAGGGCCATCGAGTCCAACCCCCTGCCAAGCAGGAAACACCATCAGAGCACTCCTGACATATGGTTGTCAAGCCTCTGCTTAAAGACCTCCAAAGAAGGAGACTCCACCACACTCCTTGGCAGCAAATTCCACTGTCGAACAGCTCTTAATGTCAGGAAGTTCTTCCTAATGTTTAGGTGGAATCTTCTTTCTTGTAGTTTGGAGCCATTGCTCTGTGTCCGCTTCTATAGAGCAGCAGAAAACAACCTTTCTCCCTCCTCTATGTGACATCCTTTTATATATTTGAACATGGCTATCATATCACCCCTTAACCTCCTCTTCTCCAGGCTAAACATGCCCAGCTCCCTTAGCCGTTCCTCATAAGGCATCGTTTCCAGGCCTTTGACCATTTTGGTTGCCCTCCTCTGGACACGTTCCAGTTTGTCAGTGTCCTTCTTGAACTGTGGTGCCCAGAACTGGACACAGTACTCCAGGTGAGGTCTGACCAGAGCAGAATACAGTGGCACTATTACTTCCCTTGATCTAGATGCTATACTCCTATTGATGCAGCCCAGAATTGCATTGGCTTTTTTAGCTGCCGCGTCACACTGTTGGCTCATGTCAAGTTTGTGGTCAACCAAGACTCCTAGATCCTTTTCACATGTACTGCTCTCAAGTTTTTTAGGGCTATTTTCATCGTTCGCACTCACATGTACATGGGTTGGCTTACTCACCATGAGAGTTTCTCGTATCAGGGTCGGGTTGTAGTGACGTTGCCCAATGTAGCCCACCTTACTGCTGTCGAGGTTTGCGCTGATGAGGTCTATGCATTCCAGGAACTTGACTTTCTCAGGTAATTCCTAGCCTCCCCAACCAAGGACAGGAAGATGAGTTCAAGAAGGATTAGCAAAAGCGGCAAGCCATCTTGACTACCGCAACATGCTCTCTGCGGGGCTGCCCCCGGAAACAGTGGCATAGCGTGGGGGGTGCAGGGGGGGCCAGCCGCACTGGGCGCAACATTTTTTGGGGGGGGCGCACTCGCAGCTCTCTGCCCCTACCTGGCTCACTCTCTCTCACTCACTGCAGTGCTGGCTGTGCGAATCCGATCCGAGCTGCCGGGTCGCCACCCACTGTGGAGGGGGAGGGTGCCAGGCGTGCGTTGCGGTGCGGAGCGGAGAGAGAGCAAGGGAGGGACTATCTGGGGGAGGGACAGTGCAGCGGCCGCCCAGCGCAGCGCTGAGCGCGGGAGAGAACCACACCCGACCAGCCCAGGCAGCAGCATGAAGAAGCTGGCAGCGGCGGCAGGTTAGGGGTTAAAGGCGCAAATTACTTGCCTTGCCCCGGGTGCTGACAACCCACGCTACGCCGCCGGGAATGTTTACTCCAGTGCCGTGCCTACTTTGCTGGGTTCGAGCCCAATTCAAAGTATTCCCGAATTATGTGACTGGAGGAAGAAGCCCGCACCCCCTCCATTTTTAAGGAACTCATGTTGTAGCAGGGAAAGCGAGGGCAGGGTTGGGGTGCAGATACCTGGTGACTTTTGTGGAGAAACTGGTGCATGAAGTGCATGACAGCCCTCATGTCTCCCTCAGAAGCTGCAGAACTAAATGTTGTCTGGGAGGAGTCTGAGCTTGGTGAATCTGAAGCAGATTTATTAATTTAATAAGTACTGTAAATACTGCTCCTTTCCTCCCAGAGGAGCCCAAAGGAGGAAAAACAAAAAAAACAACCCCTTCATTATTAAAAAAAATATAAACAAAAGAAAACAAATTTAAAATATTTAAAAACTGCTAAACTCATCTAAAAGCAATGAAACACAATTAAACAACAGACAAGTTTTCAGCAAACGTCTAAAGCAGGGGTCAGCAACCTTTTTCAGCTGTGGGTTGGTCCACCCTCGAACAATGTGGGGGGCTGGACTATATTTTGAAAAAAAAATATGAACGAATTCCTATGCCCCACAAATACCGGTAACCCAGAGACGCATTTTAAATAAAAGCATGCATTCTACTCATATAAAAACACGCTGATTCCCGGACCGTCCGTGGGCCAGATTGAGAAGGCGATTGGGCCGCATCTGGCCCCCAGGCCTTAGGTTGCCTACCCCTGTTCTAAAGGAATATGCAGCTGCCACATATGGGGATTGAACCTGAGACCTTGGTATCATCAGCACCACGCTCTAAGCAGCTGAGCTGTCCAGAGACAGAACTAAACCTTATCCTCCCACCTGTGCTGCCACCAGTCTTGTCAGCTGAAGGGCAGGTGTACTGGTCTGGGGAAAATGGCCCGATGAGACAAAATGGACCTCTGGCAGGCTGGAGGTTCTGCACCCCAACGTAGTGGAAGCCTCCATGTGCAAAGCTGTGATTTGTGCTGGCAATTAAGACAAACCTATTCTCCAGGTTAAACCAGGTTAAACACAGGTGGCGCTATGGGTTAAACCACAGAGCCTAGGGCTTGCCGATCAGAAGGTTGGCGGTTCGAATCCCCATGACGGGGTGAGCTCCCGTTGCTTGGTTCCTGCTCCTGCCAACCTAGCAGTTCGAAAGCACGTCAAAGTGCAAGTAGATAAATAGGTACCACACCAGCGGGAACGTAAACGGCATTTCTGTGCGCTGCTCTGGTTTGCCAGTAGCGGCTTAGTCATGCTGGCCACATGACCCGGAAGCTGTACGCCGGCTCCCTCGGCCAATAAAGGGAGATGAGCGCCGCAACCCCAGTCAGCCAAGACTGGACCTAATGGTCAGGGGTCCCTTTACCCTATACCTTTATTCTCCAGGCAGCAGACTCAAGAGCATTTTCATAAACATGCTTCCTTTTCTGAAGAATGAGGACATGATGTACCAACAGGAAACCCTCAAGCAGGAATTGAACGCAAGCGCCCTCTCCTCTCTTGCAGCTTCCAGCAACTGGTATTCAGAAGCATTGCTGCCTCCAGCTGTGAAGGAAGATCACCACCTCTGGAACCACCCTATGACTGCGTCATCAGCGAGAGAAGCTTACCTGCATTTTTAGGCGCCGACACTGAGCCTTCCCAGCTGCTAAGGTCTTGCAACGACTGTGTCCAAAACATTCTCCGATTCGTTTAGCAGGAAGCGCTGCTGGGGGAATGTTGATATTGGCTCATGTATGCTAGCAAGCCCAGGCACTGGGCATTCACCCAGTGCCACAACTGTATCTGTGATTAATGCGTGTCGGCTCAGTTATCTATCTGTTAGCTTGCAGTTAGTATGTGAGACATCAGTCTGTTGGTGTTACTTGTCCAGCGTTACATCTTGAATTGGTGGAGTTTATTTGGAGCAACAGAGATACTTTGCACTTGTACATATCTGTACATATCTGTATCTGCAATAGCCTACAAGCTGCGTCTATCTATGTCCAGAACTGTTTTAGTGAGCCTTATCTTCTGCAACAGTAAATTATTCAGACCTTAAGCCGTTTCTGTGTGGTGACTGGTACTGGGAGCAACTTCCATTGTGTGTGGATCTCACCTGAGATTCCCAATAGAGCATCCTGTTGAAATCCTGCAACAAATACAGCTCATAAGTGGTCCCTAGAAAGTTGTCTAGAAGGGAATGTGGCCCTAAGTGGGGAAAGAAACTGCAGTAGCAACTTTCGTAGTTGAACTGTGTGCCGTGTAAAGATAGTATCTCCTTTAATCTGTCCCAACTCTTCCAAAATTCAATTTCATTGAATGAAGGTGGTCGTGTAGGTGATTTGTTGCCATAGGAGACAATGATTGAAGATGCATTCCTACCTTTTTTATCATTATAATGTCCGTGTGAGAGAGGATGAAAGAGTGACAGATTTTGGACACACAAAATCAGCGATCAAGAGAGACTGACTCCCTGGACCAGAGCACGCCAGGCACTCCTGTCTTCCACTGCCTCCTGCAGTTTGGTCAGACTCATGTTGGTAGCTTCGAGAACACTGTCCAACCATCTCGTCTCCCCAAGTTATGTTTACACAAATATATTGTCTTCCTGTTCATTATACTTATTTAGACTAGGATATTTATTGTATTCTATATTTGATCTTCTTTTGTAATGTTGTATTTCGTAATGTTCTGTTTAATCTGTAAACTGCTTAGAGGGAATTATGAAATGATATAGAAATTATTGAAATATGTAAACTTTGGGACATCTCTTGGAGTTAAGTTATGCTCAGCCTGTAGATCTGGGCAAATAATACCATATATCAAAAAAAGACACAAACCTCCAATGATGTCATTTGAAGGAAACCTACCTTAAATGCACATTGGAAACCCTGAAATATCTCTCAGAAATTGGGGTGCAGTATAACAATATGATACTATGCAACACACAGCGAACACTAACGGAGCTGTGTAAATAATGAATCATTTTGCAAGAGGCCACCCCAACCCAGTCAGAGTTTTACCCACAATCTTCCATCTTTTAAAAAGAATGGAAAACAAAAGGAGGGGGGAAATGATTGCATCCTACCTGCTGAGCAAATATGAGGGAATGATTTCGCTGCCAACCTGGGACAGTGGCTAGAGAGGTGTTTTTCACCCTTAAAAGTCTCACTGTTTCAAATCCATAGTACGCCAACAGATAAAAGGAAAAAGAGTTTAGAAAGGGTTGGTGGTCAACGCAACTGAAGATGTGCTCTGGACACTACTGGCTTGAGCCAAGGACTGCCAGCAACTGAACCAGGCAAGGTGGCGGTTGAGATCAAGTGCCCATGGCAGTTATTGATGTCATAATGGCCAGGGAAATGGCCGGGCAACCGGGCAACCAATGACACATGACAATCAAACGCTCTGCTCCAACGGACGTTCCCCTCCTAAGCTGATCTTGCCTCTGGAGAGCTTCATGGAGGTTCAAATTATGAAAAGTTACTGGTGCAGATATAAAACGGTTATATAAAACAACACCCCAATTTTAATGGAACCCTATTTGTACGAGTGCATCTTGCTGTCACTTTCCTTACCGCAAAAAGTCATTAAAAAGAGAGAGAGCCAGAGCATGTGGGTCTGCACTGCGAGGGAGCCAAAGTGCTTTAATCCACCTTCAATTGGGCAAACCTAAATTTGCCGGCATGTCATTGAATTCCTCTTGCTAAATGGTGACAGCCTGGAGGAGGTCCCTAGTTATGTTAGGCTAGGATACAGGAACTCCTGCGTGTTCTGTATAAAATGTTCTGGGTGTCCGTTCCCCTGATTTTTGGACAAATCTTTACCCTGACCTTTGACACCTGAGATTTGTGTGTGTTTTCTGGGCATACCCTATTCCTGTGATTGTAATCTGCTTTAACCGTTTTGGACTGTGAATCTTAAATTGTTGTAACCTGTTCTGGGACCTGCAGGTTAGGGATGTGTAATAAATTTTAAATAATAATAATAATAATAATAATAATAATAATAATGTAAATGTTTAATTATTATTTCTATTTTAAAAAACCTGATGGTTTAAGAGCAGAATTTATGTCACTTCAGAAAATTGCTGAGTGCCCCGGGCGCACCAAGTACAAGAAACTGCAACGGCAATCCTTCTTGTTTTCCTGCTGCTTTCACCACCTCATCAGGTTAGAAGGGGATCCAAGGGACCTTTCCAAACTTGTTTCTCATGCAATGGGTCACCTTGTCTTGACTGGGAGCACTGTGGAGTGCCTCCAACGATCCAGATGTGTGGGATATTTGCACATCAGTGTCATGTTCACCTCTTGACTTTGCAGCAGCTGCTGCTGACATGCAAACGCTCCAGCACATACAAACAGAGCAGGCTTGGCCAACCTGGTGCCCTCCGTATCATTTGGACTGCAACTCCTGCCACCCATGATAACTGGCCCTGCTGGGTGGGGTTGAAGGTTCTGGAGTGTGCCAGGTTGGGAGAGGGACAGTTGAAGAGCACGGCATTTGAGTAATGCAAAGTGCAAGCAGACACCCAGAGCACTCTGGGAGCTGTAGTTCTCTGGAGAACAGAAGAGCCTTCTTTCACGCTATTGAGGGCTTCTATCTCCTAATTCTCTCCTTTACGACCTCTTAAGTGATAATGTAATTTTCAATTTATCATTGATTTGTAGGAGAAAACTGAACTTGGTAGGGCTTAATCTAACTGACTTTGGAAATACTGACCTCAAAGATACTTGGGAAATTATCAGGAAGAATCTTACAGAAAAAAGTGTTCTCTCTACTCTCGAGGTTGCAAAGCACAGCGCTTGCTTTCCTCTCTATTTAAATCCCCCTTTGCGTAGAGATTTTCAAAATGGATACATGACAAATCTGAAGAATCATGAATTGTGCAGGCTGTTTGTGTTAGCCAGATTTAATATGTTTCCCTCGATGATAGTAAGAGGAAGATCGTTAGTTCTCCCAGAATCAGAGCGGCTCTGCAAATGTAGTAAACAGGAACCTGATCCTTTGGAGCATATTTTATTTTCTTGTGATTTTGACATTTATCCAGAAGACAATTATTAAAGGCCTCACAACTCAATAGGCTGATTTCTATGCTACCAACTGTTCAGGACCTGCTTTCGGACAGGAATGATCAAATTACTTTAATAGTGGCTGAAGTTTTGAGTGCTGTCCATGTAGAAAGACTGGGTCATTATAAAGAGAATTAGTGGTTCTTAATTGATTGGGCATTCGGTAGTGCTGTATTGTATTATTTATGCAAACTGATTTTCTCTGGAGTTAAAGATCTGACTGGGACAAACCTTGTTATGTACTTTGCACCGTATTTTGCACAATGTGTATACGGTGTCTGTTTGATAATGTGTGGTTTGCTATGCATAATAAAGTATAACTATACTAGCTATTGGACGCGGGTGGCACTGTGGGTTAAAACACAAAGCCTAGGACTTGCCAATCAGAAGGTCGGCGATTCGGATCCACGCAACAGGGTGAGCTCCTGTTGCTTGGTCCCAGCTTCTGCCAACCTAGCAGTTCAAAAGCCCATCAAAGTGCAAGTAGACAAATAGGTATCACTCCGGTGGGAAGGTAAACGGTGTTTCCGTGTGCTGCTCTGGTTTGCCAGAAGCGGCTTAGTCATGGTGGCCGCATGACCCAGAAGCTGTCTGCGGACAAACGCTGGCTCCCTTGGCCTATAGAGCGAGATGAGTGCGCAACCCCGGAGTCGGTCACAACTGGACCTAATGGTCAGGGGTCCATTATGCTAGCTATTGAGGGCTGGCAACTGCATGAAAAAAGGGACGCTTCCATTTCCAGGAAGAGAAATCTTCAGAATTCTTAGGCTTGCACCTTCTCCTACTGGACTCCAATGTGACCAGTTTCCACAAAGTTCTCACCCAAAAACTGTCCACCCCCCTGCCCGCCCCATTCGCCCGCGGACATGAATTGCCATTTGACCGCCACTCCTTTCTCTCCAAAATAGAATAGTATATTTATATATTAATGTAACACTTCTCTTTACAAAATAAATCCGACACGAAGCAATGGGAATAATGGTCGGAAGCGGGGGTACGGGGACGACGACGACAAGCAAACACGAAGCCGCCTGGGGGCGGCGGAGGGGGAAGGGTCAGCTGCCCGGTCTCTGGTGCGGGGGGAACGCGTGTAGGTTTGGCCCAGCGGGACCAAGCTACAGTCTTGTGTGCCTCTGCTCTGCTGTCCTCTGCCTCGGGGCAACTTAGGCTCGGTCCGTACACCTCCTCAGAAAGGGCTCCTCAGAGCAGCACCAACCACGGGAACCCACGTCGGGTCAACCTCTCCTGTTTTGGGGTACTCCTGCAGCTCACCGCCTGCAAGGTGAAAGATTCAGTAAGTGGACGACGACAGCAAGAATTCAGTAAATGTGGAGTGGGCCTCTAAGGAAGCAGAGAGTCCCCCAAACCTTCCCAAAAACGAAAGAGAGAGAGAGAGAGATATACCGTATTTTTCGCTCTATAAGACACACTTTTCCCCTCCAAAAAAGTAAGGGGAAATGTGTGTGCGTCTTATGGAGCGAATGCAGGCGGGAGGCTCTGCTCAGCGCTCCCTTTAAAGAGCCGCATGGAGCGTGTGTGCGGTTCTTCGGGGCTTTTCCCCAAGGAGGGAGAAGGGCTGCCCTCCTCCCTCCTTGGGGAAAAGCCCCCAAGAGCCGTGCACACACACTCTGTGCGCTCTTTAAAGGGAAGCATGGCTCTTGGGGGAGCCTTAGCCGCACGCAGCCTCTCCTGGACAGGGGATGAAGGCTCCCCTTGCCCGGAAGAGGCTGCGTAGCATTCCCGCTGGCTGTCCTGGCTTCTGGGATTCAGAATCCCCCCCCCCCCTGTTTTCCTCTTCCAAAAACTAGGTGTGTCTTATGGTCTGGTGCGTCTTATGGAGCGAAAAATACGGTAGCTGTCCATATTGAATCCTCTCTCTCCATGTGATACTGCATCTGAGCACCAGCCAAGGAATTTTCCCACCGTAAGCAACAGCCTTTTTCACCTGCCTTGGCTTCAGGATGGAGTTTCTGGTACGGGTATTATGTGCCTCTGTCTTTTGCTGAACGGAGTGGAAGATTAGGCTGTCTGCCAGTATGCTTTTTACTATGCCTTTATTACGTTTTTGTTATTGGTGTTTTGTAATCAGAGAATCATAGAATTGTAGGGTTGGAGGGGACCCCCAAGCATCATCTAGTCCAACCCCTTAATGGGTTTCTAATGTTGTACACTGCCCTGATATCTTTTGATAAAGGGTGGTATATAATATAAATTGAAATAATAATAATAATAATAATAATAATAATAATAATAATGAGTAGTAGTAGTAGTAGTCATCATGGGGTTGGAGAGAGTGTATGTATGTGTGTGACTTCAACAGTGCTTAGCTTGTTTTTGGTAATTAATTTGTTAATGTCATTAATCCTATTTTGTGCATTATGAGTGCTGCAATGCTTTGCAATTCCTTAACCTGACTTTTGTTGTGCTGTTTAGCTCAATTTTTTAGTTGTTTCGTTAATAGCGTTTTATAGAAGGTGGTTTGCTTTACTGATGGTTTGTCATGGTTTTGTTGGCGATCTGTAAATTACTCCATACGGTTTATGTTGTCACGGGGATGTTCTGTTGTGTGTTGGCATTTTTTGTTTGGTAGCTGCTTTTTTACTCGTGTGAGTGAAAAGCTGCATGGAAATATAATAAAATGAATGGATGGAAATGTAAGGTTGCATTTGGGCTCCTAAGGTCAGCATTTAGGTCTGCTTCCCCATCCACTTTTGTGCTGGCCCATGGCCCCAGGATGGAAAATGGTCCCCTGCCCCACCACTTCTCTGCTCTAGGTGATCTACTGAGGCCCCCCTGGCTTCTCTGCCCCACGGAGAAGGCAGCCACCAAGAAATCAGGCCACAGCCGTGGCACAAAGCGTTGTCCTGCTCTTACTTGAGCCGGAAGGCGCTGTAGGGATCCAGCAAGTGAGAGCTGGCCTGCTCCAGGTTCCAGTCGAACATCTCCAGGACTTTGTGGCACTCCAGCCGTGTCTTGAGGCCCAGGCAGAAGAGCTGCTCCACCTGTGGGGAAGGACAGGGCACAAGGCTGAGCTGGGGGGAGGCAGGCAGGTAAGGCTCTGAGCAGCAGACTCATGGGCGCTGGGCTCCCGTCCTGGGGCTGTGCCCAGCCCGGCCAGTGGAGGGGGCTCAGGTGAGCCCAGTGCAACAAGGAGAC
Organism: Podarcis cretensis; assembly: GCF_951804945.1. Lineage (NCBI taxonomy): Eukaryota > Metazoa > Chordata > Lepidosauria > Squamata > Lacertidae > Podarcis > Podarcis cretensis. The sequence goes on from NC_137174.1 coordinate 99,106,582, forward strand.
ATTGTCCGGGCAGCATTTGGGTGGAAGAGCTCCTTCCCATTTTGCCAAGCAATATTGGGATGTCAAGGAACACAGGAAGCGGCCTTGTACTGTGATAGGAATTTTATGGTCTTAGATATATGGTAATGTTCATAAGTATACCAACCAAGCACACACATAGATCAGCACAGGAAGACAGACCTGGAACCATTTTGATTGCTAAACTGAGCAAATGTTTTCTCTGCAAGGTCAAAGTGGGAAACCTTCCATTGTCTCTAACCTCACAAATCCTGTCTTAAGGGAACATTTAATATATAAATAGGGTGTGAGCCTGTGACCTGGCCCAGGAACTAAGTATTTATCATTACAAAAGACTGGCCAGGCTCCCCAGGCAATCCAATCAAGTAACCTGCCAGACAGGAGATAAACAACGCACTCAAATTTCTGTTGTAGACCGCCTTTTCTGTGATGTAGGTATGATGTATCTGAGGGGTGGTCTTAGGTTACACCCCTTCTGTGATGTATGTATGATGTTTCTGGGGGTGGTCTTGATCTACAGGGTGGCAATTTCAAAAGTCTTTATAAGGCCTTGCGCGCCATTTTCCGGGGTTCCTCCTCCTCTCCTGCGGGTGAGGGGAGCACCCTGTTGCAACAGCTCAATAAAGATCAGGCTAACTAGCTGCTTTGCTTCTCAATATTCTCTGGTTGGGCTCTGTTATCTTCTCCTACCAATAGGGAACCCACGTAAGGACTCTATATGGGCTCTTGGATACCCCATAAGGGAAAAGGGCACTTTTTGTTTACAACAGTACCCAGACTATTCCTCCCTCTGTCTCCCCCAACCAGCCGCGGTTCTCCAGGATTTCAGGTAAGGACCCTCTCTCCCGGCCTGTGGCCTATTGCATGCAGAGAGGATGCCCTACGGCTGAGCCACAGCCCTCCCCACCCAAAGCACACCTCCCTGGCTGCCGTTTACCTTCAGGTACTGAATGGCCTTCTGCACATTCCAGCTGTGGTTTTGCAGTGCCGTGTGGCACTCCTCCGTGGTGACGCCGTGAACCGTCTCTTGGACCTGCAGCAAAAAGCACAAATGTAGCAAGAGACTGGTTTATTATTATTATTATTATTATTATTATTATTATTTACTTCTGTAAATAAGGACACTTACAGTGCCCCCCCTCAAAGAGAGGTGATTCCTTACACTGCCCCACAGGGGCCTGGGACTTGTCTGTCCATTCCCAACAGCAAGGGCTGGCAGACTGGCTGTCAGGAGTGTGTGCAGGAGCCGGGCCCTCTGACCAGTAGGGCTTCGCAGGATAGGGGCCTTCCTAAGTTTGTTCTGGAGAGGCAAGGCACGGCCGCACAGGTGAGGCCGACTGGTAACTCACTGCACCTGGTGGCTAGAGCTGGGAAGGCTTCTTGCTGCGTCTGGCTTCTTGCTTCCTGATCCTCAGACCCTTGACTTTGTGACTCCCTGCTTCCTGACCCTCGGACCCCTGGCTTCTGGACCCTCGTTCCTGATTCCACCCCGCCATCTTGCCCCCGGTCCCGACGTCCTCAGCTGGGACTTCGATCCCTCGTTCCTGATTCCACCCCACCATCTTGCCCCCGGTCCCGACGTCCTCAGCTGGGACTTCGATCGCCCGTAGGCCGGACCGTGACACTGGCTGGCTGGGTTTGCTCACCCGCATGCTTGCTTACTCCTAGGCCGCCTCAGCTCCTGGCAACCAGCACCACCTGGCCAGCACTAGAGGCGCCATTGTCCTGGGGAGCTTGTAGCCAGGACTGCTGCAATAAACAGCTGTACAAGCTTTTGGGAGGCAGAGATGTGAGAGGGCATCAGAGGAAGGAGGGAAGGAAAGAGGGACAGAGGCCAGTGTTGCCAACGGCACCCCTGACCATCATTCAAGGCACCCCAGGGTGCCACGGCACACTGGATGAAAACCACTGATCTAGCTGATTACGGTCACCAAGTACTGACAGCAGCTCTGAGCTCTGACCCTGAGCGGCAGCCCTCTCCCACTCTTGACCTAAACACAAAAAATGAGGTGTAGCGATATTGGGAAATCTCAGTAGTTTAAAAACTTTGGTTCAAGTAGAAGAGGTGCATTCTGGGAGAACCAAAGACCGTAGAATGTTGGGAATGTGTATTTGGGTCTTAATTACAGACTTTTGACTTTAAAAGTGTGAGCGGGGTTATCTTTTTCCCTTAGCAGAAAGGAAGTTTCTAGCTGATTTGTGGGCTTGACACCTGGGTGTCCGGGCCGTAGATTCAGAGTGAGAGGGTTATCTGGCTAATTTACAACTCAAAGAATCTGGTGTGTCTCTGGGAATGCTTTAATCTTCAAGGCCCTTTTGAATAAACAGAGTTCACCTGTCAAGCCTTCTAACAAGCCTGAGTTATTGTTCCTCCATGTAAAGGTAAAGGTAAAGGGACCCTGACCATTAGGTCCAGTCGTGGCCGACTCTGGGATTGCGGTGCTCATCTCGCTTTATTGGCCGAGGGAGCTGGCGTTCAGCTTCTGGGTCATGTGGCCAGCATGACTAAGCCGCTTCTGGCGAACCAGAGCAGCGCATGGAAACGCCGTTTACCTTCCCGCCAGAGCGGTACCTATTTATCTATTTGCACTTTGATGTGCTTTCAAACTGCTAGGTTGGCAGGAGCAGGGACTGAGCAACGGGAGCTCACCCCGTGACGGGGATTCGAACCGCCGACCTTCTGATCGGCAAGTCCTAGGCTCTGTGGTTTAACCCGCAGTGCCACCCGCGTCCCTGTTCCTCCATGTATCCATTGGCAAATTGTTCATTAATCCAAAGAACTGATTGGTTTCTAAGTTTGAATCCATTTGGGTTCAAGAAGGATGAAACCTGAAGAAACTAAGATGTACCGTATTTTTCGTCCCATAGGACGCTCCGTCCCATAGGACGCACCTACTTTTTTTTGGGGGGGGGGGAATAAAGGAAAAAATTTTTTCCTTTATTTCCCCCCCAAAACCAGGTCGGGGAACAGTGAGGTGGCGGTGCTGCACCTCCCCGCTGTCCCCCGAGCTTGTGGGGCTGGCCGATGTCTGTCCGGCGCGCGGGGCACTCTGCTTCAGGGCGTCCCGCCCACCGGGCGGCAGGCTGCAGACACCTGCGCGAAGCACGGGGCGTCCTCCAAAGGCGCCCCGTGCTCCGCGCTGCCGGCTGCCACCTGCAAGCCCTGCGCGCCGGGGGGAGTTCCCCCGGGCGCGCAAGGCTTGCGGACACCTGCGCCAAGCACGGGGCGTCCCTTGCTCTGCGCTGCAGGCTGCCGCCCGCAAGCCTTGCGCGCCTGGGGGGAGTTCCCCGGGGCACGCAAGGCTTGCGGATAGCTTCCTGGAGCCTGGAGAGCGAGAGGTGTCGGTGCGCACCGACGCCTCTCGCTCTCCAGGCTTCAGCAAAAGCCTGCATTCGCCCCATAGGACGCACACACATTTCCCCTTCATTTTTGGAGGGGAAAAAGTGCGTCCTATAGGGTGAAAAATACGGTAAATTGCAACAGATCATCTTGCCAAGCAGAGCATCCTATCATGCTGAGGCTTTGTTATGCTGAATGCCTGCCTTGGTGCCTGAGGTGCAGGACCAGTTGGAAACATCTTTGAACTGTTATGCTTGTACTTCTGTTCTTGTTGTGAGTATAGTCAGTGATATTAAATAATGTTTTTATTTTCTGTTTGGGATTTGTAAGAGATGTGCCAACTTTTATGCTCTGAATAACCTTTCTTTTTAATAAATTTGGAAAAAGATTTTTTTCCTGCCTTTGTATTTTGTGCCTTTCTGTCGGGGAAGCTGAACCAGTGCCTAATCCACTTAGTCGCCTACCAGAGCACCTGTTGGATTTCTGTCTGTGTCACGGTAAAGTGACATAGAGTGGGGCAGTCTGGAAAAAACTGAAGAGTTATTCCCTTCCTTAGGTTACTTTTCGGCGGCTGTTCTGGGATAAGGAAGTGGTGCCAGCAACTACTGCTTAAATTTGTGTTTTGAAAACCCCATTCGATTGCCTGTCTCACGGCCTTCGGGGTCCTGCCGGAGTTTGGAGAACTGGCTGGGGGAGTAGGGAGCGCGTGTGAATGCTACATGAGGGCTAGTGGGGAGATCTGAGTCAGGTTTGTACACATGAAGCTGAATCAGAACATTGGCCCATCCAACACAGCGCAATGGCTCTCGGGCCTTTCAGATCACCAAATAGTGACCCCCAGTCACACCGTGGGGTCAGAACTGACGAAGGGCACTTTGGAAAAGGAGGAGCATAATAACTAGTGATGCCGTGGGGTGGGTATGGGTCCAGTGGCGGAATGGGGGCAGAGCAACCAATACGACTCCTACCACTGGAAACCCGGCGACATTCCAGCCAACTGAAAAGAGTCAGAGGTTTCTGCCCACAGCCGTTCCTTCACCCAAGCAACCATTAGGCATTACTGCCATTTAGGGAAACAATCTAGCCAGGAAAAAGCTCTTCTGGAGGGCAAGGAGCAAGGAGGTGGGGGGCCTGGGGAGGGTTCCAAGGGTCAGATAATCTTGGAGGGCCACATTTTGGCCCATGGGCCTTCCTGCACCCTTGTTGCCGCAGGAGTCCGTTGGAGGACGTCGGCACAGAATTTGGGGGTTTACTTTTAGCACATGTTCCACCCAACCCCAACCCAAGAAAGCGACTCACCAGCCGTATTTTCTCCGAGGGCCTGGGGCTCTCGGAGCTGTCGTAGATGATCTTTTGAAGGCCGCAGGAAGCCTTGAAGGGGACGTTGCTGTTGTTGGAGGAGAAGTTGGCTTTGTAGTCAGGCTGCTGCTGGACCATGGGTCGGACGGTGGCTGTGGTGACCACCCTGGCCGGAGGCGGGGCTTCCTCGGGGTTCTTGGCCTCCTTGAAGAACTTCTCGTACTTGTCCAGGTAGGGCGGGCGCTCGGGGAGAAGGTAGTAGTGGGTGTTGCTGACCTTCCGGCCGTCCTTGACGATGGGCAGGATGCAGGGCCCCTTGGCGCTCTCCTTCCCTTGCGCTTGGATCACCTTAGGGGTGGCGTACTTGGGGTCCAGGGCAAAGCTCTGGGTGGTGGGCATGGGCTGCTTGCCGGGTGACGTGGACAGGAACGCCCCCAGGGACAACGGGGAGCACAGGTTGGTCCTCGGCTGTGGGGACCCCCCTTGCAGAGCCATGGGGCTGGGAGTTCTGGAACCAGGCTGGGACAACGGTTCTCGTGGCGGGATCTGGGGAGGCTGGTCCTCCTCGCCCGCCGACAGCTCCCCGGACCAGCGCCCGTGCTCGTTCCGGCGGATTGGTCGGGGCAGGATTGGGACGCGAGGTGGGATCTGGGGCTTGTCCTCCCCTGGGCTGGGCGTGGAGGCCACAGAGGAAGCTCCCAAGGGCACGTTGAGGTGCTTCATGCATTCCTGTTGGAGTTCTTGGAAGAGCTCTGTCGTCTGGGCAGGGCTAGGCTGCTTGATCTCCTTGGGCGGCAGGAAGAGGTTGTCCTCCAGCGGAAGAGCCGTAGTGTCTTCCTTGGACCCAAAGCCATCCCCGGTCTCCCCCTTCTCCCAGTTTTTGCAGCCGCCCCGGCCCCCCACCAGCCCTTCTGCGCTGTTGATGGAGCACACCTCGAAGTCGTCTTCGTCTTGCGCTACGTCGTCGTACGCGGGGGGCGGAGGGAGGGGCCGGGCGTCCCAGTCCACGATGGGCGTCGGGTGGAGGGGCCGGGGCAGTGCTTGCGTGGGGCTCTGAGGGGGTGTCTTGTCCAATAGGGAGAAGGCTTCCATGGCCAGCTTCGCCAGAGATGGGGCACAGAGCTCCCCGACGGGCGAGGGGGTGGTGGGGACGGGTTCGTCCCCGAAGTCGATCAGCGTTACCTCGCTGCCGGGCAGAGCGCCTCCCTTGGTCCGGGGCAGTAGGAGCCTCTCGCCCACTTTGGTGCCAGAGATGCGGGCCGATGGCTTGGCCGGGCGCAGACCTCGCCCCGTGCCGGGCTTCTTCAGGCAGAGGTGCTTGAGGCCTAAGGAAAGCGGGTTGTCCTCTTCGCTCACAGGATCGTACGAGGGCTCTGGAAGGGAAAAGGGGGCTGGGTGAGGTCCTGGGGGCAGAGGGTGCTCTGATGCTCATGGGCTATCTGAGCTAGGAAGAGGAGTCCCCGTCCTTCTGATATCATACCGTCTGATGCTACGAAGGCCACTCAGAACTCACAAGGTTGGGTTATGGGGAACCCTGGTCATCTCAATAACCCTGGCAACCTCTAGTTGAGTCTTTGCCAAGCGGATGCCCTCTAGATGTTTTGGAGTACCATGCCCATCACCCAAAACATCTGGAGGGCACCAGCTTGGCAAAGGTTGCTTGATACCTCCATAATATCCTATACAACTCTCAACACTTTGATGGTTGCCCCATTGCTGCCCCTGCTCATCAACCCCCAACCCTTCCTCTACCCTTTTGTTTCACCAACATCTGAATATATGATACAGAGCTTTGGTATCCCTAAAGGATTTAGGGGTAGGTGATCATTTGAGGTCATGATTTTTAGCTTTGGTTTTTTCCAGAGCAAGGGTGGCCCTGGGCCCGTGCGCAGACTTGAGAAACTGTTGTAGCCACCACACATTCCCACAACCAAGCACACATGGAAACCTATTAACCACAACAGAACACTTCTTTCAAGCCAAATTTCAGCCAGGACCCTGTGGGCATCAGGGTTGGTTTCCATGGGCCCACCTGGGCCTACAAGTGCCATGTTGCCAGCAGCTGGTTTTAAGGGGATGTTGGTGGGCAGTGGTGGGGAATCCCCTTTGTTCCACAAACAAACCGTGATAGAATCAGAGAGTTGGATGGGATTGACCATAACTTGCTACTGCAGTTTGGGATGGCTCATCCCCTGACCCCGCGCAGATCAGCCACTGAAGTCCAAATCACAATATTCCACAAGCAGAGAGAAAACAGGGCCCCTCCAGAGGTCATTTTTTATTGTGCCCTTGTGGTGATTTGTGCTCAGGATGCAATGATATGCAACACAGCTTGTTCTGGGGCAGAAGTACTGCTTTGTTCCTAAATGGCGCATGTCCCATAGTTTCCTGCTGAGATCCTGCAACCTTTTAAACAACTAATGTCCCAATTCATTAATTTTTGTCCCCCTTTTCTTGTGCTATAGGGGAAGAGTGCTCTTATAGATGGCAATAATGCGGTAACGTTGGGGAAGCGTCGCAGAACAGCCAATACAGTGGAATTATGTGTGTGGACAGCCCCGTATAAACCCACCACTGATGTACTATTGTTGCATCAGAGACATGTTGCGGAAGAGACACCCCTCCAACAAACTAACACCGATCTAGAGAGAGCAGCCCTGTTACAAAGAAAGATCTGTTTGGAGCAAACAGCTGAAAATAACAATCCTGCGCCCCCCCCCCCCAAGCCACAACCACCGAACTACTCGCTGTTCTGCTTTGCTGTCTCCACCATCCATGCATTGAACACACACATGCTTCTTAGAGCCATGGAATCGTAAGGTTGGAAAGGGACCTAAAGGCCATCTAGTCCAACCCCCTGAAATGCAACCCCCTTGCTTCCTCCCTGCACACTCCACACAGCCATGCATCCTCCCACCTGCCCTAGCTTCCTCCCCCACCCCACCCCCGTTCTTACCTCGGCCAGGTAACAAGGTTAGTACATGATGCAAGGACGCAGCCCAGCTCAGTGTAACTCACAAGCCCTTTTAGAATGAATTGATTTTAGAATGCTGTGTTTACTTTTACTCTTGTTAGCCGCTCTGACCCTGGCTTTGGCTGGGGAAGGCGGGATATAAATAATTTTTTTTAAAAAAATATTATTATTCCCTTGGCACTAGACTTCTATTGTTGCAGCCTAGAATCACATCAGATTTCTTTGCTGCTGCGCCACACCGCACTGCTGACTCATCCCTAGCTAGAAGTATTTCAGTGTCCTCGCTTGCGCACCTCTCTGGAGCCCCCCACATGTCCCCGGTAGTTCTGTGTGTGCAGCCAGTGGTTGAATGCAGAGCTCACACCGGGACACACACACACACACACACACATGCACACTCAGGTACCTGTGAAGAGAAGGGCTAAGAGAGCGCGCAGAGAGCAGGCGCAGGGGGCAGGGCGGCCTGAGAAGCGCCCCCACTTACTCTTTAGGAGGATCGAGGGCTGAGGTGGCCGAGGCGGAGGCTCCCCTGCAGGAGAAAGAGAGAGAGAGAGAGAAACAGAGAGACCCCACAGAAGAGAAAGAGTGAGCATCATGCGTGGGGCAGAGGGGTGGTAGGCGGTGCAAGAAGCAGCTAGAGAAGAGGCAAGGGGGCAGTGCAAGCAAGCCGTTCTGAACCTGGCGTTTCTCAAACGTGGGTCTCCAGCTTTTGTCAGACTAGAAGAAGAAGAAGAAGAAGAGTTTGGATTTGATATCCCGCCTTTCACTCCCCTTCAGGAGTCTCAAAGCGGCTCACATTCTCCTTTCCCTTCCTCCCCCAAAACAAACACTCTGTGAGGTGAGTGGGGCTGAGAGACTTCAAAGAAGTGTGACTGGCCCAAGGTCACCCAGCAGCTGCAGGTGGAGGAGCGGAGACTCGAACCTGGTTCCCCAGATTACAAGACTACCGCTCTTAACCACTACACCACACTGGCTCTCAACTCCCATCATTCCTGACTACCAGTCCTGCTAGCTTAGGGATGATGGGAGTTGTAGTCCGACAACAGCTGCAGACCCACGTTTGAGAAACACTGCCTAAATGTTGTGGGGCTCCCATCAGCGCCAGGTAGCGTGGCCATTGGTCAGGTCCAGAGAGCCACTAGTTCTTCTCCTCTGGTTTAAAGCCACCAGGTGATTGGAGAGAGGAGGCGGTTGCTGCAGGTGCCTCATGGGATTCGCCCTGAAGTCCGAGGAAACGTAAGAAAATAATCCAGGTACGCACCGTTCCAAAGGACTGGATGGGAAGGAACGGGATGTGAAAGTTTGGTTATATTGCGGAAATGCCCAAGTTGTGCAAAGCTGCTCCATTAAGGCAGAAAAGTCACTGCAATTGACACCCATTTTGGGGTAGAAAATAAGAGTATCTGGTTAAAGAATCACAGAATTGAAGAGTTGGGAGGGACTTCAAGGGATGTTTAGTCCAATCCCCTGCAGTGCAGGAATCACAGAACTGATTTTTCAGAATTTTCAAGATCAACCAAATTTCCCATGCCTTCCCATTGAACAGAGGAACTGCATCACATTTTGGCACTGTAGCCTACAGATAGTCAGTGGTTCTAAACGTAGGGGGTTAAGACTACCCACTTACATCCTTGCATTTGTTTATTACGTTTAGTTATTGTTTATTTCATCCTTCCCTCTAAGGAGCTCAAGGTGGCCCACAGGGTTCTTCCCCACTCCCTGTTTTATGCTCACAACAACCCTGTGAGGTAGGTCAGCCTGAGAGAAGGCGGTGACTGGCCCCCAACGTCACACCCGGTGAGCTTCATGGGGCTGAGTGGTGATTTGAACCCAGGTCTTAGTTCAACACTCTAACGCTATGACACACTTGATGATGCAGATCTGCCTTCGCCATAGCTGTCAACCTTTCCCTTTTCTTGCGAGGAATCCTATTTGGAAAAAGGGAATTTCCCTTTAAAAAAGGGAAAAGTTGACAGCTATTGCCTTGGCCAACCTGGGGCCTGGCCACACGCGCCAGCCAGCGCCATGACCAGCTGGAGGACTGATGCGACTCATAGCAAAAAAATATCTGGAAGACCCCCCAGGAAGTGAAGGCTGATGCAAACGTTCTTTCTGTAGTCAAGTGTCTAAAGATTTTGCAACCCCGCCCCCCAATACTGCTAGAGACTTCCACAACAACCCCCTTCTGAAATTGGCATCTATGAAGCAGAGGAGCCAGAAAAAACAAAAAGAGGAGAAACGTTGGAAAGCCAAGAAGCCATTGCAAAGCCCAGAGGACACCACCACCGTTTGATCTCCTGGAAACACGAGACCTTCCTAAATCTTCCAGGTCACCATGTGTCAAAGGATAAAAGGTTCCAGCAAGCCAGGCTTCTGCAACATCACACACGCGGACTACAACACCCAGCATGCAGTGCAGGGAGCGATGACACAGACAAGCATGCTGGGTCTTGTAGTTCTTCTGAGTTACAGTACATTCATCCAAATCCCTATCTGCAGCTATGCCAGGCTCAGGCTGAGCGGGGCAGGACCTAGCACTGGCAAGAGGAGTGGTGGGGGGATAGGTGAGGGACTGGGTTTGGGGGGCACAGGGACCTCCTTACTTTTCGCTCTTCCAGGGAGCTGCGTGGGCCTGGCTGCGTTCAAGTCGACTCCTAGGACATCGGGAGGGTCCATAGGGTTGCCCAGGTACAGCCTGCAGAGAAGGGCAGAAAGGAGAAAAACATATAAACCAGCGGCTCCTGAACTTTTTAAACCACAGAGCCTAGAGCTTGCCGATCAGAAGGTCGGTGGTTCAAATCCCCGCGACGGGGTGAGCTCCCATTGCTCGGTCCCTGCTCCTGCCAACCTAGCAGTTCAAAAGCATGTCAAAGTGCAAGTAGATAAATAGGTACCGCTCCAGCGGGAAGGTAAACAGTGTTTCTATGCACTGCTCTGGTTCGCCAGAAGCGGCTTAATCATGCTGGCCACATGACCCGGAAGCTGTATGCCGGCTCCCTCAGCCAATAAAGCGAGATGAGCGCCGCAACCCCAGAGTCGGTCACGACTGGACCTAATGGTCAGGGGTCCCTTTACCTTTACCTGACCTTTTTAGAGCCACTGACCTGTTCGTTCCATAAACACATCTCCAGGGCCCCCTACCCTATGAAACACATTATTTGTTACAGGACCCACTAAGGAAGATACCAACACATCGAAATTCCAAACAGTAACAACTAGCTGCACATTCATTCAAAACCCAGCTAAAGCCATTTAGTTGAATTAAATCAGCAAAACTGACAAACCTGAGCCAGGGATACCAGTTTCTTACAGTCTGATGGTCATTTACACCTCCTAGGTAATCCCACCCCCCACCCCAGGGGGCAGTACTGCCCCACTTTGGGAGCTGCAGGGCTGATAAAAAATGCAGTCTCACTGCCACAACTTTCCCTTACGATACGATAATCTTTATTGTCACTGTCCCATACAGAACAACGAAATTGAAAAAATCTACATCAGACATTCAAAAACCAACCAGCCTGCTATCCCAGCCTGGTTAGCCCCCTAAAAACTCTGATACCCCATAATTAAATACAATATACTCCAACAGAGACTCCTTACACTGCATTTAAAACCAAAACCGCATTTGGATAGAAACTGTTTCTCAGGCGGCTAGTCCTAGTCTTTATAACCCTGGACCTTCTTCCAGAAGGCAGAAGCTAAAAGAGATCATTTCCGGGGTGCGCACTATCCTGCACTATCTCTGCAGATTTCTTATGACACCTAGAAGCGTAGATTTGATCCAAGGTGGGAAGAGTGCACCCAATTATTCTCTCCGCAGTCTTTACAACTCTGGACAGCATTGTTTTTTCCCTGACTGTTCAGCTCCCAAACCACACACACAGACCATAAGTTAATACGCTCTCCACAGTACAATGGTAAAATGCCATCAACAGGTCCTTTGAGAGATTGTTTTTCCGGAGGATTCTCAGAAAATATAACCCTCTGCTGTGCTCTCGTCATCAGGTCTTTGCTGTTTTCTCCCCAGGTTTGGTCATCTCTCAGCTCCATTCCCAGAAATCGAAACATCGAGACCTGTTCCACACACTTCCCCTCAATAATAAGTGGCTGAACCCTTTTGAACCCTTAAGGCATTATCAGCTGCAGGGAATACACAACTGCAAGGTGGTCTGCGCCCCCAAAGCCACCAGGGCTGGCGTCAGGTGCAGGTCAGCAGCCAAAACAATAAGTCAGCTAAATCTTTATTCCAGGAAACAAACCACAGCTCAGGTCTCAGCAACTCTTCCCAGGAGATCCTGATGAAGCAATTGCAAGGATTGAAGGTGCCCACCTTCCCAGTGCCCATTAGGACTCCTCTCCAGAAACATCCACTGCTCTGCTCATTTCATTTCTCCAGGGGTTCGAGGAGACCAGCAGGGATGGGAGCTTGTTGCAGCAGAAGGGGGAGACTCCCTGGATTCTTCAGCAGCCTGTCTCTACTCTGTCTCCCTCTTCTCCTGCCTCTGAGTCTGCACTGCCCTCTGCCACCGCCTCTTCCTGCTCACTAAACCCTGTTGACTCTTCTGCTCCTGACACCTCCCAGCCTGCTCCTTCTTTACCCTCTGACCACTCGTCACCATTCTGCCGCCAATCCCCAGGCTCTGAGCCTTCTTCCCTTGGGGGTTCCCCAGGGGGTTCCCTGGCTGGTGCCTTGCACCGCTCCCCTACATCGAGCCAGCCCAGGACAGAAGGCTTACAGATCTCCTTGTGATGTTCGTAGCAGAAGCCTTCCTAGAGGGAAATTCAAACAATTGGCCCAGGGAACGAAAAGCAAAGTTTTCTGCCAGGCCAATAAAAGAACAGCTACCTGGGGGCGGCGGTTTGAATCTGCTGCACTTAAACCCAAGTTTGTCCCTGGACACTTAAAAAACCCTGCTCCGCCCTGCCCCACGGGTCGTCCTGCTAAGCCCAGCCCAAGCTTTGGGTGTTGCCGGGCACCCCAGTTTCGATCCAACCAGCGCCGTGGGGAGCAGGGAAGGCCAGGCAGAATGTGGCTGGCACAGCAGAGGGCAAGGGCAGCGTTGGTACACCTTGCCGGCTGCAATGGGAACATCTCGGGCTTGGCACAACCTGAACGCGCTGCTGCATCTGCCGCCCACACAAGAGATGACGAAACACAGACGCGAAGCTCAGAGACGGTTCCTCGGAAAGAGAGGGTGCAACCCGTAAACATGGGGCACGGCAGGGTTTTGCAGGTGCGCTTCCTGATCTGACCGACCCTTCTTTGCCTTTGAGCTGCAGGAAGGACCTGGAGGCTCATGCATGGGAAAGATGCCAGCCCAAAGTGTGAGGCTTGGCAGCAGGCAGAACACAAGCTTGCCTGCCTTGCTTAAGGGCAGACGGTTGGTTAAGAGAGGGAGATGCCAAGCCAAACTCACAACACTCATGGCTTAGAGTCGTAGAATTGTAGAGTGGGCATGCCAGCCCTATCTGTCGTTCCATCCCTCCAAGTCTAGAATGTCATTATTATCTAATGTAATCCAGTCTCTGATCCACCTAAAACATGCAGCGTCATAGTATGTTCTCAGGTCTGTCAGAAAGTTCTTCCTGATGTTTAGTCAAAACCTCCTTTCTTGTAGCTTGAAGCCACTGGTTCAGGTCCTACCCTCCAGAGCAGGAGAAGACAAGCTTGTTCCACCTTCCATGTGATATTTGGAGATGACGGCTGTATCACACCTCAGCCTTCTCCAGGCTAAACATACCCAACGCCCTCATAAGGCTTGGTTTCCAGACCCTTGATCATCTTGGTCACCCTCCTCTGCACACCTTCCAGCTTGTCAACATCCTTCTTAAACTGTGGTGGCCAGAACTGGACACAGGACCCCAGACGTGGTCTGACCAAGGCAGAATAGAGTGGGACTATAACTTCCCTTGATCTGGACACTAGACTTCTATTGATGCAGCCTAGAATAACATTCGCTTTTTCTTGCTGCTGCGTCACACTGTTGAAAGGCACAAGCCGCACAGCAAAAACCCACAGGCCCCCAACATCTGCAAAGCCCCTGGCAACGGTGCTTGTGACCCATCGGAGAGGATCAGGGTTCGAACAAGCATGATTTTCAGATGTCAAACTGGAATCTGAACATTCTGAAACAATGAAAAGTTCTGGATTTCCTGGCGATAAAATTGCCAAAATCTAAATTCAGGGGCGGGGGGATGTGAGAATCTAGAAGCACATTTTTTATGGGGGGTGCGGTTGTTGTTGTTTGCCTTTCTCAACCTGTGGGTCCCCAGATATTGTTGAACCACAACTCCCATCACCCCTAGCTAGGAAGGCCAGAGCTCAGGGATGATGGGAGTTGTAGTCCAACAACATCTGGGGACCCACAGGTTGAGAACCGCTGTTTTAGGGGGAGGGAGTATCATTCAGGCAGCAGAATCTTTAGTATGCACAAACAATTCTTTTTTTTTAAAAAAATGGCCTGACATTTAGGATTCAGGTCTCACGGGATTGCCATTCTGAAGATTTAAAATGCAAGGCGTCCTTACAGTGTGGGCAAAATTTGGAGCACATCTGCATTGGAAAGACAACAATTCTACAGAGAGGGGGCGTGTGGACCAAATATGAGTTGATGCAGCTGCAAATTTCTGTCCCACAAGGTCTGTGCCACTCATCCACAACCAGCGCATGGCTGCCACAGGAGCAGTGCTTGGGCTGTGGCCACGGCTTGGTCCTTGCATGCCACGTGGCTCGCAGGAACCAAAGCCCCCGAAGGAAATCTCCATTGCCAGCGGTGGCAAACAGTGTCCATTGGGACTGGTAGGGTGGAAGGCTGGGAGCCTGGCAGCAGGTGGCACCAGAGAGCCAACGACAGGGTTAGCCAAGCCAGTCTAGTTTTGCTCCCCTCCCCACAGAGGCTGAGGAGGAGCAAGCAGACAGGGTGGGCTACCCTCAGGACTGTGTGGCAAGACAAAAGCCACAAAGGTGCAAGGGTGAGGGCAGACTGAGCCTGGTGGGGCAGCCCCTGTTGGTTTCTGCTCTCTTCACTGTGCAGCGGAAGTGCTTGTCACGAGACAGGTGTTTACATTCCACAGTCAGTTGCTGTTGGGTTTTCCCACGGGAAAGGGAGACTGGATGTGACGTACACTGGTTTCCTGTTTTTCACTTTTTTTCTCTCCGTGCTTCAGAGGGGAGAGGATGCTTTCTCTGCTCCGGCAGAGGCAAGATGTTTTTCTGTTATCTACCAGCTTTGAAGTGTAAATAAAGTAATATAGAGTATGTGGCACGTACTCCTCATCATTCTGCTGTGCTTGGGACACTGCAAATTCAACAGCCCCCTATCTGCCCTAATCAGGCCCATAACTGGTGACCCCTCCCTTGCCCTGAAACAGCTCCCCAGGCCATTTCTTGATCAAAAGGGGACTTGGGCCACTGGCACAGAAGCCAGGAAGCCTTGGCCAGTGCCTGTGAGTGGGCACATGTATGCTTTTCCAGAGGAGCTCCGAAGACTGGCATTAGTTTACGGGGCAGGCAGCCTTGGGGCCAGCCACGTCCCCCACAGCCACGAGGCCACGGCCGGTCCTTCCGGGAATCCCCCGAACAGCTGCAGGGAAAGGAAACTGGGGAGAAAGGGAAAAGAACAAAAGTTCTTACTCGTCAATCTTATCGGGGAAGCCCCAGCACTGTTGTGGGTTGGTGTCTCCATGGCCCGTGTGGATGAAGCTGTTTTTGAGGGGCTGGCTGATGTCGTGGGCGGAGAGCCCTGCCACCGACGTCACCGTGTTGCGCGGGAACTGGCCCACCTTCAGGGTCCGTTTGTTCTGACCCCGCCACCAGTAATTCTCAGCCCTGGGGAACAAAAGTGGGACAGGTTAGGAGGAAAGCAGGTCAGGTTTTTACCCCCCCAGAGACAGAGCACCTGTACATTATGGGATGGGGAATCATAGAAAGGAGATTCCGACTAAACATCAGGAAGAACTTTCTGACGGGAAGAGCTGTTTGACAGAGGAACAGAGGTGGTGGACTCTTCATCCTTGGAGCTTTTTAAGTAGAGGTTAGGTAGGCAACCTCTGCTTAGATAGTTAATAAAATAATAATAATAAAATTTTATTTATATCCTGCCCTCCCCAGCCGAAGCTGGGCTCAGAGCAGCTAACAACAGTAAAAGTAACACAGTTTACATAAAAACACAATCAGTTAATTAAAATACATTCTAAAATCAATTCATTCTAAAATCAGTTCAGAGTCAAATTAATGGCAACCAATGGGCTAGCGTTCTATGAGGATTACCGAAGGAGGGGGTCAGACTGTGCCCTGGCCAAAGGCCTGGTGGAACAGCTCTGTCTTGCAGGCCCCGCAGAAAGATGTCAAGTTCCGCAAGGTCCTAGTCTCTTGTGGCAGAGCGTTCCACCATATTGGGGCCACAGCTGAAAAAGCCCTGGCTCTGATTGAGGCCAGCCTTATCTTCCTGTGGCCCAGGACCTCCAAGATGTTTTTGTTTGAAGACCATAAGGTCCTCCATGGGACATACCAGGAGAGGCGGTCCTGTAGGTACGAGGGTCCTAGGCCGTATAGGGCTTTTAATTAATTAATTAATTAATTAATTAATTAATAATAATTTTATTATTTATACCCTGTCCATCTGGCTGGGTTTCCCCAGCCACTCTGGGCGGATTACAGCACATTAAAAATTGTGCATTAGACATTAAAAACTTCCTGATACAGGATTGCCTACTGACGTCTTCTAAAAGTCAGATAGTTGTTGCTTTCCTTGACATCTGATGGGATGGTGTTCCACAGGGAGGGTGCCACTACCGAGAAGGCCCTTCCAACTCTATGATCCTATGACCCAATCCCAGTGCTGCAGATGTCCAACATCCATCGGACAATATCTGAAGAAGCAGCAAAGACACTGAGCGAAGAATCCTATTTTCGGACGGACCCATCACACACAACAGACGGATGCTAGCCATCCAGACTGCAACCTCCTGTAGCAAACCAAGTGAACGCAAGAACATAAGAGGAGCCTTCTGGATCAGGCCAATGTCCCATCTAGTCCAGCATCCTGGTCTCACAGTGTCCTACCAGATGCCCCAGTGGGAATTCTGCAAGCAGGACCTGAGCAGAAGAGCGTAAGATATTCAGAAGCATTGCTGCCTCCAAATTTGGCAGCAGAGCATAGCCGTTATGGCCAGTAGCCATCAAGAGCCCTCTCCTCCTTCAAGAGTTGGAGTATTCCCTGGTCCTGAATGGGGTAACTGTGCCCCTGAAGGACCAGGTGCGCAGCCTGGGAGTCATTTTGGACTCACAGCTGTCCATGGAGGCGCAGGTCAATTCTGTGTCCAGGGCAGCTGAATCCCAGCTCCACCTGGTACACAGGATGAGACCCTCTCTGCCGCAGACTGTCTGGCCAGAGTGGTGCATGCTCTGGTTATCTCCCGCTTGGACTACTGCAATGCACTCTATGTGGGGCTACCTTTGAAGGTGACCCAGAAACTACAACTAATCCAGAATGCGGCTGCTAAACTGGATTAGTTGACTGGGAGCGGACGCCGAGACCGTATAACACCGGTCTTGAAAGACCTACATTGGCTCCCAGTATGTTTCCGAGCACAATTCAAAGTGTTGGTGCTGACCTTTAAAGCCCTAAATGGCCTCGGTCCAGTATATCTGAAGGAGAATCTCCACCCCCATCGTTCAGCCCAGACACTGAGGTCCACCTCCGAGGGCCTTCTGGCGGTTCCCTCACTGCGAGAAGCCAAGTTACAGGGAACCAGGCAGAGGGCCTTCTCGGTGGTGGCGCCCTCCCTGTGAAACACCCTCCCACCAGATGTCAAAGAGAACAACAACTACCAGACTTTTAGAAGACACCTGAAGGCAGCCCTGTTTAGGGAAGCTTTTAATGTTTGATGTATTACAGTATTTTAATATTTTTTTGGAAGGCGCCCAGAGTGGCTGGGGAAACCCAGCCAGATGGGTGGGGTATAAATAATATTATTATTATTATTATTATTATTATTATTATTATTATTATTGCCACCCAAGTTGGTGGCTATCTCTGACCCTTGTGGAGTTCCATAGTTTAACTGTGCACTGCCTGTCCTGAATCTTCCAACATTCAGCTTCGCTCATGAGTTCTAGTATTAGGAGAGAGGGAGGAAAGCTTTTCTCTATCCAAAGCAATCTCAAGAGGTGCTTACAGGGCAAAAGCTCGAGCAAGCAAGCCAAGCCACACATTACAGAGGGACAATGCACCGAGTCACTAGCCAACATGACCTTAGGAATATAGGCAGCTGATCCTTCTAACTCTGACTGGCAGCAGGGAGCCTTTCCCAGCCCTACCCAGAGATGCTGCAAACCTGGGGTTTCTGCATCCAAACAGATGCTCCAGCGCTGAGCGACTTGCATCCCTTCCCCACCTGGCTGGGGAACAGGGGGGAATTCCTCCCTGACTCAAAGCAGGAGTGGCAATGAGCCAAATAGTCCGAGAAAAAAGCCATTCACTGAGTCACCATTCCAGTAAGAAATTTACGGCTTGCAACCCTGTGACATCGGCTGCCTTTCACGGTGGAATTTCCTGGTGCTTCCGAGGGGAAAGTTCCAGAATGGGCAGGAACAAGGGAATCAGTGCAAGCGGGAGGCACGCTTTTCATGATTTCTGTGAGCTGACACTGAATATTCTGAAAGCAGGCTCTTCACCCCACTTTTCAAGCCCTTTTCTCAACATATATATATCTTTTTTTTTTTTTACTAAGCTATGTAGAACATACAGAAAGCGAGAAAAGTCAGAAAGCAGAAAGCACTAGGAGCCCTAAATGCAGGATACACCCAACATTATACCACAGCAGGGTGAACAGACTAAGCAAGTCATATTTCGCAAACTATCTGCAGACAGCGTGAAAATCAAATAACGCTCCTCTTTTCTGTTTGTTACAGGACTTGAATGGCAAGGCAATGAAATGTATTCTGCTAAGGGTTGTAGCTTCTCAGACCCACTCCCAAATTTTAAATGATATATTATTATGGCAGACTCACCTCAGGAACAGAGGAACAACGTTTCGGTAAAAGTATGAGAGCCAAGCTGTTCAAGATACCGGGATAATCCCTCTGCCATGAGATGGAATAGCTCAGTTGGTAGAGTAAAGGTAAAGGGACCCCTGACCATTAGGTCCAGTCGTGGCCGACTCTGGGGTTGTGGCGCTCATCTCACTTTATTGGCCGAGGGAGCCGGCGTACAGCTTCCGGGTCATGTGGCCAGCATGACTAAGCCGCTTCTGGAGAAACAGAGCAGCGCATGGAAACGGCGTTTACCTTCCTGCCGGAGTGGTACCTATTTATCTACTTGCACTTTGACGTGCTTTCAAAGTGCTAGGTTGGCAGGAGCAGGGACCGAGCAATGGGAGCTCACCCCGTTGTGGGGATTCAAACCGCCGACCTTCTGATCGGCAAGTCCTAGGCTCTGTGGTTTAACCCACAGCGCCACCCACGTCCCACTTGGTAGAGGGTTTGGGTTCGAGACCCATGTTGGACGAAAGTTTCCTGCATTGCCGGGGGTTGGACTAGATGACCCTCAAAGTCCCTTCCAACTCTAAAATTCTACGATTCTATGTACCTCATTGCTCTCACCAAGTAGTTTATTTTTTTAATTGCAAAAATATTTATATATGGTGTTCATTTTTAAAAACAACAACACAGAGATGTTTACAACAGTTATACATGAAACCATATACGACAAAAAAGAACAAAGTTAGAATCAGAAATCAACTACAGTCCTACCTTGGTTCTTGAACGGAATCCGTTCCGGGAGTCTGTTCGACTTCCAAAAACGGTAGAATTCCAAGGCGCAGCTTCTGATTGGCTGCAGGAGCTTCCTGAAGCCAATCAGAAGCCGCGTCGTAAATTTGGCTTCTGAAAAACATTCGTAAACCGAAACACTCACTTCTGGGTTTGCGGCGTTCGGGAGCCAAAACGTTCTGAGTCACAAGGCGTTCCAGAACCAAGGTACGACTGTACTATGGAAATAGGCATTCTTAACTGACTGATGGGACAGGAAAAATATCAGCAGCTGCTTTAAAATTTGAAATACATTGGAAACTTCCCCACTGAAGAAGCTTGCAGTGATTCGAAACCCAAAGAATCCTGGGAACTGTAGTTTGACAACGGTTTGGGGAATTGTCGCTCTGAGAGAGGATAAACTACAGTTTCCAGGATTTTTCTCCAGGTGCTTTAAGCGTGCTCTAAACCACAGAGCCTAGGACTTGCCGATCAGAAGGTCGACAGTTTGAATCCCCGCGACAGGGTGAGCTCCCGTTGCTCGGTCCCTGCTCCTGCCAACCTAGCAGTTCGAAAGCACGTCAAAGTGCAAGTAGATAAATAGGTCCCACTCTGGCGGGAAGGTGAACAGGGTTTCTGTGCGCTGCTCTGGTTCGCCAGGCTTATTCCTGCTGGCCACATGACCTGGAAGCTGTACGCCGGCTCCCTCGGCCAATAAAGCGAGATGAGCGCCGCAACCCCAGAGTCAGCCACGACTGAACCTAATGGTCAGGGGTCCTTTAACTATATGGAGTGTGCACAGCCATACAGTCTTATGTTTTGCTTTCGGCGTGCCATGAAATCCAGCCTGATTAAGCAGCCTCTCGACGATTGGGAAACCTTTGCTCAGTTCCTCGGTGCCCCGAGTGTGAGACTGTTACCCCAGAACCGAGCCGCTCCGTGCTCACAAGGGAGGAGGGGCCGGCCCCGCCTCTCGCTGCCGCCCTCCCGTCCTCCACGCTGAGTAATAAGTTGGCACAGAAAGACGACTCATCGAGAAGGTAAACAGGAAAGGGGGTGAGCCAGCCCTGATTGCAAGAGGGTGACTCACTAGGTAACTTCAGGAGACAGCCGTCCTCCTCCAGCCTGCACTGTTAGCAGCCAGAGAGCACCTGCTCGGAGTTCCGGCCGCAGCAAAAAGCATAGCGCGGCCGTGTTAACCTGTGGAACTCCCTGCCACAACGGCCACCAACTTGGACGGCTTCCCATTGGGGCGGGATGCTCTCCTGATGTTCTTGTGGAAACTGCAGGTCCAGAAGCACTCTATCTAAACTTCTCGTGTTTTTTTAGGAGCATTGTGTCACTGTGGGAACAGTATCCTGGCCTCTTCTTTGGCCTGATCCTGCTGCTTCAGGGCTCGCCTTATGGTCTTCTGCCCGCTAGAGAACTTCTCCTGCACACCCGAGCTCTTGAACAGCTCCCATAAGTTCCCATGAGCTATGACACAACTATTTCTAGAATAAATATTGGGTCTGGTTTCTTTCCTTCTTTTGAAAAACCCCATTCATCTCCAGTTTGGTTTAGTGGTTGGAATACTGAGCTGGAACCCAGCAGGTTCAAATCACCACTTGGCCAGGAAGCTCAATGCCTCTTAGCATAACCAAAGTTTTTGATTTGAGTTTCTACTGAAATGAGGCTGCATTTTAATGTTGTATTTTAATCTTGTTTTTAAGTTGTATTTCAATCAATTGTTTTTATACCTGGTGTTAGCCGCCTTCAGCCCGGTCTTGGCTGGGGAGGGCAGGGTATAAATATATTATTATTATTATTATTATTATTATTATTATTATTATTATTATTACCTACCTCACAGGGTTGTTGTGAGGCTAAAGCTGGAAGCTGGTGTAGCAGGGACAGATCAATATAGCCCCCATCCTGAACTCCTGGGGTATATATCTAACAACCAACCAAGTCCGGTCCATTGCCATTTACGTCAAGAGACTATGCAGAGTTTTAAAACTAGATCGTATGCTCAAAACCTTTCTATGCGAGGGGGAAATCTGCCATGGAGGAAGTTAGCTTTTTAAGCATGCAGTCACGTTGTTACCGAGGGTGATTCATGCCCACAGAGGCTGATAGGAGGGGTCCCTGAAAAGTGTGCAAAGTCACCTGCAGCGCTTAGTCACCGGGAGTTTGCTCTGCATGGGTGGCTTTGAGCGCACGAGCATGAACCGAGAGCAGCCGAGCTCAGGGCAACCCCAAGAGTCGCCCAATCCAACACGGTTCTGTGCTGCTTTTTTAAAGGGCTTCAACGTTTTCCACTGGGCTGTGTGCCGCCCCGATATTTTGCGAGAGGGCGGAGGGCGAACGCTTTCGCGAACAAACGGCCCGACTGAGCATGCTGAACTTACTGTATTTTTTGCTCTATAAGACTCCCTTTTTCCCTCCTAAAAAGTAAGGGGAAATGTGTGTGTGCGTCTTATAGAGCGAATGCAGGCTGCGCAGCTATCCCAGAAGCTAGCACAACAAGAGGGATTGCTGCTTTCACTGTGCAGCGATCTCTCTTGTTGTTCTGGCTTCTGAGATTCAGAATATTTTTTTCTTGTTTTCCTCCTCCAAAAACTAGGTGCGTCTTATGGTCTGGTGCGTCTTATAGAGCGAAAAATACGGTAATTCACAGCGGAGTCTTTATGCGTTCCCGTCTTAAAATGCCACAGTTCCCCTGGGGAATCTGATTAAGCCTCTCCGCTTAAGCTCAGACTCACTGTTGCTTTGCTCAGTAGTCATAAAATCACAGAGCTGTAGAGATGAAGGGGACACCCCAAAGGCCATCTAGCCTGACCCCCTGCAACGCAGGAACCACAGCTGGAAAATCCCAACCTCTCCAATGCAATGCAATCCTCCTTATTTAAGGTGCTGGAGAGCCCAGATGGCTATTGAAAGGTTTGGATTCTTTATTTTATTTTACTGCTTATACAAGCCCCCTTTGGCGCTAATTCTGCATTCCCTGTTCCCTGCGGCTGCAAGGGAGGAAAAGAGAGTGGAGAGAGCCATAGCCGGAGCCAAATAGCCTTATACTGAGTCAGACCCTTGGTCCATCTACCTTAATACTGTCTGCTCTGACTGGCAGCGGCTTTCGAGGAGTGCAGGCAGGGAGTCTTCTGCTTCCCACGAAAAGCAGCTGCCCCACCTCTGAACGCCAGTCCTTCCTATGAAAACAACGTAAGATCCTAGTCCTCACGGACGCTTTGTTTAAATGTGAGCACCGTGACTCGGACCATTGGTCCACCTAGTGTTGCCCACACTGGCTGGCAGCAGCGGCTCCCAGGATTTCAGGCAGCGAGCCTCTCCCAGCCCTACCTGGAAACGGTGCCAGTGGTTGACCTTCTGCATGCAAAGCAGGTGTGCTCTGCGGCTGAGCTATGGTCACTTCCACAAAAAGGGCTGAATTTGGCAGGCAGGGCGATGGGGTCTGCCACAAAAGTGGGAGGGGAGGACCTGCTTGTCTAGGTGTTGCAGGATCTCAGTGCGTAGCTGTCAACTTACAGATTTGAAAATAAGGGACCAACAGCCTCGAAAATAAGGGATCAGCAGCCAAAATAAGGGATTTTCCCAGCACTGGTACGTTCAACTTCTGAGCCCCTCCGAGCCAAAGGCAGAAAGCCCAGCCAGCAGCCGAACGAAGCCTCAAGCGGTGGTTCCCACAGCGCAGCAACCCGGCAAAGGGGATGCAGCAAGGAAAACCACCGTCACCTCTCCGCTGGGAAGCGCTGAGCAAAGGCGAGTCCCCAGGCAACGCGGCCGATTTGATCAGCACAAGGCATGCAAGCTCCACCCCCCAGTCATTCTTAGACTCCTTATTGGGTGAGCAACGCAGCCAAGCAACACAGTTGGAGCCTCCCTCCTCCCTGGCCGGCAAGGAGGGAGGGAGAGGAGCTGCTTCCTTTGAAAGCCGGGAAATTTAAGGGACATCATCAATAAGGGACAGCAGCAGGACACGGCACTGGGATAAGGGAGTTTCCCACCAAATAAGGGACGGTTGACAGCTATGTCTCAGTGCCCATCGTACCTGCTGGCAGGTGTTGATGGGAGCTGCAAGTAGAAGCACTTGAAGGGCGAAAGGCTCCCTGCTTCTGCATTAAACTGTACAGGTGATATGACTGGGAAAGGGGGGGGGCACCCTGAGTTCCTTAGAAGGCAGGGCAGGAAGCGCATTTGATTAATTAGAAACTGCAACAACAACAATAAGAGCTTGAGACAAGAGGGAACAAGAGAAGTTAAGAGCACAGCCAGATTGAGACACGTCAGGCAGACAATGACCCGAAGCACATTATATAATCGAGAACTGATACACTGGGCAGATTAATCACCGGGGCTCTTGTGCGTCTCCTGCTCATCTCTACATCTGCGAAACCAGTTCCGAATAGGCTCCAAATCTGGGGTTCCAGGCAGATACCCACTAACTGGCAGGCCTGGTCAAATGCAGTTTTCCCTCTGCTTAAAAACCTCCAATGGATGAGTTCCCACCATCTTCCGAGGGAGCCTATTCCACTCTCGAACGGCTCTTGCAGTCAGAAAGATCTTGCTAATGTTTCATATCTGAATCTCCTTTCTTGTAACTTGAAGCCATGGGTTCGAGTCCTACCTTTCGGAGCAGGAGAAAACAAGCTTTCCCCATCTTCCATTTGGCAGCCCTTGAGATATGTGAATATGGCTCTCCTATCTCCTCTCAGTCTCCTCTTTTCAGGCTAAACATACCCATTTCCTTCAACCGCTCCTCATCAGGCTTGCTTTCCAGACCCTTGATCATCTTGGTCGCCCTCCTCTGCACACCTTCCACTTTGTCGATACCCTCCTTAAATTGTGCTGCCCAGAACGGGAAACAGGACTCCAGGTGGGGTCTGACCAAGGCAGAATTTGGTGAGGCTCTGGGGTTTGCGTGAGAGAGATGGACGGATCGTGGTTTGGTGGTAGAGCAGGCTCCATCTCTAGATGGAGAGATACTGCCAGTCAGGGTAGGCTATACTGAGCTAGATGGACCCAACAGGCAGCTTCATATATTCAATTCCCTGCATCTCCAAATAAAGGGTATTCGTGTTTTGAGACCCCTCTGCCCATCAGAGGAGACAAAAACAAGGCAAGATGACTTCAGCGGCAAGATGACCATGGTTTTTTTTAAGCCTTAATATGCTTAAACCTCGGACTCCTGAACTCTTTGCACCCATCTGTCATCCTCTGGCAGGGCTGCAAGGAAATCAGAAACCATCCCTTTCACTTTCCAACCGGGCCTGGGTGGAATGTAGAAGCCAGGTTGGTGGTTAATGTACAAGCCAGGATCATTATTCCTGCATTCCAGGGGGTTGGGCTAGATCAGGGGTCGGCAACCTAAGGCCCATGGGCCAAAAGTGGCCCATGGGGGTCCTTTAACCGGCCCCCAAGCCACCCCCGAACCGAGCCGCCTGCTTAGTGAGTCCCCATGCACTGCGCTAAACCGGCGCAGGGACTCGCTTCCGCGGTGCTGGAAATCGCATCTGGAAAATCGCAGACACTGGAAATCGCGGGCGTGAACGCGATCTGGTGCACGGAACCAGCCCAAGCGAGGTAAACCTTGCCAACCCTTGACCTAGGTGACCCCCTGGGGTCCCTCTACAAATAATATAATAATTTATTTATACCCCGCCCATCTGGCTGAGTTTCCCCTGTCACTCTGGGCAGCTTCCAATCAAGTGTTAAAAGCAAAACAGCATTAATTAATAAAAACTTCCCTAAACAGGGCTGCCTTCAGATGTCTTTTAAAGATAAGATAGCTACTTATTCTATGATTCTATCAACCACAGTTTGATCCTGGCTTATTCTGAACCAACCAGAGCTTAAACTAGGCAAAGTTTCCAAGGGGGACTCTGGTTAGCTGAAAAGCAAAAGCTCTCCCATCGTGCCGCCCCCAAGGCTCAGCCAAGTACTGAATGCAAAAGAAGTGATGTATCTGCTCTTAAAGGGAAGCGGGTGGCGCTGTGGGTTAAACCACAGAGCCTAGGGCTTGCCAATCAGAAGGCTGGCGGTTCGAATCCTCGCGACGGGGTGAGCTCCCGTTGCTCGGTCCCTGCTCCTGCCAACCTAGCAGTTTGAAAGCACGTCAAAGTGCAAGTAGATAAATAGGTACCGCTCTGGTGGGAAGGTAAACGCCATTTCCGTGCGCTGCTCCGGTTTGCCAGAAGCGGCTTAATCATGCTGGCCACATGACCCGGAAGCTGTATGCCAGCTCCCTTGGCCAATAAAGCGAGATGAGCGCCGCAACCCCAGAGTCGGCCACGACTGGACCTAATGGTCAGGGGTCCCTTTACCCTTTACCTTATGTGCTCTTAAGGGCAGCCAAACTGCAGACAGCAGACTGAGGTCTGCTCCAGGAGTCGCAAACCAACAGGAAACTCTGGACAAGACTGGCCAAAATTAAGCAACAGGCACGTGAGCTTTCTGGCAGATTCTGCACCAGGTCAGTTAATGGAAGAGGAGCTGCTCATAGTTATTTTCCCCGCTTCAGACAGTCTTAAGCCAACTCTTGCCTGCATTTGCTGCGCAGGCGAGCAGGAGACCAGGGCAGGGTGGAAATGGGCATGCGCAGTTTGTGCTTCCTAGAGCTGCAACTCAGGGCGCAGGACAGCTGCCTTACATGCAGAACGTCCCAGGTTCAATCCCCAATTGTCAGGTCAGGTTGAGAAAGAAGCCCTGGAGAACTGCTGCCAGTCCGTGTGGGCAATACTGACCTATGGTCTGACACACAGCATAAGGCAGCTTCCTATGTCTTAAACCAACAACATGCAAAGGAAGTCCACTTAAAAGAAAAAACAAAGCGTTCAAAGATCGTCTCACATTTGAATCAGAGAATTGCAGAGTTGGGAGGGGTCCCCCAAAGGTCATCCAGTCCAACCCGTTGGAATGCAGGAATCTCAGCTAAAGCATTTGGTCTGAGTGTCACAAATTAGTTCTCCATTTCCCCGCCGCCCGAGCAATGGGTTGGGGTGACAAACACGATAGGTTGAGCCAAGGCAGGGCTGGCAGCAATAAAGCGGCATGGCGGAACTGGAACCCGCAACCCCTGCTTCCAAAGCGTGCTCGCCTGCCTTGCAGAGAAACGTCCACCAGCAAAGCGACGGCTGGCAAACCGGCAGTGAAACCTTGTGCATGTGCAGTCCCTTGAGAACATGAGGAGAGGCTGGCCAAAGCTGGGCAGCCCATCTCCTCCAGAAGGCCCCAAAACAGGACCCGAGTGCGAGAGCAGCAGCTCTCACTGCCTCCGGCAGTGGACTGCAGTTAAACCCACCCACCGGCCTCGGTTTCCCCTCCCTGGCAGAAGCATCACCTGCGCTGGGTATCCCCGGGAGAAATCCACGCCGGATCCTCAGGCGAGCCTCCCAGCCGGCAGGGAAGCCCGAGTCTCTCCCCACCACGTCCCGAGTGTGAGAGAGAGGCAGGGAGGAAGGGCTGTTTATGTGCTCAGCCCTGTCACTCAGCAGGGCCGTGACGTAAAGCTCAGCGCTACGCCCTCGTCGCTGGCTCTGGTTTCCAGCCAACTCCCTGCAATTAAGGCTGCCCAGCCCAGGAGCAAGAGTCACGGAGAGGCAGGCGGCAGCGAAAGCTGTTCCCTGGAGACGCACCGTCCCGCCCTGGCCCACGGCCGCTGCTCCGAGGGGGAGATGGACCGAGCCTGCAGCTGGGCAACGGAGTCAGCCGCAGAGGGGCAGGAAAGGGGCTCAACCTCTGTGTTTCGTCCTTCCACTGGCATTCCGTTGCCAGCCTGGTGTCCCCCTAAAGGGAGGGGACACCAAAGGGAGGAGAGCCCCCCAAAGATCATGCAGTCCAACCCGCTAGGACGCAGTGGTCACAGCTAAAGAGTTCCTGGCAACCTCTGCTTAAAAACCTCCCAAGGAAGGAGAGTCTACCAGCTTCCGATTCCATTCCCCTGTCAAACAGCTCTTGCTGTCAGAAAGTTCTTCCTGATGTTTAGTTGGAATCTCCTTTCTTATAACTTGAAGCCACGGGATCGAGTCCTACCCTCTGGAGCAGGAGATAACAAGCTTGTTCCCTCTTGCACGAGATATTTGAAGATGGCTCTCATATCTCCTCTCAGTTTCCTCTTTCCCAGGCTAAACATGCCCAGCTCCTTCAACTCTTCCTCATCAGGCTCGGTTTCCAGACCCTTGATCATCTTGGTGGCCCTGCTCTGCACACCTTCCAGCTTGTCAACATCCTCCTTAAACTGTGGCGCCCAGAACTGGACACGGGACTCCAGGTGGGCGTCTGAGCAAGGCAGATGTGCTGGACCACAAATCCCATCAGTGGGGGCTGATGGGAGGGCCAGACCAAGAGCATCTCCTCCAGCTGACAGAGGAGACAGCCCTAGCTACTCACAAAACCCTTGGTCTAGTTATCTCCCGCTTGGACTACTGCCATGCACTCTACGTGGGGCTACCTTTGAAGGTGACCCGGAAACTACAACTAATCCAGAATGCGGCAGCTAGACTGGTGACTGGGAGTGGCTGCCGAGACCATATAACACCGGTCTTGAAAGACCTACACTGGCTCCCAGTACGTTTCCGAGCACAATTCAAAGTGTTGGTGCTGGCCTTTAAAGCCCTAAACGGCCTCGGTACTGTATACCTGAAGGAGCATCTCCACCCCCATTGTTCTGCCGAGACACTGAGGTCCAGCTCCAAGGGCCTTCTGGCGGTTCCCTCCCTGCGAGAAGTGAGGTTGCAGGGAACCAGACAGAGGGCCTTCTCGGTAGTGGCGCCCACCCTGTGGAACGCCCTCCCACCAGATGTGAAGGAAATAAGCAGCTATCCTATCTTTAAAAGACATCTGAAAGCAGCCCTGTTCAAGGAAGTTTTTAATATTTAACACTGTACTGTTTTTAACATTTGATTGGGAGCTGCCCAGAGTAGCTGGGGAAACTCAGCCAGATGGGCGGGGTATAAATAATAAATTATTATTATTATTATTATTATTAGGAAGAAAGAGACCCGTTCTTAGTCCTGCCCCCCTGATATCCTTGCCACTGAATCACAGAACAGCAGATTCGGAAGGGAACCCTAGAGTCATCTAGTCGAACCCCTGGCAACGCATGAATCAATCTGGAGATGCCAGGACTGGTACACACCGCGAGGGCTGGAGAATGGAAATCCGATGGGTCCCTCCCAAAAAATCTCAGCCCACTCCCCACAAATCCAAATATATCAAAAGCCCCCCCCCCCGCATAGTATTTATACAACTCTCTCATTGTCCTTTTCTCTAAAAATCCTGTTCTTACAATGGCCATTCAGGTGCCCGTGGGACACCCACCTACAGGGCCGCCTGGCACCCAGATGGATAGGGGTGCCCCCTTCGCCCCTTCCTGCTTCTTCTCATGCCAGGCTGCTGCCACCCTGGGCAGGACAATCACCTCTTTCGGAAAACCCTTCTGCGGTTGCCAGGTCTTCTGGGGAAACCGACCCGGGGTAGCCAGCCAGCCTGCCGGTGCCGTCTCCTCTGCGGGCATGAGGATCAGGTGAGCGTGGGTGGCAGGGAGCGGCAGCCAGAGCGGGGGCGTGCGAGAGAACGTGGCTCGCCGAGCACTGGAGGGTACGCAAGCCAAGGCAGAAAACACACTCCGGGGAAAGGAGTGACTCAGAGAGGGGCCCTGGCAAGGGAGGCCGGCCGCTCCAGAGCCCGGGCGGCACTGCTTTGGCATGGCACGCAGGCTGGCAAAGGGCAGGGCACCGTCACGGACTCGTAGGGTTGGGAGGCACCCCATGGGGTCATCTAGTCCAACCCGCTGGAATGCAGGAATCATGGGTGAGGAACCCCTGGCAGATGGCCGCCCGATCTCTGCTAAAATGCCTCTGAGGAACCCCACATAGAATAATCCCAGTCACACCGAACTTTAGCAAACGAAGACTTTCTGAGCATCCCGCCCACAAAGCTTTATGCATTAATTCATTCTATTTATTCCATAAAATTTATGTACCACCTGACTGTAAATCATCACACACACACAGACACACACACACACACACACACACACACACACACACACAGAGCTGAAAGCTGTCTACGAAAAAAGATAAGGCAATAAGATGGTCCATGTGAAAAAGTTAACAGTGATAATGTCAGGCTTTTGAAAAGTTAAAGCAACACTAGACTAGCAAAGGTAAAGGGACCCCTGACCATTAGGTCCAGTCCCAGACGACTCTGGGGTTGCGGAGCTTTACTGGCCGAGGGAGCTGGCGTACAGCTTCCGGGTCATGTGGCCAGCATGACTAAGCCGCTTCTGGCAAACCAGAGCAGCGCACGAAAACGGCGTTTACCTTCCCGCCGGAGCGGTACCTATTTATCTACTTGCACTTTGACGTGCTTTCAAACTGCTAGGTTGGCAGGAGCAGGGACCGAGCAACGGGAGCTCACCCCGTCGCAGGGATTTCTCACCGCCGACCTTCTGATCGGCAAGTCCTAGACTCTGTGGTTTAACCCACAGCGCCACCCGCATCCCTAACACTAGACTAAAAACCTATTTAAACTCGCACCCAGTTTCTAAGCATCTGGGTTGGCCAGGATCCCTGCCCCTGACTCCAGGGGGGAGCAGAAAGACCCTCCCAGCTAAGTTAAGAAAAACCAAATGTAATTGGATGCTATGCCTGCTACATTCCCCCTCCCGCCCAAAGCACAGACCCCCATGAGATTCCTGAACCCATCCTTCACATTTTATGATGATCCAGGGGAGCTTTTGTTGCTGTTTGACAATCTCTGTTTGCCCTCAAAGCCACCAATTCTGAAAATCGGGCGGGCACAACCGTGGCAAAGCATCTCAGCCAAGGCAAGACAGCGAGCCAATGCCCTGGTCAGACTCTCTCTTCCCAGGGACTCTTTGGCAGGTGGAATCCCAGAATCTTAGAGTTGGAAGGTACCCCCAAAAATCATCTAGTCCAACCCCCCTGTGATGTGGGACACTTTCTGCCCAACGTGACACTCGAACCCGCGACCCTGGGATCAAGAGTCTCCTGAGAGACCGACTGAGCTATCCCGCAACAACCTCCGGAAACAGCCTTTGCAAAGCAGGTGATTTGGGCGACCGTCTTGCAGAATTAGTTGCATTTTTCGGTAGAAGCGCATAGGGCCACACTGCCCTCGGTGCATTAGGTTTCTTAGGCGAGGTCGGAATTCGCCCGCCTGGGTCCCTCTCAAAGTTTCCCCAGTCCTCCCCTCGCCCCACGCTACCTGCCCTCGATGACCGTGATGATGTCGTTCATCTGGATGTGGAGCTTGTCTGGCTCGTCAAAATCTTGCAGCGCCCGCATATCCGTGGGCTGCGCCTGGGGGAGGAAAGCAGGGGAGACGTGAAGGCTCAGCAGAGAGACCACCCAGCCAAAAGCTTGCAGATCTACTGGGAGGGAAACTGCCCTGGCCCCCCGCCGAAGGCAAGGACTTGAGGGACCCGAGTTCGAATCTCTACTTAGCTGCCGATCAGCTCACTGGGTCAAAGTCTCAGCCCTAACTGAGAACCACACATGCCATCTTGGGGGAAAGGTGAGATAAAGATGTGAAAATACGAAATGCAACACAGTGGTACCTTGGTTCCCAAATGCCGAAAACCCAGAAGTAAGTGTTCCGGTTGGTGAACATTTTTTTGGAAGCTGAAAGTCCAATGTGGCTGTCGGCTATTGTTTCCGGGGCGCCTGCACCAACCAGAAGCTGCACCTTGGTTTTTGAACATTTCGGAAGTCAAACAGACCTCCGGAACGGATTAGGTTTGGTGCTTTTGTTTTTGCTATTTATTTCGCGTTTTTGTTTTTGAGGCTTTTTCGGTTATTTTGTTTTTGTGGCTGTGTGGATTGATTGATTGACTGTGTGTGATTGATTGACTGCGGAAATGGATAAAAGCCCTCCATCCAAACAATAACTATCATCAGTGCAGGCAAGAAAGAAAAGAAATTTGTTATTTTTATCATCTACCATACTGTCTTATTTGTTTTATAACACAGTACATTGACTATTGCTTTCATTTTATGGATCAATGGTCTCGTTAGATAGTAAAATTCATGTTAAATTGATGTTTTAGAGGTTGTTTTTAAAAGTCTGGAACAGATTAGCCTGTTTTGCATTACTTTCTATGGGAAAGGGCACCTCGGTTTTAGAACGGACTTCCGGAATGGATTAAGTTTGAGAACCAAGATACCACTGTAAAATAAAATAGAACCTGTGGCTGTTGCCTCTCTCTCTCTCTCTCTCTCTCACTAGGTGGCAGCACAGAGGACACCCAAATAAGAGATGCCTCCAAGGGTTTCTGAGTCATAGAATCATAGAACTGTAGAGTTGGGAGGGACCCCAGTGGTCATCTAGCCCAACCCCTGCAATGCAGAAACCGCCCAACCTCTGCTTAGAAACCTCCAAGGAAAGAGAAGCCACCGCCTTCTTTCTGAGGGGAGCCTTCACGTCTCCCCTGATATTTAGTCGGAAGCCATTGGTTTGGGGCCTACCCCCTGCAGCAGCAGAAAACAAGTTTGCTCGCTTACATCCAAGGTTCCCCATTCCCCGTGGATTTCCCCCTAAATTGATTTTGAATTCTGAATTCATTGTTATTCACGTTTTATACTGTATTTCATGCTGTTTGTTGTATCAATTAAGTGTTTTAAATCTGTTGTTAGCCGTACCTCAGGTTACATACGCTTCAGGTTACAGACTCTGCTAACCCAGAAATAGTGCTTCAGGTTAAGAACTTTGCTTCAGGTTGAGAACGGAAATCGGGCTCCAGCGGCGCGGCAGCAGCAGGAGGCCCCATTAGCTAAAGTGGTGCTTCAGGTTAAGAACAGCTTCAGGTTAAGTACGGACCTCCGGAATGAATTAAGTACTTAACCTGAGGTACCACTGTATAAATAAATTATTATTATTATTATTATTATTATTATTATTATTATTATTATTCCTCCACACATGATTTAGTTTGGGCGCACAGGTTAACACTGATTTTCCCAGCTGTTATTATTTTGTATTCCTCCCCCCCCAAAAAAAAAACCCCTCAAAACGCCTCTCGCAAATACCTCCAGGAGGAAGTCACGCAGGGCCACAAATGTGGGTCGGTCTTCCGGCTTGTGTGCCCAGCATTGCAGCATGACATTGTAGATGTCCTGTGGACAGTCTTCTGGCCGCGGCAAACGCTCTCCCTCCTTGTCGATCTTGTGCAAAATCTAGGCAAAGGAAACAGGGCTCAGGAAAGCAAGCCGGAACCAGCCCACCAGCAAGCCTCCTCGGTGAGGACTAGGAGCTTGGTGGCAATGCGGAGAGCGACGCAGGAGGACCAGTGCACATCATTTAAAAACAACAGCACCCTCTCGTTTGTGAGGATTTCAGCTCTCTTCTCACGAGGTAAGGTGAGGCAAGATGGACTGCATGGACTGCAAGGAGATCAAACTTCTCCATTCTGAAGGAAATCAGCCCTAAGTGCTCACTGGAAGGACAGATCCTGAAGCTGAGGCTCCAAGACTTTGGCCACCTCATGAGAAGAGAAGACTCCCTGGAAAAGACCCTGATGTTGGGAAAGATGGAGGGCACAAAGAGAAGGGGACGACAGAGGACGAGATGGTTGGACAGTGTTCTCGAAGCTACCAGCATGAGTTTGACCAAACTGCGGGAGGCAGTGGAAGACAGGAGTGCCTGGCGTGCTCTGGTCCAGGGGGTCACGAAGAGTCGGACACGACTAAATGACTAAACAACAAAATATCCCACACATTCATATGCATGGTTCTCCTCCTCCTCAATTAATCCCCACTGCAACCCTGCAAGGTGGGATAGGCTGAGAGTGACCACCCATCCCAAGATGCTCTAGTAAGTCTCATGGCTGAGTGAGGATTCGAATCTGGGTCTCCCGGGTCCTAGTCCGACATTCAATGCCAGCCACGGGCTCTGATCCTCCCCTCACAGTTCTTTAATTTGCAGGGGGAATGATCAGAGCATCACGAATGGAGTTTGTCCTTTTGCAAGAGCAAATCAACACATTAAATAATGCATTGCTAATGGAGTTTGATCTTTTGCAAGAGAAACAAAAGGCGCTGAGACATTCGCTGCCCAGTTTTCCATGCTAAGAGCTAGAGAGTTGCTCTTGAAATCTCAAAGAAATAAATCAATCTGAAATGGCCAGGATGGCCAGTTTCTGTTCTAGAGGAGTTAGTCCTGAATGGGCAAAGGGAAATCTGAACATGAGTTTGACCAAACTGCGGGAGGCAGTGGAAGACAGGAGTGCCTGGCGTTCTCTGGTCCAGGGGGTCACGAAGAGTCGGACACAACTAAACGACTAAACAACAACAAGGTGAGGCACCGTGCAGATCAGGCCCTTGCAACTGTACCTGACTGCCGTTGAGGCCAATCCAAGGCTCCTGTCCGTAGGTGAACATCTCCCACAACGTCACACCGAACATCCAGGTGTCGCTGGCGTGAGAGAAGGTGCGGGTCTTCAGGCTCTCAGGGGCGCACCTGTATTTGCAGGTGGAAAGAGAGAGGTGAGTCAGTGCAATTTGAAAGGGGGGGGCAGGTATAATTGCAATTCAGAACAATGCTGGGTGGAGAATGAGACGGGTTGGTTAGCCCCAAGATGGAAAACGAGCGAGGTCTCAGCTAAAGAAGAATGGCAACTTAAGCTGACAGAACATGCGCAGCTTGCAGACTTAACATACAGAATAAGTGAACAAGAAGAACATAGGTTTAAAGAAGATTTGAAAATGTTTATTGACTAAATTGGGGGGCGGGATTGTGTACACTTCAAAATGTTGGCAGCATTAAGAAATATTCAGCAGTGTAAATAAGTTTTGATGGATGCAATAATGGAATACTGCATGGTTTAGTTTTTTGTAAAATATGCAGGGATCTATGATATGCAAGGGGATGCGGGTGGCGCTGTGGGTTAAACCACAGAGCCTAGGACTTGCTGATCAGAAGGTCGGCAGTTCGAATCCCCGCAATGGGGTGAGCTCCCGTTGCTCGGTCCCTGCTCCTGCCAACCTAGCAGTTCGAAAGCACGTCAAAGTGCAAGTAGATAAATAGGTGGGGAGGTAAACGGCGTTTCCGTGCGCTGCTCTGGTTCGCCAGAAGCGGCTTAGTCATGCTGGTCACATGACCTGGAAGCTGTACGCTGGCTCCCTCGGCCAATAAAGCGAGATGAGCGCCGCAACCCCAGAGTCGGCCACGACTGGACCTAATGGTCAGGGGTCCCTTTACCTTTACCTATGATATGCAAAATGAACCATGGAAAGAGAAGAAGGGAAGTCACTGATATTTTAAGGATGTTTAAATATATATATTTAATATAAAAGGGGAGAGAATGAGATGGGTTGTGTTGAGCTAGGAACACTCCTAAGAATGCAAGAACAGCATCAGACCTCTGGCCCATATAGTATGGCAATCTCACAGGTAAACTGGAACATGAGATGCAAAGACACTCTTTGGGTCACCCTCCTCAGGACCCCCATTATATAGTTATTTGATTCTGGGGTACCATTTCGGGGAGCTGGGGGACCAGGCCCCCCCAAAAAAAAACATTTTCAAGGAAATATTTTTGCTGCTAATTCAGCCTGGCTTCGTTTTCCTTTCTGTATATAATTTTATTAAATTTTCTGTTTTACAATTTAGAATATTCATTTAAACAACCTTAAAACGTCAATGACTTCCGTTCTTCTCTTTCCATGGTTCATTCTGCATATCATAAATCCCTGCATATTTCACCGTTCAGTATTTCATTATTACATCCATCAAAACTTGTTTACACTGTTGAATTCATCTTAACGCTGCCAAGTGTACACAATTTTCACCCATATAATCAATAAAGATTTTCCAACCTTCTCTAAACGTATGTTCTTCTTGTTCTCTTATTCTATATGTTTTTTTTTTTTTTTTTACAAAAGCTTGTGTCGAGGGATGACTTTCAATAGATCGCAGCGAGGGAGCTGCTCTGCTACGTACGAAACCCTGACCCAGAATCAGGTCGTCTACGAATGATTTAGCACCGGGTTCCCCACGAACGTGCAGTGCGCCAAGGGCGAGAGGCGGCCCCCTTCCGGCCGCGCTCCGCTCCCCGGGGGGACGGCTCTCCGCACCGGGAGGCCGCGCGCGGGCGCGTGGCTCTTATTCTATATGTTAAGTCTGCAAGATATTCCATCGGTTTAAGCTGCCATTTTTCTTTAGTTGGGACCTCGCTCGTTTTCCAATTTGGGGCTAACAAAACACAGGCCATAGTAGCGGCATACATAAATAACTTTTTCTGACACCTGGGAATTTCCGTCTGACTTATTCCCAACAAAAAAGGACTCTGTTGGTTTTTTGGGGGAAAGTACTTTTAAACATTTTTTCAATTCATTATGGATTCCTTTCTGGGTTATGTGGTGTGTGTGTGTGTGTGTGTGTGTGTGTTGCATTGCTCGACTGTATCCTGCAATTTTTAGCCTGTGTTTCTGCTAAGCCAGCCTTTAAAAATAAAAAATAAAAATATATATTTATACGTGCCCTTACCAGTTCAGAAAACCAGGCTCAGGGAGGCTAACAACAAATTTAAAACACTTAATGGATGCTGCAAAAACAAAACAGCATAAAATACGGTATAAAACGTGAATAACAATAAAATCAAAAATCAAAAATCTAGGGGGGAAATCCATCCAATAAACATTAGATGATCACCAGGGCTAGCTGGCTAAATTAGTCCTATTTGGGCCAGCATGGAGACCAGGGGAGAATTAGCTGCGGGATCCCAGAGCGGGTAATCTTCATAAAAAAGGGAGAGGGAGGGAAGGAAAGGGAATAAAAGATTAGGCTAAGTTCAAATTGAAAGCCAGGCGGAATAGCTCTGTTTTACAGGCCCGACGGAAGTAAGTTAAATCCTGCAGGGCCCTGGTCTCATGGGACAGAGCATTCCACCAGGTTGGAGCCATCAATGAGAAGGCCCTGGTGGAGGATAATCTAACTTCCTTAGGGCCCAGGACCTCTAAACTGTGATTATTCATGGACCTTAAGGTCCTCTGTGGGGCAGACCAGGTCCCGTAAATGCGAGGGCCCTAAGCCACAAAGGGCTTTAAAGGTCAAAGCCTTGATGGTGCGCAGTTGACTCACCAGGCAAAGGGCACCTTTCGATGCTCCTGCATGACGTAGTGGTCGTCGTTCTTGGGCAAAGCCCTCATGAGCCCAAAGTCTCCAATCTTGACCAGGTCATTGGTGGCCAGCAGGATGTTGCGGGCAGCCAGGTCCCGGTGGATGAAGCGCTTGGACTCCAGGTAGGCCATGCCACGGGCAATCTGGATGGCATATTGGCAGAGGGTGGCGATGAGGAAGTGGCCCTGGTTCTTGCGCAGCCGGTCCAGCAGGGAGCCCAGAGGGGCCAGCTCCGTGACCTTGGAGGCGGGACAGAAAGACGTCACGCGCAGCGGAGGCCGGGACCCTCGACTCGGGGTTGGCAAAAGGGCCGCTGCCCGGTTACAGGGACCAGAACTGATTCATAGAACGGTAGAGTCGGGACGGGACCCCCAAGGCTCATCAAGTCCAACCCCGCAGGAATTACTCTGAGTTAGAGGGTGGTGCTGTTAACGGCAACGTTCTGTGTTCATTCCCCCCCCCCCCGCACTGAAAGGGGTTGGACTAGATGATCCTCAGGGTCCCTTCTGGCTAATAATTAATTAATTAATTAATTAATTAATTAATTTGCCACCCATCTGTCTGGGTTGCCAGTCTGGGCGGCTTCCAACAAAATATTCAAACACCAAAAAAACCCCTCAAACATTTCTATGTACTGAGTTGAATAGGATCCAAAATGCAGCAGTCTGATTGGTGCTAGAACAATAGGATTCAGAATGCAGCAGTCTGATTGGTCCTAGAACAATAGGATTCAGAATGCAGCAGTCTGATTGGTCCTAAAACAATAGGATCCGGAATGCAGCATTCTGATTGGTCCACAGAAGCCACCCAATCCAGCTCCAGGTGGAAGTGAATCCACAACCTGATTGGCCTACAGAAGAATCCCGGAATTAGCCAATCACGTGGGGCACATTGTGTAAATAATGTATATCATAGAATCATAGAATCCTAGAGTTGGAAGAGACCACAAGGGCCATCGAGTCCAACCCCCTGCCAAGCAGGAAACACCATCAGAGCACTCCTGACATATGGTTGTCAAGCCTCTGCTTAAAGACCTCCAAAGAAGGAGACTCCACCACACTCCTTGGCAGCAAATTCCACTGTCAAACAGCTCTTACTGCCAGGAAGTTCTTCCTAATGTTTAGGTGGAATCTTCTTTCTTGTAGTTTGGATCCATTGCTCCGTGTCCGCTTCTCTGGAGCAGCAACAACCTTTCTCCCTCCTCTATGTGACATATAAAGCAGACATTCTGGGGGAACTTCCATTCCTCACTACTATGAGCTGAATAAAGAGCATGAAATCCACTCTCGACTCTGATTATATTTCAAAAATAAACAACTATCTGACTTTTAGAAGACATCTGAAGGCAGCCCTGTTTAGGGAAGTTTTTAATGCCTGATGTTTTATAGTGTTTTTAATATTCTGTTGAGAGCTGCCCAGAGTGGCTGGGGAAACCCAGCCAGATGGGTAGGGTATAAATGATAAATTATTATTATTATCCACCAGCAGCCCCAAACACCGCTTTTCCCTCTGTGGCTGGAGCCCAGAAGCGGCATCTGTCCTCAGCCTCTCCAGAAGAGAGCCTGGTTCTCACCATCTTCATGGGGTTGGAGAGTACCACACCGTAGAGCCGGATGAGGTTCAGGTGGTCTAAGGAGTGCATGGCGTTGACCTCACGGATGAAGTCGTCAAGGGCTTCCGGTTGGCTCAGCACGTCCGTCTTGAGGCATTTGACAGCCACGTTCAACTGGCGGAAGAAGCAAGAGAGGGCAGTGCCCGGTTAAGCTTTGGGCATACAGGTTGCAGCGCAATCCTTAACCCAGAGGGCAGCCAACGCGGTTGTTGCGGATGACATTAGAAGAAGAACCAATTGTTAATTTCTGGAAGCCACCAAGCGAGGCTGAAGTTGTGCCGTTCCAGCTTTGCAAAACCTACATAAAGGTTCTGTTCGGTTGACAGCTGGTGCCTGGATTCTATTGGCTAGATAAGCCCACAGGTGCATCAAACCCCAATATTTACCCAATGGTAAAAAAGGTAAAGGACCCCTGGATGGTCAAGTCCAGTCAAAGGCGACTATAGGGTTGAGGGACCGCCTCTCCTGGTCTGCCCCACAGAGGACCTTAAGGTCCATGAATAACCATAGTTTAGAGGTCCCGGGCCCTAAGGAAGTCAGACTATCCTCCACCAGGACCAGGGCCTTCTCAGTGATGGCTCCGACCTGGTGGAATGCTCTGTCCCATGAGACCAGGGCCCTACAGGATTTCACCTCCTTCTGTCGGGCCTGTAAGACAGACCTATTCTGCCTGGACTTTAATTTGAATTCAACCTGATCTTTTATTTCCCTTCTCTTCCCTCTCCCTCCCCTTTTATGAAGATTCCCCGCTCTGAGACCCCACAGCTAATTCTCCCCTGGCCTCCTCGTTGGCCCAAGTAGGACCAATTAGCCAGCTAGCCCTGGTGACTATCTAATGCTTATTAGATGAATTTCCCCCAAATTGATTTCTGAATTTTGAATTTTATTGTTATTCATGTTTTTATACTGTATTTTATGCTGCTTTTACAATTAAGTGTTTTAAATTTGTTAGCTGCCCTGAGCCCGGTTTTCTGAACCGGGAAGGGCGGGGTATAAATAAAATTTTATTATGATTATGATTATGATCATCTCGCTTTCAGGCTGAGGGAGCTGGTGAATGTCCAGAGACAGCTTTCTGGGTTATGTGGCCAGCAGGATTAAACCGCTTCTGGCGCAACGGGACACTGTGAGGGAAACCAGCGCGCACGGAAACGCCGTTTACCTTCCCTATTTATCTACTTGCACTTTGACGTGCTTTCAAACTGCTAGGTTGGCAGGAGCTGGGACAGAGCAACGGGAGCTCACCCTGTTGCGGGGATTCGAACCGCCAACCTTCTGATCAGCAAGCCCAAGAAGTAGTTTAGTCCTGCTGGTCACATGACCCAGAAAGCTCTGTGGACAAACGCCGGCTCCCTTGGCCTAGAAAGTGAGATGAGTGCCACAACCCCATAGTTGCCTTTGACTGGACTTAACCTGTCCAGAGGTCCTTTACTTATTTACCCAACAACACCATACAGTGGTGGGACGTGGGTGACGCTGTGGTCTAAACCACAGAGCCTAGGACTTGCTGATCAGAAGGTCGGCGGTTCGAATCCCAGCGACGGGGTGCGCTCCCATTGCTCGGTCCCTGCTCCTGCCAACCTAGCAGTTCGAAAGCACGTCAAAGTGCAAGTAGATAAATAGGTACCGCTCTGGCGGGAAGATAAACGGCGTTTCTGTGCGCTGCTCTGGTTCGCCAGAAGCGGCTTAGTCATGCTGGCCACATGACCTGGAAGCTGTATGCCGGCTCCCTCGGCCAATAAAGTGAGATGAGTGCCGCAACCCCAGAGTCGGTCACGACTGGACCTAATGGTCAGGGGTCCCTTTACCTTTTCCATACAGTGGTACCTCGGGTTAAGTACTTAATTTGTTCCAGAGGTCCGTTCTTAACCTGAAACTGTTCTTAACCTGAAGCACCACTTTAGCTAATGGGGCCTCCTGCTGCCCCTGCGCTGCCGCTGCACGATGTCTGTTCTCATCCTGAAGCAAAGTTCTTAACCTGAGGTACCATTTCTGGGTTAGTGAAGTCTGT
Source organism: Podarcis cretensis (assembly GCF_951804945.1). Classification (NCBI taxonomy): domain Eukaryota; kingdom Metazoa; phylum Chordata; class Lepidosauria; order Squamata; family Lacertidae; genus Podarcis; species Podarcis cretensis. The sequence continues at coordinate 99,146,724 of NC_137174.1, forward strand.
AACCTGAAGCGTATGTAACCCGAGGTACCACTGTACTGGCTAAACTCCCCCGTCGCCTCCATTACTGCCAGCACAGCAGGAAGCCAGAGAGAGGAAAGGCTGGGGGAATGTGGCCCCCTTACCAACTTGCCGGTGGGCGTGCACCACTCCCCTCGCCGCACCACCCCAAAGGAGCCGTCGCCCAGCTTCTCAAAGAGCATCAGGTCCTTTTCGCTGACCAGGCATGTCAGGGCCTGCTGCTGACCCTCTTCCAGGGGGGGCGGGGTGGACTGCTTGCCCAGGCCGCACTGTGCCAGGGGCTGGAAGTCAGAGTCAGGCCGCTTCCCGCTGAAGACCTGCACGGAAGGAGAGAGGAATTATTTATTTGTTTTGTAAAATTTACAATGGGCTTTCCCTTAGGGTTTGCTCCCAAAGCCTTTCTCACGAACAAGTACAGCCGCAAAGCAGTGGAGGTTTAGGATCAGATTTTTCCTTCTCCTCTAATGCATTTCTTTAAAAAATTGCCATTATATTGGGGTGCCCTGGGATGCATTTTTAAGAAGGGTGAGATGCAACCGTCCGAAGTAAATTAAACAAAGGCGTGTAAGGATCATTAACCACCTCGAGATACATTTTGTTTTTTAAAAAACAAAGGGCAGACTATAAATAAATAAGAAAGATATAGACACGCACAGGGAGATGGATGAGGGTGATGGTAGCTGAGGGCCTGAGAAGACGGCCCTTTCCCCGTCTCCATAGGCTGAGCTTCACAGCATATTCCCAAACACTTCAACTTCCCAGGGACTGGTGAGGGACCCAACGGGTCTCTGAGCAAGAGAGAAGGCCTATTGGCCATGAGGTTTTGGGTAATAATAATAATAATAATAATAATAATAATTTAAAGTTTAGTAGTTATTTTTCTCTTTGACATCTGGTGGGAGGGCGTTCCACAGGGCGGGCGCCACCACTGAGAAGGCCCTCTGCCTGGTTCCCTGTAGCTTTGCTTCTCACAGTGAGGGAACCGCCAGAAGGCCCTCGGCGCTGGACCTCAGTCTCCGGGTGGGAGGGGCGGTTCTCTCATGATCCCCATCTACCTGTAAAAAATCCAAACAGATTCTCATGGTGCCCAGAATTCGATCAGGGAACCGGCTCACATGGGGTGCTGTAAAGAAGGGAAGCCGGAAGGCTCTGGCTGCAACAAATTCATTTTACTTTATTTACCAGCATTCATGTGCCACTTAATCACAGACAACCTCGGTTGCTTCAGCTGCTGTTAAGACACCAGGAGCTGCATGTTTGGTGACCACAGGATACTGGGAAACTGAGGCAACAGAGTGGCTGGAACTCTTAACAGAAGAGCTGCATGCTGCAACATTTTGCTGCAGTCCCAGTGGTGCCTCTGAATACTCAATGTAGGGCCTGAAGGGAGACCTGGGCAGGGTTATTGCCTCTATGTCTCGCTCAGGAGTTTCCTAGAAGCAGCTGTCTGGCTACTATAAGCAGCAGAAGACTGGACCTCAACGGGTCTCTGGCCTGATCCTGGTTTCCTAAGGCATCCCAGGGGACGTGCCCCTTCAGATCCCCACCCTCTCCAGCAAAAGGAGGGCTTCTCGCTGCAATGATCTGCAAGCAGTTAAATGCCTGGCTCCAAGCCAGCCATGAAGGTTAATTCAATACTCTCCTGATAATTACTGTGAATTCAATTTGCAGCCGTTGAGCTCACAGACATCACGGCCAATTGCAGCTATTTATCGCTTCCACTTGCTGCTTGTACGTGGGTCTGTGTGCATGCGGGGGGGGGGGCAGGGACCCCACTTCCAACTGCAGCACCCTATGCAAACAGACGTTAATAACAGCAGAGTGGCAGAGTCGGTCCACCAGTAGCAACGCAGCCTGGCGATGAAAATTTGCTCCCAAGGAAGCCTCAGCCAGAAGGGGGCGCCAGAGGGACCAAAAGCGCCTGGCTCCCATCTGACGGCTCAGCAGAAACGAAGGCGGTTAATTATTTTGAGCTTGCAATTAATCCTGTAAACTGCAATCGATTAGCTTAAGTGCCTTGGGAAATTAACCTTCCGAGGACAGAGGTCTGCATGGTGCATCTGTCCACAAGCGTGTTTTTTTTAATCTGCTCTTAATGCAGATTTCTTTCTTTGATTACTGGTGATTTAAGTCTGGTTTAGCTTGTGTTTTGTTCTTGCATCAGTTAGTTATTTATTGCATTTATATCCACCTTTTTCCTCCAAGGAGCTCAAGGCTTAATAGTCCTAGAATCACAGAACTGTAGAGTTGGAAGGGACCCCCAAGCATCATCTAGCCCAACCCGCTGGTCGCAGATCCCAAAAGTGATACGGCAGCCATCTTTGAATATCTGAAGGGCTGTCTCCCGCTCCTCATTTTAATCCCCTCCTTGGTCCTGTGAGGCAGGTTAGGCTGAGAGGCGCCCAGAGTCACCATGGCCGAGTAGGGATTCAAATCCTGGACTCCCAGGTCCCTAGCCTGCTGCTCTAACCACTACTCCACACTGCTTTGTTGCACATTTTGTAAATATGCCACCTTAGAGACCCCATGGTGCACAGCTGGGTGTGCATCTTTTAAAGGAATGAATAGGCAAATAAACAGAGCATGTAGGCTGAAACATAACGCAGGCCATGCTGGAAAAGGGACAGATCCGTCTCCTAGTTTCAAGCTCAAAATGCAGCTACAGCTACAACCTCCTACTGCTGCATTTCAGCTTAATAATAATAATAATAATAATAATAATAATAATTTATTATTTATACCCCGCCCATCTGGCTGGGATTCCCCAGCCACTCTGGGCAGCTTCCAAAAAAACATTAAAATACTATAATACATCAAACATTAATGTTTAAGCTTTCTTTCTTTCTTAAAAATCGGTAATGGGAGACTAGCAACGTGCCTCTAGTCAGTCCTTAAGAAACAACCATCCAGCGGGGATTTTTAAAAACTAAGTTTCTAGCCCTCTTGAGTACAGCTGCCCTTACTTTGCTCATCCAAGATTTCCGCTTGCACACAGCCTTCCTCCTCTTGACGGCATCCCAGAGGCGCCTCTGACCTGCGAAAGCAAAAAGCGAGGGTCAGCCAGTTGGGGGGTGGGGTGGACTGGTCAGTTCCTGAAATATCCACACACACCACCCCCAATCCCCATTGCATGCATGTGACCCACAAGGAAATCATCCCCAGACTGGATGTTTCATTGTGGCAGGGAATTTACCGAATATTGTAGCTGAAACACACCTCGCTCCAAGATACTACAGGACAAAGCACACGCTACAAACATTTGCAACATGGCTCTGCGTGTTTTTCATAAATGAATACCAGCTAAGTCAGTGTGGGGAAACTCTCATTTTGAGTAGCGGATCAACTCAGAGGGGGGGAGGGGGGGTTTCTTAGCCTGCCAGTCAGCTTTCCGCTCAAAGCAACCCTGAGGTTCCAGATTTGCAGACACAAATCCAGAACCCTGTGAGAGGGGAGCTAGTGGGGAAAGGGCGAGGGTTCATTTTGAGCAAGAAAATGCCTGGCAGAGACAGGGATAAGCCCTTCCTTTCCTTCTCTCTTCTCCCACTCAATCTCAGGCTCCCAAGAGAACTGCTTTTTATTTAATTCTCTTTTTTTAAAATAACACCCAACCCACAAAACCTGAAAGTCTTCATTTCATACATCTGTGTGTCACCTATGTTTCGTCGTGTAAAGGTTTGTGCAACAAATTCCTGGCTAGGCATTCCAAACTGCAGGTGGCTATTTAGTTTTGGGAAGAAGTAAAAGGGGACTGGGTTCGTTGTTCAGGCCTGCCTCTTTCAAAATAAAGGCAATTTTCTTTTCATAACCTTGACTCCAAAAGGGGAAATAAGGTGTCATGCATTAGTTTTAAAAATAAGGTAAAGGGACCCCTGACCATTAGGTCCAGTCGTGGCCGACTCTGGGGTTGCGGTGCTCATCTCGCTTTATTGGCCGAGGGAGCTGGCGTACAGCTTCCGGGTCATGTGGCCAGCAGGACTAAGCCGCTTCTGGCAAACCAGAGCAGCGCACGGAAACGCCGTTTATCTTCCCGCCGGAGCGGTACCTATTCATCTACTTGCACTTTGACATGCTTTCGAACTGCTAGGTTGGCAGGAGCAGGGACCGAGCAACGGGAGCTCACCCTGTCGCGGGGAATCGAACCGCTGATCTACTGATCGGCAAGTCCTAGGCTCTGTGGTTTAACCCACAGCGCCACCCACGTCCCTAGTTTTAAAAATACATGGAAATAAAAATTCATAATGCACTTCACATTTATGTGGCGCTTGGACGATGCAATCCTACACATGGCTGAGTTCTGTGCTACTCAGAGTTCCTTCCAGACATGGTTTTTTTTTTAATAGAATCACAGAATTGGAGAGTTGGAAGGGACCCCTGAGGGGCATCTAGTCCAACCCCCAAGAGAGTCGGTTCCACTGTCAAGCGGTTCTTACCGTCAGAAAGTTCTTCCTCCTGTTTAGTTGGAATCTTCATTCTGCAATTTGAATCCCTATGGAGCAGCGGAAAACACGCTTGGCTCCCTCTTCCGTGTGACAGCCCTTCGGAGATTTGAAGATGATTTATGCTCATGATGGTATCGGGGCGGTTATACACAACCCTGCTTTCTATGTTTTGCCCTTGTGAAACCCAGCAGGCAGCAGGATAGGTGCAAAACGGGAACTCCACCTGTCATTGCCTCTGGCTCAGCGTATTCTCTGCCTCCACTTCACTAGTTCTATAACCAAATTTCCATAACCTTGGAACTCCCTGCCTATTGATATCAGCATTAACATTCTGTGACCTTTTAAAAATGTCTGTGGGAGGCTGTTTTCTGTTTGTTTGTTTGTTTGTTTGTTTTGCTTGTGTTTCATTATGTTTCCGTTTTGTATTTTTATGTTGTGAACTGCCCTGTGATTTCCGGGCAAATTTAATAAATAGTAAGAATAATTAGTGGCTGGTTTATAGTGCTGTGCTCTAAACCACTGAGCCTCTTGGGCTTGCCGATCAGAAGGTCGGTGGTTTGAATCCGCATGACGGGGTGAGCTTCTGTTGCTCTGACCAAGCTCCTGCCAACTCAGTAGTTCGAAAGCATGCCAGTGCAAGTAGATAAATAGGTACCACTGCGGCGGGAAGGTAAAATGGCATTTCCGTCAACTCTGGCTTCCGTCACGGTGTCCCATTACGCCAGAAGCGGTTTAGCCATGCAGGCCACATGACCCAGAAAGCTGTCTTTGGACAAACACCAGCAACCTTGGCCTGAAAAGTGAGATGATTGTTGCACCTCAAAGTCATCTTTGACTGGACTTAAACGTCCTGGGGTTCCTTTACCTTTTTACCTTTACCTTACCTATGCCGGATCATCCACACATCTGGTGTGTGGATGATCATCTAACAACTGGAGACGTCCTCCTGCACTAGACAGCAACCAAAGTGGGACAGAAAATAAAGCCGGACATTTGTGGTACAAAAAGTTACGGGAGGCAAACACCAGTGTGTTTGCCTCGAAACGGTTGAAAGCAGGATTGCAAAGAGAATTTAGAGTGATTAGGTATATTTTAATTTAGTTAATTATGTAATAGGTTTGTGTTAGAAAATGAATATGGATGTTGAATTTGATGTTTGTAATTTTTCTTTTTTTGGTTTTGGAAATAAAATAATAATAATAATAATAATAATAATAATAATAATAATAATAATAGCAGGATTGTATATAACCATATAACTACCCTGAGATCTTCACAGATTCAGAGATTTGTAGAGTCGGAAGGGACCCCAGGGTCATCCAGCCCAACCCCCTGCCATGCAGGAGTCTCAGCTAAAGCATCCGTGAGCACAAATCGTCATCAACGCACAATAAAAAGGACACCCGGATTTGCTCCAAAGCGTCCTCCTTCCCTTTCGCTTCCGATCCCGTGATGCTGCTGCCGGTTGAGTCGGCGTTACGTGGCAGGGACTCGCTTACCAGGCCTCCCCATGCCAATCTTCTCCAGATCCTCGTTCTTGACATATTCGAAGTGCGAGAGGCGCGTGACATTGAGGTCGTCGCGGATGCGCAGGAAGTACTGCTGAAGCTGGACCTCGGTTAACAGTTCCAGCAGCCAGTCCGTTCCTTCATCTGCTTGCATGCCACAGCTCAGCTTCTGCAGGGAAACGGAAGGAAGCAAAGTCAGGCAGGCGAAGGGTGGGGGTCCTGGTTTTAGGAAACAGTCCCCCCAACTTCTCCTCGGCTGGGGAGCAGGCAGAGGCCCAGGAAATTTGGAGAGCCAGAATTATGGATTTTGGGCAGGCGGGTATGTGTGAACCATCTATCTTTACCATCAAGGGCAAAAAGGAGAGATGTCATATTCAGTACTTAGGTTAAAACTATAAGGGACGTACGCAAACCTTTTAGAAACCATAGAATCATAGATCCGCCATTTTGACCTCAAAAGCAAAGCGACCTGTTGCTAAACACTTCAAATCCGGGAATTACAGCCTGTCAGGCTTATCAATAACTGCTACGGCGAAGTCAACAGATCTCGCAAAAGGAGAGAACTTTTATGGAAGTACACAATGGCGATTATCTGGGGTGGGGGGCCCCAAGCAGCAAGGAGGTGGCAGAGGGGCTCCGGAGGTGTAAATGACCATAAGACTTTGAAAAGCTGCCTCCAGTTCACCGCTACCGTCAAATTAATTGAACTATAAATAGTTTTGACTGGATTTTGGATAAATGGGCCATCAGCTGCTACTGTAATTGAACCTTATTGTGTAGTAGTAGTAGTAGTAGTAATAATAATAATAATAATAATAATAATAATAATAATAATAATAATTTATTATTTATACCCCGCCCATCCGGCTGGGTTTCCCCAGCCACTCTGGGCGGCTTCCAACAGAACACCAAAATACAATAACCTATTAAATATTATGATCTTCCTTCGTGGGCTGTGCAAACCCACAAATCTGAGCAATGCTTTTTCATAGGTGAGGGAGGGGGCACCTGGGGACCAAGCAAGGGGGGGGGTGGCCCCAGAAAGTTTGGGAACCGAGTCTGGTGGCCACAATGCAAGGCATCTTCCTGCGCTGCTTGGCGCATCCACCGCAGGGATCCGAAGGCGATCTGGAAGTTTAAACACCCCTGTTTTTTTGTGCGGAAGTTAATCATTTAAACAGAGCGTGGCTTTGTTCAGGGATGGGAGAGAGCTGGGGGGAGGATAAGACCAGAAGCCCCTTGCAGGAGGCATGGAACAAGCCAGCTTAGAGTCAAGGTTCCTCGCCCAACTATCTCCCACTGTTGTCACAAGCGGGTTGGACAGAGACCTGGGTCTGGCCTTTCCCAGGGGGCAGCCGAAACCCCATTAGCCCCCCAGCCCTGCTTAATGGACAGTAATAGGTCTCCTGGCCAGCTTCCCAGAGGAACGTGTGGCTCACAGAAAGGCCTTCTGTTCTCGCTCTGAATGATTCCACATTTGCGGCACGGTCCCCGGGAGTCTGCCAGCGGAGTCGGGGGCCGGAAGGAATCCCCGCCAAAAGGAGTCTGGATTTCGCATCACAAGGTGGGAGGAAGAAGAGACCCGCAAGCCGCGCTTGGTGGGAAATGGGGCTGCTGGGGAGGAAGCCGTGGTTTTGGGGGTCTCTCTCTCCGCAGACCATCTGGAGAAGCAATGGTGGCCGAAAAGGGCAGGCAGGGAAGACGAGGCTCAGGTACGATTGTGGAGGTGGAGGAGAGGCAGGAGCCACAAAGGAAGCAAAGGCTGCGACGTTCAGGAACAGTACTGTAGAGATGGAAGGGTCCCCCAAGGGACATCTAGTCCAACCCCCTTTAATGCAGGAATCACGGCTGAAAAATCCTTGGCAGGTGGCCATCCAGCTTTCCGTAATCCGTAAATGAGTCGATCACCTTCCACAGTAGGCCTTTCCACAACTGAATGGCTTAGTGTCAGAACCCCTTCCGAATGTTGAGTCAGAACCTCCATTCTTGCAATCTGAATATGTTGGTTCAGGTACCACCCTCTGGAGCAGCAGAGAAAACCTTGCTCCGACTTCCATATCACACAGCCCTTCGGGGAATTAAAGGTGCTGTGATCGCCAAACACCCCCAGCCCACCAGCACACTTCCAGATCTTGCATTCCTCCCCCCCCTTTTTTTTTTAAGCAGGGTGGTACAATTTCACCCAGAAATACTATATTTGTGTTACTTTTATTGTTATTAGCCGCTCTGAGCCCAGCTTTGGCTGGGAAGGGCGGGATATAAATAAATTATTGTTGAATGTTAGAAAGATGTTGGAATGAAGTTACATGGCTTTAGCAGAAATGTTATAAAGAATTAAGTATAATAGATTGTAATTGGATTAAAGGAAAAAAATAATGTCAGAATTTGTTAAGTTAAATGATAGGACAGAAATTTGAGGAAGATGGAAAGGATTTGCTGAAACAATTAATCGAAGTTGAATACAAAAAAAGGGAGGTGTGAGGAGGTCGCTGAAACAAGTAAAAGAAAGTTAATAACATTGAAAGTATTGGTTGTGTTTCTTTTTTCTCTTTTTTCTAATTGTTTTTGTTTTGCTTTTGTTATGTATATGTAATATTTTTGTTTTTCTATTGTATTGTATGGTTTTGTTATGTTTAATTCTTTTTCTTTTTTCTTTCTGTGTCTTGAAAACAGACAAAAACACGAAGGACTAGTATCTTGAGGGTGAAAGACCTCCCCAGAAAAGAGTTTTTGCACGTAGTGTTTGAGGGATGCCTCATCCCGTGCCCACAACAGCCGGGCTTTCTAAAGCAGCCAGGGGTACCCTCTTTGGCACAAACCCTGGCACACACACAGAGACAGCTTGTACCTGGGTTCAAGGTGAAGAAAAATGGTTGGAAGCTGCCAGAAACGCTGCAATTCCAGCAAATGCAGGTGGCGTCACAAATGAAAGTTACAGCGAAGAGTTGCAGGCAGAGGAAGCTTAAATCAGACCCTCTCTTCCTGCCGGTTTGTGCACCCAGCGGTGCCATGCCTTGCTGGTGCCCGGAGGTGACGCCACATCCCGTGGGTTCCGTTGCCCCGCCCAGACTTCTCCTCTGCACCATTAAAAGTTTCAGTGTTTGCAGGCATTTTAAAATGAAAGATTTCTCCGCTTGGAAATCAACAACTATTCCATATGTATATATTGAAATTAAAAAAATTAAGGTCTTCTATATATAATAAATGTTCATCAATGTACCAAGCAAACACGTACATAAATATATAAACCAAATGTCTGAAGCAGCACAGGAAAACAGCCATGAAGCCATTTTGGCTCCCAAACTGACCAAATGTTTTCTCTGCAAAGTCAAAGGAAAATGGAAAAGCCTCCCCATTGTCTTTTCCTTCACAAATCCTGTCTTAAGGGTATGTCTGTGTATGAATAGGGTGAGCCTGTGACCTGGCTCAGGAACTAAGTATTTGTCATTACAAAAGACTGGCCAGGCTCCCCAGGGCATCCAATCAAGTAAGCATTAACAGGTTACCTGCCAGACAGGAGATAAACAACGCACTCAGATTTCTGTTGTAGACCGCCCTTTCTGTGATGTTGGTATGATGTGTCTAGGGGTGGTGGTCTTGAGCTACACCCCTTCTGTGATGTAGGTATGATGTTTCTGGGGGTGGTTTTGGACTCCAGAGCGGGCAATTTAAAATGTCTATATAAGGGCAGGCAGACCTTTGTTCTGGGTCCTCCTCCTTTCCTGCGTGTGAGGGGAACACCCTGTTGCAACAGATCAATAAAGATCAGGCTTACTAGCTGCTTTGCTTCTCAATATTCTCTGGTTGGCCTCTGTTATTTTCTCCAACCGATGGAGAACCTACAAAGGACTCTATAAGGGCTCTTGTGTCCCCCATAAGGGAATAAGGGCAGATTTTCATTTATTACAGAGTCTATCTCCTCCCCACCCCCTTTCAAATTGATCTAGATGGCCACACTCGTGTGGCGACGGTGTCTGCACAGCATCCTGGAATTAAAAACATTGCACCCTGTCACAATAAATAAATCTGAGGCTTCTTTTCGCACCGTCTGCACAAGAATGATATCTCTGAGCATGCGCAGAGCTCCTGGCTGCTGAGGAACCACAATATGCTCTGCCGCACAGTACACGTTTAGAATTTGCCAATGAAAAAAGACATAGAATCATAGAGTTCAAAGGGACCCTGAGGGTCATCCAGCCCAACCCCCTGCAGTGCAGGAATCTCGAACCCACAACCCTGAGATGAAGAGTCTCACGCTCTGCCAACCAAGCCATCAGAGTTCTCCTAAATACATATTGCCGAATAACTGAAGAAATAAAATAAATAATTCTTATGAAGCTCTTCACCAGCTCAAATGACAGTAATTTTGTGCCTCGCTAAAATATTGGTTTCTAGGCATTTCCTGACTGAGGCTATCAATGAGGTGCTATTTATAAGGAAACAAGGAATAAGCCTTTTCTTTTCTCACACTTAGCATCTTCACAGCCAAACAGCGACCGAAGTAACAGAGCAAAAAATGATGGTTAATGTTCAATCAAAATTATGGTTTTTGTTCTTATATTTGGAAATTCAATAAATTGTCATTTTAAAAAATATGGTGAATTTGAGCAGCGAATGGTTGCCGTCCCATCCTGAGGGAGGGAATTATTGCTAGTTTTCAGGGTGAGAAGGCGACCCTTCGAGAAAGACCCTTCCCCACCCGATATTGTTCCCCACAGAACCCCACAAGTCTACCTCATATTATAATACACTTTTATAATAAATGTCGGTGTATCGGAAGCCCTGCATTCCCCCAAAGGGAGAAGCCCCATTTCTCACTCCTGCTGTGGGGGACAGACGGACCCCAAGGGCCTCAAAAATGACAGCTCTTTCAGAAACTGCTGGCAAAGCCTTTACTCTTATTGCGAGAACACAAGTTGCTACACACGCAGGTTCACAGCACACACAACGCAAAGCGCAACAGCTTTTGCAACATAATGTATTTAAGTGAAGGCCACACAGTGAATTAAAGCTATGTAAGCAAATGCTTATACTTATGCTTGAAGTAAAATGTATCTAAATGAGTTTTGGTTAACAACAGCTAGTTTTCTTCCTTGAATGAGGTAATGAGAAAGGTTTCTATGCATGATTGGAGAAAAATTTAACGCTTTGTGTAAGAAACCTGCAAGTAAAGGCCCCCCCAGGGCCATGGGATGGGGTTCAGCCTTTGTGCAAGTGATCCCGCTGAACTTATTGTTTTGCAAAGTAATATAATCATTGGACTCGATCTCTTCCTGGCTCCTGAGTTTTTTTTGGCAAGACCCAGGAACTAGAGTGGTACCTCAGGTTAAGTACTTAATTCGTTCCGGAGGTCCGTTCTTAACCGGAAACTGTTTCTAACCTGAAGCACCACTTTAGCTAATGGGGCCTCCCGCTGTCGCCGTGCCGCCGGAGCACGATTTCTGTTCTCATCCTGAAGCAAAGTTCTTAACCTGAAGCATTATTTCTGGGTTAGCGGAGTCTGTAACCTGAAGCGTATGTAACCTGAAGCGTATGTAACCTGAGGTACCACTGTATGGGCTTGTTTGCCTGCAACACTGCCACCTTCACAGACACGTTTGGTGAGGACGCAAGACAGGGCCTTCTCGGTGGCTGCTCCTAGACAGTGGAACTCCCAGCCTCTGCAAAAGTGAAGCCTCAAAAACCTAGGGCAAGAGTCATTTTGCCCTCTCTGCTTTGCTCTCACAAATCAGCCAGCAAAGACATTTTTTGTTCCAACAGAGCTTTGGTGGCTAAGCGGCTGCTGTGAGAGGGTCTTCTGGGTTGCTGTTCTTCGTGTGTGTTTTAAAAATGGATCTAAGTCATTTCGGCACTGCTTTCAATAGGTTCGTTTAATTGTTTTGATTTGTTTGTTGTTCGTTTTCAGATGAATCCGCGTTAATGTACGTCGTGAGCTGCCTTGCACGGAGAAAGGCAGGGCATAAGCGAGGCAAATCAACGGGTGTAGATGCATTTTGACGGCAAGCTAATGTTTAAAAAGGTAAAGGGACCCCTGACCATTAGGTCCAGTCGTGGCCGACTCTGGGGTTGCGGTGCTCATCTCGCTTTGTTGGCCGAGGGAGCCGGCGTGCAGCTTCCGGGTCATGTGGCCAGCATGACTAAGCCGCTTCTAGCAAACCAGAGCAGTGCACGGAAACGCCGTTTACCTTCCCGCCGGAGCAGTACCTATTTATCTACTTGCACTTTGACGTGCTTTCAAAATGCTAGGTTGGCAGGAGCAGGGACCAAGCAACGGGAGCTCACCCTGTCGAGGGGATTCGAACCGCCAACCTTCTGATCGGCAAGTCCTAGGCTCTGTGGTTTAACCCACAGCGCCACCCGCGTCCCTAAGTAAACACCCGCTAATGTTTACTGCAGGACATTTCCCGCATAGTTTGCCATGGAAAAGCAGCATGTAGCTAGAGTTAAACTGGACTCGGGTAAATGGGTGTTGCGAGGTTTTGCAAAAGGCAGCGGAACCTGTTTGGCTGAAGGTGACAGCAGGACGCGAGAAAGGCGTGCATTTGAGAGGTGGGACTAGGGAGGCAAGCTAAGAGGCTTGTCTGAGCACACAAATGCTGAAACTGCTTTATCAAGGCCCCTGATCATGTGTTTTACAGATGTCCAAGTGAGCACACTGAGCATCGCTCTGCAGACTGCCCTCCCAACGCACACGGAAGGTTGGAGGTAAGAGGGGATCTGTGCAATGAGGCTTCTGTGCACACACCTCTCCATAGAATCATAGAATCCTAGAGTTGGAAGAGACCACAAGGGCCATCGAGTCCAACCCCCTGCCAAGCAGGAAACACCATCAGAGCACTCCTGACATATGGTTGTCAAGCCTCTGCTTAAAGACCTCCAAAGAAGGAGACTCCACCACACTCCTTGGCAGCAAATTCCACTGTCGAACAGCTCTTACTGTCAGGAAGTTCTTCCTAATGTTTAGGTGGAATCTTCTTTCTTGTAGTTTGGAACCATTGCTCCATGTCCGCTTCTCTGGAGCAGCAGAAAACAACCAACACTTAACTGTATTTGCACAATCCATGCTTATGCCTTGTTTCCTTATAGGTAGCTCATCGTTCCATGGCTGTACCTTGCAAAAATCCAGCGGCCTTTTCCTTTTTACGCACTGATCATCTTCACAGCCAAACATCAACCGAAGAAACAGAACATAAAACTGAATACAGTGGTACCTCGGGTTAAGAACTTAATTTGTTCTGGAGGTCCGTTCTCAACCTGAAACTGAACTTAAACCTGAAGCACCACTTTAGCTAATGGGGCCTCCTCCTGCTGCTGCTGCACAATTTCTGTTCTCATCCTGAAGCAAAGTTCTTAAGCCGAGGTACTATTTCTGGGTTAGCGCAGTCTGTAACCTGAAGTGTCTGTAACCTGAGGTACCACTGTATAATAATAATAATAATAATAATAATAATAATAATAATAATAATACCCTGCCTATCAGACTGGGCTGCCGTCCTGGGCAGTTTCCCAAAAACTAAAATACATAGTAAGGCAATCCTATCAGATGCGTGGAAAATCCAAAGAGAGATTTTGAGGAACCAAGCTTCAATTCAGCAGGTGAGATGGGGTTTTCGCAAATGTGTCTGGGTTTGCCAAAGTGTGGGTGAGCCCTGGCTGCCCCATTGAATTCAGCAAGACTTGCGTTCAAGCAAACAGGTGCAGGATTGAGCTGGGCGCATTTGAATGCTCCACCTGCACACAGAAAACTAGCTCTTCAAGGTGACGACAAGGCTTGCCTCCTCCCTGACCTTCTCTGTTTCCATTGGCAGGGAGCTCCTTTTGGACCAAATTCTTTTGTGTGCCTTATTGGCAAAAGTCCACAGGCACACCCTACATTTAAAGCACTGTTATCCCACTTTGACACGAGTTGGTTAAGAGTCACCTGACACTTCTCAGCAATCATAGGAAACTATAGGTGTGGGCCAAAACATTTGGGGAGGTCCCAGTTTGTGGACCTTACCAACAAAGGTCCGTATAGTTAAAGCCATGGTTTTCCCAGTAGTGATGTATGGAAGTGAGAGCTGGACCATCAAGAAGGCTGATCGCCAAAGAATTGATGCTTTTGAATTCTGGTGCTGGAGGAGACTCTTGAGAGTCCCATGGACTGCAAGAAGATCCAACCTCTCCATTCTGAAGGAAATCAGCCCTGAGTGCTCACTGGAAGGACAGATTGTGAAGCTGAGGCTCCAGTACTTTGGCCACCTCATGAGAAGAGAAGACTCCCTGGAAAAGACCCTGATGTTGGGAAAGATGGAGGGCACAAGGAGAAGGGGACAGCAGAGGACGAGATGGTGGGACAGTGTTCTCGAAGCTGCCAGCATGCGTTTGACCAAACTGCGGGAGGCAGCGGAAGACAGGAGGGTCTGGCATGCTCTGGTCCAGGGGGTCACGAAGAGGTGGACACGACTAACCGACTAAACAACAACAACAACAACAACAAGAGTCACCTGACACCTCTCAGCAATCATAAGAAACTCCAGGTGTGGGCCAAAACATTTGGGGAGGTCCCAGTTTGGGGAAGACTGCTCTAATGGGTTTAAAAGTGGGTCAGTGATTCCCCAAAAACTCCAGGATGAATGAATGTGGAGTGGCCTGCTCCAGAAACATGCTATAAGTACAACAAATACCGTACATTTTCCTTCTCTTGGGTAGCATCTCCTTTTTACAGCACTCGCTGTTGTGGGATCTCCACTCTGCTCTGCTTTTTAAAAGGCCATCTGGGCTTGATCTGCAAGCGGAGCAACGAAGCTACTCCCTCCGTTCTTGGCTCGCTGTCCAGTCGCTGGTAAACTGCCCTCCCAGTTAAACATCTGGCCCTGATTTCAGGGGAAAGCAACAACAATGGCATTTGTTTGGCTTTCTGATCCCAGCTGTGCTCCCTCGCTCTGCTGGAGTGGAGAGCCCTTCTCAGCCCGAGACCAAGGACCCATTGACACAAGGAGGATGCGTAGGTTATTTTCTGTCGCTGTGCTGAGATGGAGGCCAGGAGGGATGGAGTGCATGTTGACTCAGAAGTAAATCCCATTGCACTCAATGGGAGTGATGCCAACTCCCTGGTTTAAATGTACGGCCTCAATTTAGGATGGGGTGGCTATGAAAGACTTGCTCACAAATTTATTGACAGCTGCACGAATTGTAATACAGTGGTACCTCGGTTTATGAACTTGATCCGTTCCGGAAGTCCGTTCTTAAACCAAAACCGTTCTCAAACCGAGGCGAGCTTTCCCTAATGAGGCCTCCCGCCGCCGGTGCCCTTCCACCGTTTGGCTTCCGTTGCTAGACCGATGTAAAGTTCGCTAACTTCTGATTTTGTGGAGTTCGTAAACCAAATAGTTCGTTAACAGGGCTGTTCGTAAACCGAGGTACCACTGTAGCTAGGAAGTGGAAGGGGCAAGCAGAATATAAAATGGAAGAACGGTATAAAGAGGTGTGGGATACAGCTATTAATGATAAATTAATATGTGCCATTAAGGTAAGATGGGGAATATGCAGGAAAAAATGATTTTGAGGAGATAGGGAGGGTGCTTGTAGAATTTGTACTGTTAAAACGGAAAGGGGTCAAACTATCGCAAGAGGTGTTGAAATTTTGGGAGCTTGGATAGTTACAATGGAATGGTCTCAGTGATGGGGTCACTTTTTTTTCTTATTTATTTAAGATTATTACTTTGTCTAATAATAATACAGTGGTACCTTGGGTTACATACGCTTCAGGTTACATACGCTTCAGGTTACAGACTCTGCCAACCCAGAAATAGTACCTCAGATTAAGAACTTTGCCCCAGGATGAGAACAGAAATCGTGTGGCGGCGGCGCAGCAGCAGTGAGAGGCCCCATTAGCTAAAGTGGTGCTTCAGGTTAAGAACAGTTTCAAGTTAAGAACGGACCTCCGGAACAAATTAAGTTCCTAACCCGAGGTGCCACTGTAATAACAACAACAACAACAACAACAACGTACAGCCTAAGTCGGTTGCAGCAAACATAACTGGAGGGTCTTTGGGGCAAAGACAAGAGCTGCAAACACACCACAAGAACATGAGAGAATTCGTAAGAGTCTGCTGGATCCGGCCAATGGCCCCTCTAGTCCATCATCCTGTTCCCACAGAGGCCAACCTAGATGCCTGCAAGAAACCTGCAAGGATTCGAACACAAGAGCTCAAACAGCCTCTTCTCCACTTGGCCGGATAGGAGAAAGAGACCTAATTCAGCTGCAGAGACGTTTTCCCTATGAACCTATTGGCTGCCTTGGGTTCCAGTTCCACCTCTTTCCACGGCACCTTTGGGGAGGCAGACACACAGCTGCTCGCTTACCTGGGACTCCAATTGTGCTATAGATTTTACAAGCGCTGTTTTACAAGCCCCTGCGAAAGGACTTACAGCCATGAGGATGAGACCATAAGGCATATATCTCTGGCTGCCTCCAGACCTCTTTGTGAGCATCCTTTCCGATTCGATTGTGCGACTGCATCAAAGCAATCACTGTCACACAGCACATTTCTGCCTCGAATTGTAGAATTGGAAGTGACCACAGGGGTCATATGGTCCACCCCCCCCCCCAGGAATGCAAGAATATTTCGCCCAACGTGGGGCTCAAACCCACGACCTTGAGATTAAGAGTCTCATGCTCTGCCGCCCAGAAATGGGAAGCAAGAGGAGATGCCGACGAAAGAAGAATGGCAAACAAAATTAATGGACTATGCCGAATTGGACAAAATTGAACAGGAAGGATTTGAAAGCTGCGGGAACAGAGATTTACAGAAGACTGGAAGAAATATACGAACTATTTGAAGAGCAACTGTAACCAACAAATTACGCTAGAAGGACTACAAGAAGCTGTGTAAGGAGAAATCTATGAAGCATTGCAAATTAGAGAAAGAACAGTGATATTAGTTATGAATTAATTGAAGAAGTGGGAAAAGTGTATTTAGAGATTAGATTGGAAAAATTTCAGATGAGATTGATGGAAGTCAAAAAAATTGTAGAAGATGTCAAAATATGTTTAATTACTGTTGAAAATATGCTGAAAATTTATATAAATTGATATATACATATAAAGAAAGATTCTCGTGCTCTGCCGACTGAGCTATCCCAGCGGCATAACTTCCCTTGCTGCAAAAACAATTGGGGGGTAGCAGCCCAAGTGCCACAACCCCCCTTTGATGGCAGGACCTGAATTTGCAAGCCTGTTCTTGAATCCCACCTGAAAATAGCGACCGTCCTCAGGTGCCTCTAGTCTAGCGAAAAGGAGGATATGAAGGAAGGCAACCCACAAAAGCAACAAACTTGTGTGTTTGCAATCCAATGGGCCTCCCGCAGCCATGCCAATTCTTTTCTGCCCCCCTCCCTGCCTTCCTGGCTCGCCTTTCCCAAGAACCTCCCTGCTTCCCCAGGCGGAGTGGGGTGGGAAAGGAGAGTCTGCCTTGGTATTCTTGGACTGCAGCCACTTTAAGCTTCCACACGACAAGACAGATTCTCTGTGGTGCAGGCCGGGCTAAAAATATTTGGGGCTGCGTCCAGTGGGAGAAAGTGGACGTCCCTTTTGCAAGAAGGGAAAGAGAGAGTTGCAGTTTCTGGTCAAGAAGCATTCAAGTTTGGAGACTATTTGAGAGGCAGCCTGGTGCAATTGAGACAGGGCGTGAGACCCGGGTTCAAATCCTTACTCGGCTAGGAAGCTGACTGGGCCACCTGGAGACAGTCCCTGCCTCTCAGCCTAATGTACCTCACAGGATTGTTGTGAGGATAAAAATGAGAGAAGAAGTATGCAGGCCACCTTAAACTCCTTGGAGTTGTTCCTGCATTTGGGCGGGTTGGACTAGATGACCCGTGGGGTCCCATCTTTTAAAATGAATTGATTTTAGGATGCTGTGTTTCTTTTATTGTTGTTAGCCGCTCTAAGCCCGGCTTTCGCTGGGGAGGGTGGGATATAAATAATAATATGATTCTTTGTTTCACAATTTGATCCTTTCACATGGTTTTGTTCTGTGGTGTTTTATGCATTGTGTGTTGCTGTTATTTCTGTTGATTATCGTTTAGTAATTATTCCCCAGTTGGTCTCTAAGGCGCTACTGGACAATATTTTAATATTTTAATTTATTTCGACTGCGTCAGACCAACACGGCTACCTACCTGAATCTAATTACTTCTTGTAATTGTTAAGAAAGGATTTCTGTTCGGTTATTATCTCGTGGTATTTAATTGTATTGTGTGCTGTTCTAATGGATTGTTGAATATTACTTTATCTGATACGAGTTGTTCATTCTTAAGTTATGTTTTTATTATGAATTCTTTGTACTGAGTCAGATGGTTATACGGTGTGTGAACTTTGTTGCTTCTCCAGCTTGCAAACCGCCTTGTGTATAGCAATATGGAAAGGTGATAGACAAATCAAAAGTGAAACGAAATAAAAATGGGATACAAATGTAGTAATAATAAAATAGTAACCCTGTCTGGCCCTGTTCAAAGTATGCAAACTTCCCCTGGACTCCTTATCCCTGTAGAATTATTATCATAAACTGCACAGCTTAGACAAAGTTGCAACCTGGCAGCTACTGTTTTGGAGTAATGAAACTGCTTTATCCTGAGCCCAACCATTGGTCCATATAGTGTAATATTGTCTACACTGGCTGGCAGCGTCTCTCTAAGGTTCTCAGAACAGGATGTCCCCCAGAGACTGAATCTGAGACCTTCTGCATGCAAAGCTGATATTATTATTATTATTATTATTATTATTATTATTATTATTATTATTATTATTGCTGCCACCCATCTGGCTGTTCCATCATCTCTCTGACAGGTCAAGTCCGTGACAGGTGAGGTAGCAGTGGCTAAGATAGAGTGCAGTCCAGGACATGTCTACTCAGAAGTAAAGCCCAGTGATTTCAATCGGACTTACTCCCAAGTAAGTGTCTACAGGACCAGAGGCTGCAATCCTATGTACACCTTCCTGGAAGTAAGCCCAGCTGAAATCAGTGGGAGTTGCTTCTGAGTAGACATGCAAAAGCTTGTGCTGAGCTAATGCTCTGGATTTGAATCACACCTCTCCAAAAATCCTCATTATGGCACTAAGGACAGCGGCTCGCCTTGCAGGGTTGTAGTAAAGATCTCTGCCAATGTATGTGGAGCGTTCTGAGCACTCAAAAGCACCATGTACAGGCTAACTACGTAATCCTTTAGTTTGCGTTCACACAGATGTGTCTTTCCCTTAGGGGAAGCCTGTTTAGGGTTACAGTTTTGAAATCTGCTTCTCACAGCACAAACAACGGAGAAGAAAGTTTAGAAGCTGGCATGCAGCAAAAGGGAACCCCTTTTTGCCGACAAAATTCAGAAGAGCAAAAAGCTGGAACCTGGAAAGGAAGGACTGCGATGAGCCGCCGCGTCTGTGTTGATGTCACACGAATTAGGACCACTGTTTTCCCCCAACACTGCATGGATGGGAAACTGAGGTCAACAGAGAAAAAAACTTGCAAGGAGCTTTTCCTGTGAGTTTATGATTGAGAAAGGATTTAAAAGCCAGGTCCCTTTTGTCCAGATTCTGACACGCTTTCTGCTGTGCGCCAACACTGCAGGGTTTATGCAATGTCTCTAGACCAGGGGTGGCTACCTTTTGGGGCCCCTGGTGTTGCTGAACTCCAGCTCCTGCCATCCCAGAATACTGGCCCTGCTGCCTGCTGGAAGGCTGCAAGTTCCCTACCCACCCTCCTACCCCAAAGTAAAGCAGGACTATCCTTGCTTCAGCTTCCTGGAGATGGACCTTCGTAACCCAGACCATAGCGTAGCGGAACGGCACCTACAGAGCAAGCAGCTAAAGAGGTGGCTCTAGTAAGCCAGCCAGGCTGCGCGCTCGCGTAGAAAGCAGCAGGGGAAGCCCAACGCCGAAAGGGAGAGGAGGCAGGGCATTTCCTCGTTGCAAACGGGTCTGCGCGCATCGTTCTCTTACCGTGTACATGCGGAAGCGGGCCAGAAATGGGAAGGAGCGGCGCAGAGCCTCAAAGCGTCGCATCTCTGCTACCCAGAGAGGATGCTCTCTGACAGCCTTACTCCCGTCTTGCTATGACCGACGCACCTTTGGGAAAGGGACCCACAACATAAACAGGAGAAGGGGGTGGGAGCTTCCCAGAGGCTGCAGCAGGATCCTTGCACTGTCAGCGACTAGCAAAAGTCCCCCAAACCACCAGAGTTGCACCACACTTCAACCAAGGCTGACTCCATTGGAGGGCAAAGGCATCCATCAATCCAGGGTCCTCAAGATGCTTCAGGGAACACTTGCATGCGCCCAAGGAGAAATCCGAAGGTTTTCTGTGGATGACGGAGATTGATGCAGTCCCAGGCAGTCAATTTCAGAGGCGTCTGACCTTTCGGGGGGAGGCATCCTCCATGCTGCCTTGGTGTCTCCCCAGGAAAAACCAAGCGGAGATTTCAGCAAGGGTTGTAGGTGTCAAAACTGCCTGTGCCGGCCTGCCTGAAATCTCCATGCTCAGCTTCTGATGCTAAGAAGAGGCAGCAAACCAGCTCAGGCTCCAACTTCCCAGCATCCGAAAGTTATCCGAATCCTGACAGGTCTGGGATCTGGGTTCCTCTGGGCAGCCAGGGCAGGAGGGAACTTGTTGTGCAGCTCTCCACAACAGGACACTGTTGAGTCTGGTGCGCGCTGCGCCTGCAATCGCGCATGCTTGTTTTCTTTCTCCTCTCCTCCCCTTTCCTCCTCTCTGGCCGGTCCCAAGGGGATCTCTCCCTCGCCTGCCCGCTAGCCTGGAACAGAGACTCTATGGTATTCGCAGGGAACGCAGTTTGACCGGCTGCCAAGAGGTCAGCTTTAACTGTGGGCTGGAGAGGCAATTTCCTGTGGGCCTCTGCCTGGGATTTCAAATCGCTTCTCAGGCTCTCCTCCAGCCGTCTGGCTCAGACCTTGCTGGCAGACCCTGCTGGCCAGGGAGCATCCTGGGGTACCCAGGTTTCCCGGCAACATTATCACAGAATTGCGGAGATGCCAGGGACCCCCAGGGGCCATCTAGTCCAACCCCCTGAAATGCAGTAATCACAGCTAAAGAATCCCTGGCAGATGGTTATCCAAGCTGTTTAAAAACATCCAACGATGGAGAGTCCACCAGCTATCGAGGGAGTCTGCCCCACAGTCAGATGGCTCTCACCGTCTGAAAGTTCTTCCTTATGTTTAGTCGGAATCTCCTTTCTCGTCTCTGAATCCGTCGGTTCGAGTCCTGCCATCCGGAGCAGGAGAAAAGAAGCTTGCCCCCTTTTCCATGTGACTGTCCTTCCACAGAGCCTAGGACTTGCTGATCAGAAAGTTGACGGTTCGAATCCCCGCGACGGGGTGAGCTCCCGTTGCTCAGTCCCTGCTCCTGCCCACCTAGCAGTTCGAAAGCACGTCAAAGTGCAAGTAGATAAATAGATACCGCTCTGGCGGGAAGGTAAACGGCGTTTCCATGCACTGCTCTGGTTCGCCAGAAGCGGCTTAGTCATGCTGGCCACACGACCCGGAAGCTGTACGCTGGCTCCCTTGGCCAATAAAGCGAGATGAGCACCACAACCCCAGAGTCGGCCACGACTGGACTTAACTGTTACGGGTCCCTTTACCTATTGTATCTTCAAATACAGTGGACGCTCAGGTTGCGAACGTGATCCGTGCGGGATGCATGTTCGCAACCCGCAGCGTTCGCAACCCGCAGCGGTGCGTCTGTGCGGGTTGCAATTTGGTGCTTCTGCATATGCACAAAGCACAATTTAGCGCTTCTGCACATGCGTGACCGCCGAAACCCAGAAATAACCTGTTCTTGTACATCCGGGTTTTGGCGTGTGCGTAACCCGAAAAAACTCAACCTGAGGCAGCTGTAACCCAAGGTATGACTGTATCTGAATTCTCAAGTCTTCTTTTCTCCAAACGCCCCCAGTTCCTCATACGGCTTCATTTCCAGACCCTTGATCATCTTGGCCGCCCTCCTCTGCACACATTCTACCTTGCCGATAAACTGTGATTCCCAGAACTGGACAAAAATGGAGAAGCGTCCTTCGTTATCCTAATTTGCAGTTAACGCTTTCCTTGGTGTCGAATTTGGGGCTGATGCAAAAATGTCAGTCTTTGTTTTTCCTCTCCTACTCCAGTGTGTACAACCCCCCCCCCCAAAAAAAAACCCCACCTAATTTGAGCCTGGAGCATAAGAAAGTGCCAAACTGGGAGGAATGTCCTCAGCGGCAAAAGCCACTATTTACAGGGGATAATTTGACGGCAGGCCTGGAAAAACGCTGGAGATGCGAGAGACCTGGAACTGCAGGAAACAGCGAAGTCGCCTCCTCTGCAAAACTGCTTCCCAGGCCTGCCGCAGGGGAATGATGTGGGAAGGGTCTCATCCTGCCCCAAAGCCCCCTTGGGCCTGCTGGGGATGGGGCAGAGCCCTTTCTTTAAGGCTTCCCAGCCTGTGCACCTGACAGATGGCTGGTGGGGAGGCTGCGGGGGGAGGCAAAAGAGCAGGGAGCTTCCTCCAGCGTTAGGGTCTTGTCCCTCGTCCAAGCGGGGAGGAAAACAGGAGGAAAACAGTGCGACCTTTGCGGTGCCCTGGCTCCTTAACACTGCTTTCTTGTCTTCCAGCACATCCCCAAGGAGAACAGCTGGCCGGATCTGGAGCTAAACATTTTCTCTGCAGAGGGATGCTGAAGGCGTGAGGAGGGAGAAACAACAGGTTTCGGTTTTTCCCGGGTGGGGGGGGGTTAGCAAAATCCCGGGGGGAATGGGAGGCTTGCCTTCCTGTTTACCAATTTGCCTGGAACGATTCCCACACTTTCAAGGCAGTTAATAATAATAATAAAAAGCACCAAGTGCCGTTTGAAGCATCACACTTTGCAAAAAAGTATGCATTTTTGTTGAAAAGGAAAGAGGTGGGGAGCCATGCAGAAGATTGAGGGGAAAGCTTATTTTTGCAGCTGGCTTCTGATCAAATTGCAGACTTGCATAGGATCCGTAGGCTGCCTTCCTCTCACGTCAAAACAGCAGGTGCAACCAGGGGCCTGCAATGGAAAGAGTTCCAGGTGACTCGAGACAGCGAGCCAAGCCACAAGCAGCTAGGGAGGGCCACCCCCTGACCCTCTCCTCTGTTCCTTAGCCAGTTTCAAAATGAATCAGGGAGTCCTTATTGACCCCAAAACTGGACTAGGAATGTAAGAAGCACTGTGCCAGATCGGATGGAGGGTTCATTGGCTGCAGCCAGGTGTTTCCACGAAGATCGCAAGCAAAGTGCAAAGGCCAGCAAACCTCTGCTGCTACTTCTCCATAGCTCAGGTCTTGGGTTCAATCGCAAGCAACCTCAGTTAAAAAGGAATCTCAGGCAGAAGAGCTGGCAAAGATCTCTCCCCAAAACTCTGGGAGTAGCAGGAAACTGCCTTATACTCCACACCCATAAGAAATCCATCTTGGCGGCATCTACACTTTGGAACTCCCTGCCACTTGATATCAGGCTGGCACCTTCACTGTACCCTTTTCAGCACCTGCTAAAGATATTTTTGTTTCGAGAAGCCTACCCAGGTATCTAGAACGCTGGTGTGCTTTTAGCTTATTACTTCTTCTCTTTTTTTGGAACATTTTAATTGCTTTTATTAATAATTTTATTGTCTCATTTTTTTATTTTATTTTTTGCAAGCTGCTTTGAGGGCGTTTTTAAACAATCAAGCGGTAGAGAGATTTTATTAAATAAATAAATCATGCCGAGATATTGGTCCATCAACCTGAGGATTTTCCTACACCAAAGACGGAGAACCCAAGGGCCATGTTCGCTTCTGGGGAGCCTGCCAGGGGCCACATGGCAGGGGTGGGCAGGGCCATCTTTCCCTTTGCGCAGCAGGGACGAAAACACACACGCAGAAGAGACATTGCCACAGTCTGCCCGTGTCCTAGGGACTGGCAGCAACTGCCCTAGCTTTCAGACAGGGGCCTCATCCATCCTGAACTGGAGATGTAGCAGAATGAACCTATTTATTATTTCTTTGTTAGATGCATACCCTGCCCCTTCACCCAAAGATCTTGGAGACGTTCACAAGATAAGAGCACAAAATAAATAGTTAAAGCAAAACAGAATAATGACCACCACATCCCCGCAAACAAATTTGAAAGGTCTTGGAATATTAATCAGTCAAAGGCCTGGTCACCGTAGAATTGTAGAGCTGGAAGGGACCCTGAGGGTCATCTAGTCCAACCCCCGGCAATGCAGGAATTTGCAGTTGTCCCATGCGGGGATCGAACCTACAACCTTGGAATTATCAGCACCATGCTCTAACCATCTGAGCTATCCAGGCTGAAGAGGGACGTTTTCACCCGGCGTCTAAAAATATATAAGGAGGGTACCAGGCAAACCTCCCTGGGCAGAGCATCCCACGAATGGGGAGCCAGTGCAGAAAAGAAAAGAGCCTGTTCTTGTGTTGCCGCCGTCCAGAGGTCTAGTGAAGGAGGCACACAAAGAAGGATTTCAGATAATGATCCTAGTGCCCAGGTCAGTTCATATGGGGACACACACTCCTTATTGCAGTCCTGAGCCATTTAAGGCTTTATAGGTCAAAACCAGCACTTTGAATTGGACCCAGAAACTAATGGGCAGCCAGTGGAGTTGAGACAGGATCAGAGTAATACGTGCAAACTGTCTTGCCCCAGTGACAATTTGGCTGCCAAATTCTGCACCAGCTGATGTTTCCATACCGTCCTTCAGAGGCAGCCCTACGTATAATGTGCTGCAGTCATCTAACCGAGAGGTTACAAGAGCATAGGCCAAGCGGCCCTTGGGAGAGATGCTGCCAGCCAGAAGAGGCTGCAATAGGCTCTATGGGCCAGTGCCCTGGCTCTGTATCAAATGTCTTCATCCCGAACACGAAGGCTTCCTATATCTACCAGCTGTTGCCAGACCTCTCCTCCTTCATAGACTTCTTTAATCCCATTTTCAAGCCGGAGTCTGCTGCCACATCTGGTGGCAACAAACCCCACCCTTTAAGTGTGTCGTGCGAAGAAGTACTCTCTCACATGTGTCCTGAATCCGTGCCCCGACTCAGTTTTCCCTCCCTCTAATTTTTTGCAGCCTCCCGTGCCTCTGAGAAGAGTCAGGGAAAGGGATTCTTCGTGTGGGGCTTAATTCAAGCCAGAATTCTTGCAGGGCTCAGCCCCACAAATGGTTCTGAACAAGGATGGGGAACTGCGCCAGAAGCAGGGAACTGGGCAGAGGAAGTCCTTGCCCCAACCTCTTGCCCCCTTTCCCCAAATATGCAGAGCCGTCCATGCAAAGGCCCATCGCTCAGCGGGAGAGCGTGTGCTTGGCATGCAGAAGGTTCCCAGCTTCGATCCCCGGCGTCATCTCTTGGTAGCCAAGAAAAGACTCCCTGGAGAGCTGGCAAATAGAAGGGGAAGAAATGGAGGCAGTGAGAGATTTTACTTTCTTGGGCTCCATGATCACTGCAGATGGTGACAGCAGTCACAAAATTAAAAGACGCCTGCTTCTTGGGAGAAAAGCAATGACAAACCCAGACAGCATCTTAAAAAGTAGAGACATCACCTTGCTGACAAGTTAAAGCCATGGTTTTCCCAGTAGTGATGTATGGAAGTGAGAGCTGGACCATAAAGAAGGCTGATCGCCGAAGAATGGATGCTTTTGAATTCTGGTGCTGGAGGAGACTCTTGAGAGTCCCATAGACTGCAAGAAGATCAAACCTCTCCATTCTGAAGGAAATCAGTCCTGAGTGCTCACTGGAAGGACAGATCGTGAAGCTGAGGCTCCAATACTTTGGCCACCTCATGAGAAGAGAAGACTCCCTGGAAAAGACCCTGATGTTGGGAAAGATGGAGGGCACAAGGAGAAGGGGACGACAGAGGACGAGATGGTGGGACAGTGTTCTTGAAGCTACCAGCATGAGTTGGACCAAACTGCGGGAGGCAGTGGAAGACAGGAGTGCCTGGCGTACTCTGATCCATGGGGTCACGAAGAGTCGGACACGACTAAACGACTAAACGACTAAACAACAAAATATCCCACACATTCATATGCATGGTTCTCCTCCTCCTCAATTAATCCCCACTGCAACCCTGCAAGGTGGAATAGGCTGAGAGTGACCACCCATCCCAAGATGCTCTAGTAAGTCTCATGGCCGAGTGAGGATTCGAATCTGGGTCTCCCGGGTCCTAGTCCGACATTCAGTGCCAGCCACGGGCTCTGATCCTCCCCTCACAGTTCTTTAATTTACAGGGGGAGTGATCAGAGCATCACGAATGGAGTTTGTCCTTTTGCAAGAGCAAATCAACACATTAAATAATGCATTGCTAATGGAGTTTGATCTTTTGCAAGAGAAACAAAAGGCGCTGAGACATTCGCTGCCCAGTTTTCCATGCTAAGAGCTAGAGAGTTGCTCTTGAAATCTCAAAGAAATAAATCAATCTGAAATGGCCAGGATGGCCAGTTTCTGTTCTAGAGGAGTTAGTCCTGAATGGGCAAAGGGAAATCTGAACATGTGCAGAGTTTGAGAGAATGAACAAGTCTTACACTGTGCACAATTACAAAGTGATGAGGCGAATCAATGGCATGTGCGGTAACAATTAGCGCTGACCTGATCTGCATACGCTATAGAGCTAAGAAACGGGCAGGGGGGTGTTTGATGCTTGCCAGGCACTACTAAGGTAAAGGTAAAGGGACCTCTGACCATTAGGTCCAGTCGTGGCCGACTCTGGGGTTGCGGCACTCAACTCGCTTTATTGGCCGAGGGAGCCGGCGCACAGCTTCCGGGTCATGTGGCCAGCATGACTAAGCTGCTTCTGGCAAACCAGAGCAGTGCACGGAAACGCCGTTTACCTTCCCACCGGAGCAGTACCTATTTATCTACTTGCACTTTGACGTGCTTTCGAACTGCTAGGTTGGCAGGAGCAGGGACCGAGCAACGGGAGCTCACTCCGTCGCGGGGATTCGAACCGCCAACCTTCTGATCGGCAAGTCCTAGGCTCTGTGGCTTAACCCACAACGCCACCCGTGTCCCTACTACTATCCAGGCACTACTAGGCATAGCTAAATTCCTCCAAGGGCACCCAGTACAGCCCATCTTGGGAATTATAGCATTGCCAGTGACCTTTTACCCCCTTACAGGTTTACTTCCTGGCACAAATCATCCTAGTTTTGCTAGCCATGAGGAACACCACCGCTTCAGTCCTAGGCACTGAAGCACCGTCACAGAACCGTAGAGTCGAAAGGGACCCCCAAAGATCAACTAATTCAACCCCTTGCTTTGCACTCTGACCCCTGGAGAGCCCACTCCCATTTTTGCTTCTCAGACATCGGCAGAGAATGGCTCGCCCATTCCCAAGCCCGCCTTCCAGTCCCGAGGGCCAGAAACTTGCTTGTTTTTAAACGAAACCTCGTGCTCCCACAGGGGCAATGTGGTGTAATGGTCAGTGAGTTGTGCTAGGCGCTTGAAGACCAGGGTTCAAATCCCCACTCACTGGGTGTAGCCTTGGGCCAATCACTGCCTCTCAGCTTTAGGGAAGTTTTTAATGTGTGCCATTTTAATGTATTTTTAATCTTTGTTGGAAGCCGCCCAGAGTGGCTGGGGAGACCCAGCCAGATGGGCGGGGTACAAATAATAAATTCTTATTATTATTGTTATTATTATTATTATTAACCAACCTCTCAGGGTTGTTGTGGGGATTAAATTGGGGGTGGGGGGAGAACCATGTATGCCACATTGAGCTCCATGGAGAAAAACTGTGGGATCTAAATGCAACAAATCAGTAAATAAATCTGTGCTACGAGACGCGAAGTTTCCTCCAAAACAACAGCGACTGGAATAAGCTGGTTTGGGAAATCTCTCCCAGGACGCAATCCTACGTCTAGATTCCCAGGGTCCAGAACAGAAGAAAAGCCTTTTGGGTGAGGCCTACCTAGTCCAGCATCCTGTTCTCTCAGGGGTCAGCCAGATGGTGGTTTGTAAACCTGCAGTTGTCTGTCTATCTGTCTAGCATCTTAAAAAGCAGAGACATCACCTTGCCAACAAAGGTCCATATACTAAAAGCTCTGGTTTTCCCAGTCGTGATGTATGGAAGTGAGAGCTGGACCATAAAGAAGGCTGATTGCCGAAGAATTGATGCTTTTGAATTATGGTGCTGGAGGAGACTCTTCAGAGTCCCATGGACTGCAAGAAGATCAAGCCTCTCCATTCTGAAGGAAACCAGCCCTGAGTGCTCACGGGAAGGACAGATCCTGAAGCTGAGGCTCCAAGACTTTGGCCACCTCATGAGAAGAGAAGTCTCCCTGGAAAAGACCCTGATGTTGGGAAAGATGGAGGGCACAAGGAGAAGGGGGAGACAGAGGACGAGATGGTGGGACAGTGTTCTCGAAGCTACCAGCATGAGTTTGACCAAACTGCGGGAGGCAGTGGAAGACAGGAGTGCCTGGCGTGCTCTGGTCCAGGGAGTCACAAAGAGTCGGACACGACTAAACGACTAAACAACAACAAACCCGGAGTTGTGGAATCGCAGAATCCAGAGGCCGTCTCCACCAAGAGGAGACCCCTGTCCATGCAGAGCAAATCAGCTGAGCCACATTTCAATGCCCTCCTCGCCCCTGGCACCGCCTGGTGAACACCCCCTGGCGGAGACCATCAAATCCACCAGAACTTGCTCAGCATAGATGGCACCCTCCTTCCCAGTAACAGAGACAGGGCATGAACCAGTAAGAAAGTCCCATGCCTGAGCCCCAGCAAACCAGAGCTGAACAAGAAGAGCAGGCCGTTTGGCCTCCGAGGTCTGATGCATTTGTGTCCCAGGCTGCCCCCCATATTGGTGCCTGTTTTCTGAGCCCCCCGTGGCCACTGACTCACCTCGTCCTCCTCCAGGGCTGGGCTACCTCTGAGCTGAAGGAACGGATTCTCTCAACCCCAAACACAACGACCTACGAGATCTGGATTAGCGAGACACCCCCCCCTCCGTTTTATAGGAATATGTCTACTTACCTGCATGTGGCCCCTATCCAAAATGCACTTTCTCTCTCCATTGCCCTTGCTGAACATCAACAACACCGCCATTTCCCCTCCGATCGTCAGCTACTTTGGAATCTGGACGGTCCTGTTCCCCCCAATTGATCTGTTTACACTTCTTCTAAAAAGACAATCCGGACTAACCAGCCCACATGTCCGCATTGGGGCTGCGTTCTTCTGTTGAGTCAGTCGGGATTGCCAAAGGTACGTGCCTGACCCCTTGGCCTTGGACTGAGCACAGGAACCTGTCCCTGGTCCCTCCAGAGAGCAGTGTTACCTGCTCGGACTGGCAGCAGCTCTCCAGGGCTTAAAGCCAAGTGTGTGTGTGAGAGAGAAAAAGGAGCTGCAGCCTTCCGGACTACAACACCCATAATTCCCTGAGACATTGTTCATCCTGCCTGAGAATTATGGGAGTTGGGGTCCAATAACATCTGGAGGGCATCAGGTTCCACACCAGTTTTTTCCACCTCTGCTACCCAAGAGCTATTTAAACTGCAGAGTCCAGGGATTGAATCACAAGGGTTGTCAGGGTGGGTGGGACCCTGAGGGTCATCTAGCCCAACCCCCCGGAACGAAAACATGTGCTTGGTTTCGGAGCCCTTGCCATCGCTCTGGCATAATTGCAGACCAAGCAGAGTTCCTCTGGGCAAATTTGGATCCAGGTCCAATTCTTTTTCAAAAGCAGGATTTCATACCACCTGGAGTCGGCGGCCGTAAACTCAGGGGCAGAGCGAAAGCACAAGAGAGGAGGAGGGATGTGTGGCTGAAGGGATGCAAAACCGAATGCAGCCGTGCACAAGGAGATAATAATAATAATAATAATAATAATAATAATAATAATAATAATAATAATAATATATTTATACCCTGCCCATCTGGCTGGGGAAACTCTGGGCGGCTTCCAACAAAACACTAAAATGCAATAACCTTTTAACCATTAAAAGCTTCCCTAAACAGGGCTGCCTTCAGATGTCTTCTAAAAGTTTGGTAGTTATTTTTCTCTTTGACATCTGGTGGGAGGGTGTTCCACAGGGCAGGTGCCACTACCGAGAAGGCCCTCTGCCTGGTTCCCTGTAACTTGGCTTCTCGCAGGGAGGGAACCGCCAGACAAGGCTCAGCGATGTGGGGAAGCATGGAGAAAAATTCTGTGAAAGTATTTTTTAGTGTTTCATTTTTTGTTTATGAGTAATGTCGTTACGTTGCAGGAGGGGTGGTTTTTCATGTTGTGAGCCACCTTGAGCATAGTCTGGACTGTGGAAAGCTGGCAAGCAAATAAAATTAGGATCTATACGGATGAAAGGTAGATTTTAAATTGTTTTATCTCCTGTAATTAAATCACAGGAGTGCCACTAAAAAGGTGCGTAAATATTATCAATGTCTATACCAGTCTTTCCCAACCTGGTGTCCTCCAAACATTTTGAAATACAGCTGTGCTGACTGGGGCATTTGGGAACTGCATCCCAAAACATCTGGCGGGCCCCAGGTTTGGGAAGACACATCTGCATGTCATCATCGCTTTATTTATTCCATTGCATTTATATCCCACCTTTTGCTCTCCCAGGTCCGAGTCCAGCACTCTAACACCACACATTTAAAGCCCTGCGATACCACTTTAAAGAGTCATGGCCTCCCCCAAAGACCTTTGGGAGTTGTAGTTTATAAAGGGTGCAAATTCTAGATAGGAGGCCTTTATTCCCCTCACAGAGCTACAATTCTCAGAGCGGTTTTACAGCCATTCCCTCTTCTCAGAATACAATCTGAATCATTGAGAGAGTGTTGGGAGGATGGGAAATGAGGCAGGAGTGAATAACAGAGGGTGAATATGAGTAAATGCATTTACACATGCTTCACTTCAGTAGTGGGAAGGATTAAGGCTGAGATTTCACAAATGTCTTTTAAGGAAGGACTGGGGGCTGAGGGAGTTGGCACTGTGTGGGCTTGTAAATTTATTTAGCTAATAATAATAATAATAATAATAATAATAATAATAATATCACAATAGTAATCACAATAGTAGTAATTCCTGGGAGACAGCTACAAATGTACAGGGCACCAAGGGGGAGAGATATCAGCTTGCAACATGGCTGGGGGGGCACTGGAACCCCCATACCTGCAGCCCCTTCCAAATACAAGGAGGATTCCCTAAATGGGGAGCCCTTTCATTTCTGGAAGAAAAAAAATAAGAGAGGTGATGGGGCTTCCCCCCTGCAGAGACGAATGGAAAGGGAAACCCAAGGCCCCCCCCCCACAAACTTCGCACTCCCCACAACCCATCCGTCAGATCCTGAGACCCCACAGGGGTGAATTGGGGGGGTGCCATAGGAACCCCCTCTCTCCTCCAGCACTCCCCTTCCTTGCCAAAGCCATACTGACCCTCTGTCCTGGCACCACCAGCAGGTCCGGCTTGGGCGCCCGAGGCTGGGGTTCTGGGGCTGCCGCAAACCCCTCCACCTCCTCCTCCTCCCCAGTCGACAGCCGCTGATAATCCGACTTCTCCCCCATGGCTGAGCGGAGCTGTGCCAAATCCGGAGGCCAGATCCTGGCCAAGAGAGCGAGGAGGCGTGCTGTGCCGCAGTCCCAGAATGCGAGGAGGAGACCGGCCCCACCTCACCTGGCTGAGGGATCAGGGGGCCATCTTAGCCTCTGGTCAGGAGTGAGTCAGCCTTTCCCAGAGGTGGGTGGCAGGTGGATTCTCCTGGAGGTCTCAGGCATCCCGCTGGCCAACCCCCTCCCTCCTGCGCCTGCATCCCGTCGCCATGGCGAGAGAGAGAGAGAGAGAGAGAGAGAGAGAGAGATGGAGGGAGGCCTCTCAGAGAGGATGCTTAATCCTATGTGGCGGATTGTGGGAGGGAGGGAGGATTCCCAGCAAAGAGGCGAAGATTCGGAAGATTCAGTCGTCCTTTTTCCAGGCAACTGGGCAAGGAGGGAGGTGATGGAGGAAACTGGTCCAGGCAAAGGCTCTCTTAAAATCCAGCCCCGGTGCGAAACCAAGGTGGCACAGAAAGGACGGGGCAGTGATGCTGCTCAGAATAGAAACCAAGAGCAGCCCCCCAAACACATCCCCAGCCTGCAGCTGTGCTCTCCCCCTCCCCTTGCAGTGGCTGCATCTCCCCCTCCCCTTCCCCTGGTGATCCAATCAGCAAGGACCCAGAGAGGGAGAGGGGCTTTTTCCGGCTCACACCACCTGGCCCAGCTGCGTTCTTCAAAGCGGGGGGGGGGGGGGGGGTTGGGGAGTACAAAGGGGGCTTCGTCTGCCTAGATCAGGCTTTGGCAACCTGGCACGCTCCCTCCGGCCCCACAGAGGACGGAATGTATGGACCACTTCTCTCGCTCATTCATGGCCTTATCCTCCTCTTAAGCAAAAGCCTAAGAAAATAGTGGCCATCAATGCCTCTTGCGGGAGAAAATTCCTCTGTGTGTGTGTGTGTGTGTGTGTGTGTGTGTGTGTGTGTAGAAGACCAGCTGGAAGGTGTGCAGAGGAGGGCGGCCAAGATGATCAAGGGTCTGCAAACCAAGCCGTATGAGGAACGGTTGAAGGAGCTGGGTATGTTTAGTCTAGAGGAGACTGAGATGAGATATGAGTAAAAGGTAAAGGGACCCCGACCATTAGGTCCAGTCGTGACTGACTCTGGGGTTGCGGCGCTCATCTCGCTTTACTGGCCGAGGGAGCTGGCGTACAGCTTCCGGGTCATGTGGCCAGCAGGACTAAGCCGCTTCTGAAGAACCAGAGCAGCGCATGGAAACACCGTTTACCTTCCCACCGGAGCAGTACCTATTTATCTACTTGCACTTTGACGTCCTATCGAACTGCTAGGTTGGCAGGAGCAGGGACGGAGCAACGGGAGCTGAACCCATCATGGGGATCCGAACTGCTGACCTTCTTATCGGCAAGTCCTAGGCTCTGTGGTTTAACCCACAGCGCCATCTTCAAATATCTCAAGGGCTGCTCCATGGAAGATGGAGCAAGCCTTTCTCCTGCTTCAAGGGTAGGACTCGAACCCATGGCTTCAAGTTAGCAAGAAAGGAGATTCCGACAAAACATCAGGAAGTACCTTCTGAGGGCAAGAGCCGTTTGACAGTGGAACGGTCTCCCTTGGGAGGTGGTCGGAGGTTTTTAAGCAGAGGTTGAGTGGCCATCTGTCAGCTTTGGCTGAGATTCCTGGATTGCAGGGGGTGGACCAGATGACCCTTGGAGGTCCCTTTCAACTCTACAATTCTATGATTCTATGAAGAGTCTTCTTCTGCCCTTAATCTCCCATTCAATGACCTCCACTGGGTTCTAGTATTATGAGAAAGGGAGGAAAAAACACCTCTCTGTCCATTTCCAACATACCATGCATGGTCTGGGACACTCATGTCCTGCTTGAGGGCATCTTCCATGAGAACAGGACGCTGGACCAGACTGGGCACTGGCCTGATCCAGCAGATGCTTTTATGATGAGAGAGGCTGGCATTGCACGCTGTGTGCACCAGCTGGAAAAGCAGGAACCGGGTCCCAAGGAACACTGGGGCCCAAGCCCAAGAGTGAAACATGTGGATCCCATAAGCCTCAGGCAGCGCAGTCCATAAAACATCAGTGGAGTGACTCTTAAGGACAGAGGAAGAGCTTCTGCTGGATCAGGCCAATGTCCCACCTAGGCCACCATCCTGCTCTCACAGTGGCCAACCACATGCCCTCAATGGGAAACCCACAACCAGGAATCGAACACAAAGGCACTCTCCCCTTGTTTGGTTTTCCCATTAATACATCTGAATATGGAGACAAAGCATCACGACTGTGACTATCAGCCATCAACAACGCCTCTCCTCCATGAATTTGTCTACTCCTCTTTTAAAGCCATCCAGGTTCGTGGCTGCCACAAACTCCTACAAAAGGGAGTTTCCCAAGGCACTGCGTGAATAAGTCCTTTTCTTTTTATCTGTCCCCAACCTTCCAGCTTCATGCTCAAGTTGCCAACAAAGGTCCGTATAGTTAAAGCTCTGGTTTTCCCAGTAGTGATGTATGGAAGTGAGAGCTGGACCATGAAGAAGGCTGATCGCCGAAGAATGGATGTTTTTGAATTCTGGTGCTGGAGGAGACTCTTGAGAGTCCCATGGACTGCAAGAAGACCAAACCTCTCCATTCTGAAGGAAATCAGCCCTGAGTGCTCCCTGGAAGGACAGATCCTGAAGCTGAGGCTCCAATACTTTGGCCACCTCAGGAGAAGAGAAGACTCCCTGGAAAAGACCCTGATGTTGAGAAAGATGGAGGGCACAAGGAGAAGGGGACGACAGAGGACGAGATGGTGGGACAGTGTTCTCGAAGCTACCAGCATGAGTTTGACCAAACTGCGGGAGGCAGTGGAAGACAGGAGTGCCTGGCGTGCTCTGGTCCAGGGGGTCACGAAGAGGCGAACACGTCTAAATGACTAAACGACAACAACAACCTCGGGTTAAGAACTTAATTTGTTCTGGAGGTCCATTCTTAACTGGAAAGTGTTCTTAACCTGAGGTACCACTTTAGGTAATGGGGCCTCCCACTGCCGCCACCGTGCGATTTCTGTTCTTAACCCGAGGTACTATTTCTGGGTTGGCGGAGTCTGTAACCTGAAGCATCTGTAATCCGTAGTACTGCTGTACTGCTACGACAGTGAAAGAAAAATGGGGTTTTCCCCCTATCCATGCCATTCGTAGTGTTATATGCTTCTATCATGTCGACTTTTCTCTGCATTAAAAAGTCCCAGGCAATGAGACCTTTCTTCACCCCCTCGGCTCCTACAGTTGTCTTTCCACACTTGGAAGAGCAGTAAGAGATTTGTCTGTCCTTGATGATCGCGGTGCAGTATCTGCTCACGCCGGCAAAGCATCACCGACTCCAGGTGCTCTCGGGGAACACTTGTGTGCGCATCCAATTCCATGCAGGGCCTCCTCAAAGGTCCCAGATGACAGGCCTGCTCTCCTCCGTCATACCAGAGAGCACAGCTCATGGGCTGAGGCAGGAAGAGCCCTGAGGCAGCAGACGCGCGAAAGGGGCCCTGCCCACCCACGCCTGTCACCGCACCGGCAGAGCAGGAATCCAGGAAGCACGCCAGGCCCTGGCAGGCGGAAGTGAGGGATGGAGGGACGGGAAAGCCGCCAGCTCCAGGCTCCCAAGCCCTGGAGGAACGAGGAACAGACAAGTGCCGTGGATGAATAAATAAATGAGAAATGTCTGCTCAGTCCTCAGAACATCTTTGTGTGGGAAGGGAAAGCATTCGTGAAATTGCTCTGCTGGACTTGAGGTTTCTCAGCCTGGAATAAATAAACTGGAAGTCAAAGAATCATGGAATTGTAGGGGGCTAAAGCTGTGTTTCATCTAAGGCAGGGATAAGTCACCTTTGGCTTTCCATATGTGTCTGCCATTATGCTCTACGCAGGGTATTGATTCAGCTTCCCATCCTCTGGAGACCGACTTCTTGTTGTTGTTTAGTTGTGTCCAACTCTTCGTGACCCCCTGGACCAGAGCACACCAGGCACTCCTGTCTTCCAGTTCCTCCCGCAGTTTGGTCAAACTCATGCTGGTAGCTTTGAGAACACTGTCCCACCATCTCGTCCTCTGTTGTCCCCTTCTCCTTGTGCCCTCCATCTTTCCCAACATCAGGGTTTTTTCCAGGGAGTCTTCTCTTCTCATGAGGTGGCCAAAGTCTTGGAGCCTCAGCTTCGGGATCTGTCCTTCCAGCGAGCACTCAGGGCTGATTTCCTTAAGGATGGATCGGTTTGATCTTCTTGCAGTCCATGGGACTCTCAAGAGTCTCCTCCAGCACCATAATGCAAAAGCATCCATTCTTCGACGATCAGCCTTCTTCATGGTCCAGCTCTCACTTCCATACATCACTACTGGGAAAACCAGAGCTTTAACTATACAGACCTTTGTTAGCAAGGTGATGTCTCTGCTTTTTAGGATGCTGTCTAGGTTTGTCATTGCTTTTCTCCCAAGGAGCAGGCATCTTTTAATTTCGTGGCTGCTGTCACCATCTGCAGTGATCATGGAGCCTAAGAAGGTAAAATCTCTCACTGCCTCCACCGACTAAACCACAACAAATGCTCAGTTTCTGGTCAGCAGCCCCTCCTCCCCAGACCTCAACGGAGGCTCCCCAGTTCAGATTCTCCTTCTCAAACGGAAGTGGGAAACTGAGACCTGTGCAATGTTAGGAGAAGCCAAGCCATTGACCTCGCCAGAGCTACTACGCCTTGGGAGCCGGATGAAGAAAGCAGGTCATGAGCTGACTTTCCCCCACATCCTGTTCCATGATGCAGAAGGCAACATAACTCTGCACCCTGATGTCACTGAGCATTGCAGAGGCCGTGGCTCAGTGGAAGAGGATGTGCTTTGCAGACAGAAGGTCCCATGTCCAATTCCTGGCACCTCTAGATGAGGATAAGAGACACCCAGTTCAAAAACCTGCAGAGCGGCTGCCGGTCCGTGTTGGCAACACTGGGCTGGGTGGACCAACGGTCTGACTCCAGATATAATGCAGTTTCCTATATTCCCTGCCCTGCACTCCACGCTACTGTCTGCCCCTGGCAGTGGGCAGGGAAATGCACATCCAGGAGACAAAAAACGGTTAGCACATTTGCAAAGCTAAGCAGGGTCCAGTATGGTTTCGAATTGGATGGGGGACTGCATGTTGAGATCCTGCAATGCAAGGGGTTGGGCTGGATGACCCCCAGGGTCCCTTCCAGCTCCACTATGATTCTGTCATTCAGAGCTGCTGCAGACATGACAAAAATCCCTCTTATAAAAGGCCCTTCCATATACTTAAAGTGAGGAATTGTGAGTATCAGAGATTGGAATGTAGAATTTGCATTGTATTGCTTGAGCTCTTTCTGTAAGCGGCCTAGGGATTTCTGTTGAAGTATGAAGTGGCAGACGTGTGTATTAAACATACATACATGGAAATGGAAATACGAATAAAATAATTAAAAGGTTTGCTTCACAGGTGTGAAATGACCATGTCAGAAATTGTATGCGACTACTGTACAGTGGAGGGACGCGGGTGGTGCTGTGGGTTAAACCACAGAGCCTAGGACTTGCCGATCAGAAGGTCAGTGGTTCGAATCCCTGCGGCGGGGTCAGCTCCCGTTGCTCGGTCCCTGCTCCTGCCAACCTAGCAGTTCAAAAGCACGTCAAAGTGCAAGTAGATAAAGAGGTACCGCTCTGGCGGGAAGGCAAACGGCGTTTCCGTGCGCTGCTCTGGTTCGCCAGCAGAGACTTAGTCCTGCTGGCCACATGACCCGGAAGCTGTACGCCGGCTCCCTCGGCCAGTAAAGCGAGATGAGCGCCGCAATCCCAGAGTCGGTCACGACTGGATCTAATGGTCAGGGGTTCCTTTACCTTTTTACTGTACAGCGGTACAGTGGTGCCTCGCAAGACGAAATTAATCCGTTCCGCGAGTCTCTTCGTCTAGCGCTTTCTTCGTCTTGCGAAGCAAGCCCATTGACGGCTTAGTGGATTAGCGCTATTAGCGGCTTAGCGGCTTAGCGGATCAGCTGATAAGCAGCTTAGCGGCTTAGAAAAAGGGGGGGGAGGGAAAAAAGTCGGAAAAACTCGCAAGACATTTCGTCTTGCGAAGCAAGCCCATAGGGAAATTCGTTTTGCGAAGCACCTCCAAAATGGAAAACCCTTTCGTCTAGCGGGTTTTCCGTCTTGCGAGGCGTTCGTCTTGCGGGGCACCACTGTACCTCAGTTTTCTAACGTAATCTGTTCCGGAAGACTGTTCGAGTTCTGAAACGTTCGAAAACTGAAAACTCAATAGCCAACAGCTAGGCCTCAAGATCCTGCACTCAGAGGAAGCCGTGGGGCATGTTCAACTTCCAAAGCACGTTCGGAAACTGAAGCATTTACTTCCGGGTGTACGGCGTTCGGAAACCGAAATGTTCGTCAACGGAGTCGTTCGAAAACCGAGGTACCACTTTATATGCTTTCTGGTTTCCCACAAGAGGCATCTGGTTCTGCCCCTGTGAGGACAGGATGCTGGACTCGATGGGCCATTGGCCTGATCCAGTAGCTGCTTCTCATGTGAGTAATTACCACACCTGACAAGCACGTGGAGATCAAGTGTGTATTCGCACTGTGGCCTCATAGGGCAGGGCTGCTCATTTGTACCCGTTGCAAAACAAACCGTAAAACTCTCTACTGTCATCACATCACACACATGGCAGGGCATGAGGCTTCTGACATGGGAGCAACAGCTGAGCAGGCCTGCATAATGCAATCTTACTCCGAGTCAGACCATTGGTCCCTTGGTAATGTCTACACTGACTGGCAGACTCTCCAGGAACACAGGAAGCTGCCTTAAACAGAGCCAGACCATTGTTCCATGTAGCTCAGTATTGTCTACACTGAAAGGCAGAGGCTCTCCAAGGTTTCAGACCTAGGGGACATTCCCAGCCCGACCAGGAGATCCCAGAGAAGGCCCTGGGGCCTTCAGTATGTTTCCGAGCACAATTCAAAGTGTTGGTGCTGACCTTTAAAGCCCTAAACGGCCTCGGTCCAGTATACCTGAAGGAGCGTCTCCACCCCCATCGTTCAGCCCAGACACTGAGGTCCAGCGCCAAGGGCCTTCTGGCAGTTCCCTCCCTGCGAGAAGCCAAGTTACAGGGAACCAGGCAGAGGGCCTTCTCCGTAGTGGCACCCACCCTGTGGAATGCCCTCCCAGCAGATGTCAAAAAGAAAAACAACTACCAGACTTTTAGAAGACATCTGAAGGCAGCCCTGTTTAGGGAAGCTTTTAATGTTTGATGTATTGCAGTATTTTAATATTTTTTTGGAAGCCGCCCAGAGTGGCTGGGGAAGCCCATCAGATGGGCGGGGTATAAATAAATTATTATTATTATTATTATTATTATTATTATTATTATTATTAAAAAGAGGCTCTTCCACCGAGCTACAGATCTTCCCCAGCTTTCTCATTGACAAATTGACCTAGGAACCATGTTGTATTTACAGAACACACTTCAAGTGTTCAAAGTGCTGCATTTGAATATATTTCTTTAAAAAACTATTCTGCTTCACTTCTCGTTTTGAAAGCAACCCAGAGAATCCTTGTTGATGAGAGGTCATTTAATCATAGATAAAACTAAGTAAGTTCACAGAGACATAATTTCATTAATTCTTACAACAGTCCTGTAAGGTACGCCAGTTCTATTGCTTCCATATTTTGACCTGCCAGTGAATGGCATGTAATACATTTAATAACGTACGTTTCCAAGCACAATTCAAAGTGCTGACCTTTAAAGCCCTAAATGGCCTCGGTCCAGTAGACCTGAAGGAGCGTCTCCACCCCCATTGTTCTGCCTGGACGCTGAGGTCCAGCTCCGAGGGCCTTCTGGCGGTTCCCTCCCTGCAAGAAGCCAAGTTACAGGGAACCAGGCAGAGGGCCTTCTCGGTGATGGCACCTGCCCTGTGGAACGCCCTTCCACCAGATGTCAAAGAGAAAAATAACTACCAAACTTTTCGAAGACATCTAAAGGGAAGCTTTTAATGTTTAACAGGTTATTGTATTTTAGTGTTTTGTTGGAAGCCGCCCAGAGTGGCTGGGGAGGCCCAGCCAGATGGGCGGGGTATAAATAATAAATTATTATTATTATTATTATTATTATTATTATTATTATTATTATTATGACACACTTGGCCGAGGGGGAGCAGGGGGAGAGGAGGGGGAGACACAGTCCTGAAAGGTGCACAGCAGGTCTATGGAGCAAGCAACCTTTGAAACAGAAGCTGAGAAATTTGTAGCTGCTAATCTTCATCCCTTCTCAGTGCAAACAAACACCCGTCAGTCACATGTGCCATGAGGGAACCCCGGGCGCACGCAATTTCCGATGCTGAAGCGTAAGAAATGCATTACACACCAAGGGACCGTTTTCAGCAACATTCCACAGAAAGAAGCAAAAGGCCAACCGGGTCAAATAAGCGATAAATCACGTTTCCACAGAAGTATCACTCACTCAAACAGAAAACGCATGTTTCCTGTTACACAAACACACACACGAGATTTTTTGAAGCGTCAAACTGCACTTCAGATGGTCCAAATCCTGGAAGCATGCAGCCCGTCACTAAAACCACCTAGTTATTACAACAAGTGAGTAGCAAAAACACAGGAAACGTTGCTTTAACGCCTCCCTTTTGCTCGCTGCGCTAATGAACCAATACACACATGCAATATAGATCTTATTGACCTGTAAAAAGACAACCCAGTTCCCACTAAGGAACAAAACGGTGCTTTTGCAAGCCCCAATGGACTGTTCTCAGTCTTGCCCTCCCTGAAGACGGGCATTTGGCTTTGCAGCCTTCTGGGCCCAGGCAGTGAAGTCTCAGGGTCTGCATTTAGTCGCCTTAGGGGTTTCAACCTCATTGCAAGAGGCCTGGGGCCCACCGGAGAGCTTGAAAAACAAAAGTTCCCTGCCCCAGCTGCTTTGAAATTGCACTTCCAGCAACTCCCGGGCGCTGCTGCCAGCCTCCCACATCAGCCAGGGCCGGGAGCGGGGGCATCAGGGGCGGCTTCTGGAGTCGGTACTCACCTCCTGCATCTCTTCCGGAGGGATGCCTTAAGGCTCAGGTGGCTGGTTGCCCATCGCCAACATCTGGCCAGGAGTTTTGCTCTGTCTCTCTCTCTCTCTGCCTCCCTCTCTCCCAGCCAGGCTGCCTCTCTCCCAATTGGCCAGCCAGTCACATGACCATGACTTCACCCACGCTGGCATGCAGAGAGGAAGGTGACCATTCACTCATTAGCAGTGGCGTCAGAGTTTCAGTGACAGGCTCCCATTCACCAGGGAGACGCACCGGTCCGGGTGGTTGGCTTCCTTGGAAAGTCACGCTGACAGCCTCAGATTAAGAAGTTGAAGAAGAAAAGGGAATCGTGCAACACGCAGCCTCCAGGCTCCCGTAAATTCCGGAGAGTCTGGCAGGCGCTCCAAGGTGAATCTGGTGCATCTCCCATCCCTCAGGTTCAGCCACCAGGAAGATTCTCCACCAGGAAGACCCTCCTGCCATCGGGAATGCCAGCTGCTGGCACCCAAAGCCCACCCTGCACCAGCAGACTTCGGGCTTCACCTGATTCTCAAATTCTTTGGAGGGGTCATGGACGAGAGATGAACTATTGCCAGATGTTATCGATAAGGAAGTGCTGTGCTGCTTTTATTATCTATATTCCAATAGTGGTGTGGGTTTTTTTAAAAAAATATCATTTCAATTCTATTGTAGTTTAATTACTTTTTAGCTGGGCTAAACAGATGGGTGGGGTATAATTTATAAAATTATTATTATTATTACTACTAATTATTTTATTACCTTTTTGTCTTTAATTGGAGTTTTAGTCTGTGTGAGCAGCCTGTGGGGAAAAGGCACATAGATATATCTATTTATATCTATAAATAGATATAATAATAATAATAATAATAATAATAATAATAATATGCAGTGGCCCTACTGAAGAAAGTACAGTGGACGCTTGGGTTGCGAACGTGATTCGTGCGCGATGCACGTTCGCAACCCGCAGCGGTGCGTCTGCGCACATGCAGGTCGCAACTCGGGGCTTCTGCGCATGTGCAAAGCGCAATTTAGCGCTTCTGCGCATGCACGACCGCTGAAACCCAGAAGTAACCCATTCCAGTACTTCCAGGTTTCGGCAGTCTGTAACCCGAAAAAACGCAGCCTGAAGCATCTTTAACCCGAAGTATAACTGTAATGACCTCACAATGGATAGACTTCTTTCCACACAAACCCCAGCCCAATAGTTATGGGGCATTAGTGGCTGCAGAGTGGGACTTTGGTCTGATCCATGGGGTCTCTCCGAATGTTCTTAGGCTCTTATATTTACCCTCACCGCTGCAAATCCCTCCCATATGCCAATTCCACCGTCTTCCACTGCCGCTGAAACCCCAACCCTGCAGTGGGGGAGGATTTGGGCAGATAAACAGCAGGCGCCTGTTCTGCCTCGAGTTGGGCGACCCTGAGCCGTGCTCTCAGACTGCAGCTTGACTTCTCCCCCTCCTTTCTCGCATCGTGGGTACCCTTTTCCCATTTTCACAGCTGCCATGAGGGTGGGGAAGAGCCCCCTACCCATTTTTAAGATATCCAACCCCCCCCTTATTTTTCCAAAGGAAGCTGGCATAAATCAAAGGCCACTCATCCCTAATAAAAACAACAAGCGCTGCTACTAACCAGGAAATGCCTAGCAACATCGCCCTGCCGCTTGCCTTAAGGTGAGGCTCAGTAGCTTAATGGTTGAAGTGGGTGTGCGTTTGTGTGTTTGTACGAGAGAGCTTGCCTCCCAGACCGTTTTGCAAGCGGGATTCACGTGTGAGCCAGAAACATCAGGAAGCACTTTCTGACAGTAAGAACTGTTCAGCAGGGGACTGGATTCTCTCGGGAGATTCTGGGCTCTCCTTCCTGAGAGGATTACAAGCAGAAGTTGTTTGGCCACCAGGGATTCCGTAGCTGTGATTCCTGCACGGCAGGGGGTCAGACTAGATGACTCTGGGGGTCCCTTTCCAACTCTACAGTTCTCTGATCCCGTGTAAACGCTGCACAAGCAAATCAGGATCAACGCTTGGATCAGAACAAATGCTCAAGAAAGATCAGACATAGTTTCACCTCTGCATCTGTTTGTTGTGTGCAAATCAAGATGAATGCTGAATAAACAGGTCACCTGTGGGTGCTCAGAAGGACAGAAGATCTTCCCAGCAGCTAACGTCCAAAGCCTCTCAGCCAGCAGGGCTGAAACCTTTCAGAGAGTTTCTGCCAGCTGAGAAGTGGGGCAGGAAATTTTCCAGCGCTTTGTTTTCCCGTGGAAAATTTCCCGTTTCGTAAGTTCATCCGTTAATTACGGTGAACGGGTGCCAGCTGCAAACAGATATTACGCAAGCTTGGCCGTTTCGTAGCTTTCGGCCTCCTTTACTCAATGCATCCCAAAAATGGGTCTAATTTGCATAGCAAGTTCTCCCAGAAAACATTCCGGGTCAACTTTCCCCAGAAAACTGACAACACAGGCTGCCAGGGGATAGAGAGTTTGGCTAGAGGGAGATATTGGGGGGGGGGGGACATATGGCCCTCCCAGCAGACTCCACTGTTGGACTCCAATTCCCATCATCCGCAGCCGGCATGGCCATTGGCCAGGGATGAGGCGAGGAGTAGCTGAGGGGTACCAGGTTCCCCATCACTGGCTTAAGTGCAGTTAAGATTCACTGTTTGTATAAGGCAGGTTCATATTTTGGCAGTG
Organism: Podarcis cretensis; assembly: GCF_951804945.1. Taxonomy (NCBI): domain Eukaryota; kingdom Metazoa; phylum Chordata; class Lepidosauria; order Squamata; family Lacertidae; genus Podarcis; species Podarcis cretensis. The sequence continues at coordinate 99,189,963 of NC_137174.1, forward strand.
AAATAAAAAATTGAAGGTCTTATATATATAATAAATGTTCACAAATGTACCAAGCAAACACGTACATAAATATATAAACCACATGTCTGAAGCAGCACAGGAAAACAGCCCTGAAACCATTTTGACTCCCAAACTGACCAAATGATTTCTCTGCAAGGTGAAGGAAAATGGAAAAGCCTCCCCATTGTCTTTTCATTCACAAATCCTGTCTTAAGGGAATGTCTGTGTATGACAATTGAGAAGCACTGGCCTGTGAGAGCTCTAATTGGAAAACAGCCTTTACCAAAGATGTCATGGGCTTTGAAGATGTTCAAACTCAGGATGAAAGGGAGAAACGTGCTAAGAGGAAGGCACGCTTGGCAAACCCTCGTCGTGATCAACTCCTGCCCGGAAACCTATGTCCCCACTGTGGAAGAATGTGTGGATCCAGAATCGGCCTCCACAGTCACTTATGGACTCAGTCTTAAAACCGTGTTTATGGAAGACAATCTTACTCAGCTACTCAGTACTTAGTTACTCAGTGATGACCAAAGAAGAAAAAGAACATGTGTATTCCTATAGTGCCCTCTAGTGGCAAGTGGGTAGGGGCGTGGGTGGCGCTGTGGGTTAAACCACACAGCCTAGGACTTGCCGATCAGAAGGTCGGCGGTTCGAAACCCCACGACGGGGTGAGCTCCCGTTGCTCAGTCCCTGCTCCTGCCAACCTAGCAGTTCGAAAGCACGTCAAAGTGCAAGTAGATAAATAGGTACCGCTCTGGTGGGAAGGTAAACGGCGTTTCCGTGCACTGTTCTGGTTCACCAGAAGCGGCTTAGTCATGCTGGCCACATGACCCGGAAGCTGTATGCCGGCTCCCTCAGCCAATAAAGCGAGATGAGCACTGCAACCCCATAGTCGTCCGCGACTGGACCTAATGGTCAGGGCTCCCTTTACCCTTTACTACTGGCAAGCTGGAGTGAGCAGCAAGTGCAGGACATCCGCCTGGAAATTGTTTTGAATACCAGTTGCTGGAAACTGCAGCAGCGATTTTGTGCTCAAATCCTGCTTTTGGGGGCTTCCCTGTGGGGCATCTGGTTGGCCACTGAGAAAACAGGATGCTGGAGTAATAAGGCCATTGGCCTGATCCGGCTAAAGGGTTTTTCTCCCACCCTCTGTAAGCCTGTCCCTCTTCATCCTTTGTGCCTGATGCTGTTGAGTCTGAGCAGGGAGAAAGAGTGACTTTTCAAGCCATGCATCTTGGGTTTTATAGGAATTATTCTCCCTCTACTGATGTTCGTAACATGGGGAGATAAAACCTGCTTTTTGAGGGGCCGTCTCTTGCACGCAGCAGCGATGCCCCTAAAATGCCCCTTTCTTTGTCCTCACCTCCCCATAGGGTGGGGAGAAAGAAACAGTTTGCTAGCTCCATGCTTGGTGCTTTGGGAAATGACGGAAACAATGTCCTTGAGCAGCGCAACATGCAAGGGATTTTGGACAGGTGGGTGGGGCACCCACCTGTCAATTATGTGACATCATAATGAGGGCATGTGACTGCCATATGGGTCCCGCCCACCTGTCGCATTCTGCCCATAATGCTGATCCTAATTAGCAACTGACTTGCGAAACCAAAAATAGGTCTTCCCCCTTTATGTAGGCAATGCTGAGCCACTGAGTACCAGATAATGCACCTCCTTCATTTTGGGGGGTTGGGCTAGATGACCCCTGGGGTCCCTTCCAATTCTACAGTTCTATAATTACTAAGTTCCCAAGAGATGGAGCAATGAGCTGGGGAGGCCAGGTTTCAAATGCCACCCCTGCTGGGCAGAGATCAAATACCGTATTTTTTGCTCTATAAGACTCACTTTTTTCCTCCTAAAAAGTAAGGGGAATTGTGTGTGCGTCTTATGGCATGAATGCAGGCTGCGCAGCTATCCCAGAAGCCAGAACAGCAAGAGGGATTGCTGATTTCACTGCGCAGCGATCCCTCTTGCTGTTCTGGCTTCTGAGAGTCAGAATATTTTTTTTCTTGTTTTCCTCCTCCAAAAACTAGGTGCGTCTTATGGTCTGGTGCGTCTTATAGAGCGAAAAATACGGTAAGTCTTGAGCAAGCCACACGCAAGCCTGCTGGAACTTTCGTTTTCTGCCAGCCTCAATAACAGGTTTCCTGAAAACGGCTTGCATACTCAGGAAGCCACTTGCGCAATTCACCACCCAGTTAGATGCCATGCTCAGAAACATATGCAGCAGCCTATGTACTTAAAGGTAAAGGTACCCCTGACCATTAGGTCCAGTCGCGGACGACTCTGGGGTTGTGGCGCATTTCGCTCTATAGGCCAATGGAGCCTACGTTTGTCCGCAGACGGCTTCCGGGTCATGCGGCCAGCATGACTAAACCGCTTCTGGTGAACCAGAGCAGCGCACAGAAACGCCGTTTACCTTCCCGCCGGAGCGGTACCTATTTATCTACTTGCACTTTGATGTGCTTTCAAACTGCTAGGTTGGCAGGAGCAGGGACCGAGCAATGGGAGCTCACCCCGTTGCGGGGATTCGAACCGCCAACCTTCTGATCAGCAGGCCCTAGGCTCTGTGCTTTAGAACACAGCGCCACCAACGTCTCCCAGCCTATGTACTTATTCGCCAGTTAAAACAAGAAATAAATAAAACCTTAGAGGTCTTAACTCCGCACCATCCGATCCCGTCCACAAAAAAGCCATTGAAAGAATTTTTCTATTAAGAAAAACCTAGACGCTACTTAGCAGTTCCAGGTTCGATGGTCTCAACTCAGAGGACGCGCTAAAACCTCGGGAGGGAGGAAATAAGCTCCTGGTTCTCAGCGAGGTGGAAATCCTGTGTCCGGGCTGTGTAACTTCAGAGTGAGTGGTGTGTGTGGCGGAACCCCTCCTCAAAGCACACCAGGGAGATATTTAGCCTACAATCCTTCTCCCTGCTAAACAAACAGGCACTCAATCACCTGAACCTGCTTTTAAAAATAAATTAAAAATAAAAATAAATAAAAAATAAAAAATAAATAAAAAATAAATAAAAATAAATTAAATTAAAAAATTAAAAATAAATAAAATAAAAAATAAAATAAAATAAAATAAAATAGGTATCAGGTCCTGAAGATGCGTTTCCACTGTAACCATGTCTGGACTTTTCTTAAACGCGGCCGGTCTTTTTTGTACAACCTGGAAAGTCAACGTTGATCAGTCCTAGGCTGGACAGCCTAAGCATGCAATCCTATGTGCAGCTGCTTAGAAGCCTATGAAGCTCAACAAGGCTTACTTCTGAGTAAACTCGCCTATGATTGTTTACCTACCTGAGGCTGTGTTATTTGGGTCATCTTCTGCCTCCCAATCGCAGCGTTTCCTTTCTCTCCAGAAGGCTCTGGAAGAGAAGAGTCAGTCTTTTGGTTCACTTGCTTCTTCTCCCTCAAGAAAGGATCGACCTGGAGCAGGAGATCTACTGAGAGGAGGCCATCTAATCACCCAGCTGCTTCAGACGGTTAGGGTCTCCCTCAGGCAGAGGATCCCAGTTATCACAGGGTGGTCCATGGAGGTGAGTCACACCCAAACTGCAAGAGGATAGAGAAGACAGGCGTCAGTCACTAGAGATTTCCTGTCTGGAGCTGGAAGTGTTTGAGGCAGAACAAGAAGAGGCTTCTGCAAAATATGGAGTTTTGTATTTAATAAAATAAGAGAATCGGAGGCCTGACTCTCTGCCGTGCTCTGTGACACTTTAAAGCTTCGAGTCCTCCGTTTTCTCCTTCCCCAATAATTCTTCCCCAGTCTTGGTTTCTATTTTCTACACAGGTAAGTTGGCCCCTGTTTCCCCCTTCCATGACAAATGGCCATCTGTCAGGGACGCGGCAGCTAAAAAAGCCAATGCAATTCTGGGCTGCATCAATAGGAGTATAGCATCTAGATCAAGGGAAGTAATAGTGCCACTGTATTCTGCTCTGGTCAGACCTCACCTGGAGTACTGTGTCCAGTTCTGGGCACCACAGTTCAAGAAGGACACTGACAAACTGGAACGTGTCCAGAGGAGGGCAACCAAAATGGCCAAAGGCCTGGAAACGATGCCTTATGAGGAACGGCTAAGGGAGCTGGGCATGTTTAGCCTGGAGAAGAGGAGGTTAAGGGGTGATATGATAGCCATGTTCAAATATATAAAAGGATGTCACATAGAGGAGGGAGAAAGGTTGTTTTCTGCTGCTCCAGAGAAGCGGACATGGAGCAATGGCTCCAAACTACAAGAAAGAAGATTCCACCTAAACATTAGGAAGAACTTCCTGGCAGCAAGTGCTGTTCGACAGTGGAATTTGCTGCCAAGGAGTGTGGTGGAGTCTCCTTCTTTGGAGGTCTTTAAGCAGAGGCTTGACAACCATATGTCAGGAGTGCTCTGATGGTGTTTCCTGCTTGGCAGGGGGTTGGACTCGATGGCCCTTGTGCTCTCTTCCAACTCTAGGATTCTATGATTCTATGATTCTATGATTCTAGGGATGCTTTCGTTGCGATTCCTGCAACTGAAGCTAAGCAGGGTCTGGTGTGGTTTCAAACTGGGTGGGGGACCTGCATGTTGAGATTCCTGCATTGCAGGGGGTTGGGCTAGATGACTGTCAGGGTCCCTTCCAACGCTACAATTCTGAGATTCTAGGATATGTGCCCACTCAGCCACTCTGGTCCATGGAACTTGCATTGCTACAAGGGCCATGTCATACCCATTTGCCGGTTGAAAACCATTTCACTGCATTGCAAGGTCCCAAATGCTGCAAGCGTTTCCTCGTGGGGGAGGCGCTCAGTCATTTGGGTGGCCTGATCCTAGTCACACAGATGCCCAGCCTAGCGACTGTCTTCCCCAGCCAACTCTCAGGCAAGGTCAGGATCCGGCCCTCCTCCCCCTGCACTTGGCTACAGCTAAAGGGAAAAGCCAGTGTTTCCTTGGCCTGCGAAGAACAACAGTTATTGTTGCTAATGGGGGATGCTGCTGTGTGATTTCTCGTGAGTAGAGCAGCTCAGACCTGTAGGAGGGCATATTTCCCACACCCTATCGCTCCATCCCCTTCCTCCTCCGGCCAGCCGGCCAGTAGCTCTGCTTGGGAACATTTCGGGAGATCTGAGAACAGAAAAGCACTCCGCTCTGAACAACACCCAGCAAAAACAGCTATTCCCAGGGCGATAGGATACGATATGATAATCTTTATTGTCATTGTCCCATACAGAACAACGAAATTGAAAAAATCTACATAAGACATTCAAAAACCAACAAGCCTGCTATCCCAGCTATCCCCACCTGGTTAGCCCCCTAAAAACTCTGATACCCCATTTTTAAATACAATATACTCCCATAAAGACTCCTTATACTGCATTTAAAACCAAAATCGCATTTGGATAGAAACTGTTCTCAGGCAGCTAGTCCTAGTCTTTATAACCCTGTGGAACGCGGGTGGCGCTGTGGATTAAACCACAGGGCCTAGGACTTGCCGATCAGAAGGTCGGCGGTTCGAATCCCCGCGGCGGGGTGAGCTCCCATTGCTCGGTCCCTGCTCCTGCCCACCTAGCAGTTCGAAAGCACGTCAAAGTGCAAGTAGATAAATAGGTACCGCTCCGGTGGGAAGGTAAACAGCGTTTCCGTGCGCTGCTCTGGTTCGCCAGAAGCGGCTTAGTCATGCTGGCCACATGTACGCCGGCTCCCTTGGCCAATAAAGCGAGATGAGCACCACAACCACAGAGTCAGCCATGACTGGACCTAATGGTCAGGGGTCCCTTTACCTTTTACATTACCTTCTTCCAGAAGGCAAAAACTGAAAGAGATACAGTGGTGCCTCGCAAGACGAAAAGAATCCGTTCCGCGAGTCTCTTCATCTAGCGGTTTTTTCGTCTTGCGAAGCAAGCCCATTGACGGCTTAGCGGATGAGCGCTATTAGCGGTTTAGCGGCTTTTAGTGGCTTAGAAAAAGGGGGGGGGAGGGAAAAAAAACCGCAGGAACTCGCAAGACATTTTCGTCTTGCGAAGCAAGCCCATTGGAAATTCGTTTTGCGAAGCACCTCCAAAACGGAAAACTCTTTCGTCTAGCGAGTTTTTCATCTTGCGAGGCATTCGTCTTGCGGGGCACCACTGTAATTTCCAGGGTGCGCACTATCCTGTGCTATCTCTGCAGCTTTCTTATGGCACCTGGAAGCATAGATTGGGTCCAAGGTGGGAAGAGTGCACACAGTTTGCCTCCAGCTCTTCTCCCTCGCTCTGCCTTCGCGAACCCTGGATACAGAAAACTTTTTCTCCCTCTCTCCTAACTCTACAAATCAGGGACATCTCATGAAGCTGAATGCTGGAAGATTTGGGACACGTGAAAGCAAGGACTTCTTCATGCAGAACACAGTTAAACTATGGAACTCCCTGCCACAGGAGGCCATCAACCTCGATAGCTTTAAAAGAGGAGTACACAAATTCACAGAGGAGGAGAGGGCTATCAAAGGCTGTTAGTCATGGTGGCTCTGCTCTGGTCCACAGTTGGAGGCAGAAATGGTTCTGAATGCTGGTTTCTAGAAACCACAGGAGGGGAGATTTGCTCTTGTAATTTATTATTTCTTCTTTTTCTTTTTTATTGGTTTTCACATATTACATTACAATACAGATGTACCAAAGCCAACACCATTTCTTCCCCATATATTTACATTTATATTTCCTCAATCCATCGTATTATTCTTTTCTCCTTCCTCCCACGTCCCTCCGCTCCCACTCGATTTCCTCCACATTATACAATTTACAATAATCTTTGCATTCTACAATCTTCTCAAATCATCTATATATTCTTATTATCTTTCCTTACTCATTTTTCTTCCATCCAGTACTTCACATTTTAATCTAGGCATATTAGCATACCTTTTTTTGAGCAATGTTTTGCCATATATTCATCAACACATTTCCACTCCTTTTTTAATTTTTGATTCGACTGATTTCTTATTATAGAGGTTAATTTTGCCAAAATTAAATATTCGTTTAGTTTACAAATCCATTCCTCCTTTGTGGGTATAGTTTGTGACTTCCACCTAGCAGCAATCACTATTCTAGCAGCTGTACTTGCATATAGAAAAATTCTTCCCCCCACCCCATGGTCTCTCTTCATCTATCAATCCAAGGAGATATGTCTCTGGTTTCTTTGCTATTGATATTTTCAACATCTTCTTTAGTTCTTCATGTACTACTATCCAAAATTTCTTGATTTCCTCACACCTCCACCATATATGTATTGTTGTTCCTATTTCTTCACCACATCTCCAACAGAGGTTGGATTTCAATTTATATATCTTTGCCAAGTTAACTGGCGATAAGTACCACCTATAGAACACCTTTACAAAATTTTCTTTAATTGTATATGAGGCAGTAAATCGTATATCCTGTCGCCAGAGTATCGGGGAGAGTTGCTCTTGTGAGTTTTCTATTACAGTGGTACCTCAGGTTACATACGCTTCAGGTTACAGACTCCGCCAACCCAGAAATAGTACCTCAGGTTAAGAACTTTGCTTCAGGATGAGAACAGAAATTGCATGGTGGCGGCAGCAGGAAACCCCATTAGCTAAAGTGGTGCTTCAGGTTAAGAACAGTTTCAGGTTAAGAACGGACCTCCAGAACGAATTAAGTTCTTAACCCGAGGTACCACTGTGGTAGTAGTAGTAGTAGTATACCGCCTATACCCACAGGTCTCAGGGCGGTTCACAAGATAAAATCACAATATAAAAACATAAAATACAAAAATTAAAATAAAAACAAGAACAACCCAATCATTCCCCCAACCTGAAAGCATTTTAAATGGGCTTCTACTCGGCCACTGGCCTGATCCAGTTCTTCATTGTCGGTTCAGCATTGCAGGCAGAAATTCAGGTGAGCAGTGTGGCCCAGTGGTTAGAGTGTCAGACTAGAACCTGGAAGATCAGGGTTCAAATCGCCACTCAGCCATGAAGCTCACTGGGCAACCAGTCACTGCTTCTCAGTCTGGCCTACCTTACAGGGTGGTTGTGAGAATAAAACAGGCTGGAGGAGAAGCTTGCAGGCCGTCTCGAGTTCCTTGGAGGAACAAGGGGGGATTAAATAAGAGAGGCTTCTGCTGGATTTCTGAGGGCAGGAGAAAAGCGAGTGAATGCTAACTCATAGGAACATAGGAAGCTGCCTAATACCGAGTCAGATCATTGGCCCATCTAACTTAGTACTGTCTACACTGACTGGCAGCAGCTGTCTGGGATTTCAAACAAAAGTCTCTCCCAGCTCTACCAGGGAGTGAACCCAGCATTAGAAACTCATATATATATACCGGTAATCCAATTGCTAAAGAGCACCTTAAACTTAGGTTACAGTTGCCCCAATGGAATGTCTAGGCACCTTTTTTGTCAATGGAGATTATTATTATTATTATTATCCATCTCATTTCTATACCGTCTTATATTTGAAGGGGGGAAATCCAAAGCAGTTTAGCACCCATTAAAACATCAAATAAAACAATCCTTCAAGGGGAATATTCCAGATCCTTCTCTTTTTGCTTTCCCCGCTTGCCAACCCAGCATCCAGAGATTTCCATGCGGGTGTAACTGGACCTGTGCCAGTCGCAAAACGCACCTGGCTGATTTCTAACTCTGATTTGAAACTGGGACCTTCTGCCAGTGAGCCACGATCCATGCCAAATCCCCTCCCCCCAGCCAATGTACCAGATCCCCACTTAGGGGTGACCCTAAGCCCCAATCGCTGCCTCCTGCAACTTTGGTTATCAGCAGAGAGTGGGAGAGAGCGATTAACAGAACAGAACAGAACAACCAAATGCCGTTATCGTCAGGGCCTTCCTCCCTCGCTGATTGTTTCTTTTCGAAGCATCCGGGCCAGGCGGGGACAGAATGGGCACCGCAGAAGATAAGGCTCGGATGCCAGCTTTCCGGCGGGGGCTCAGCCTTCCCAGGCCGGGGGGTGCCCTCTAGATGTTGGGGCTGCCAATGGGTCAGGGACAACAGCAGCCATGCTGCAGGAGCATGGGGAGGGCACCAGGTTGGGGAAGGCTAACTCAGGCTCTTCAGGCCTCGGACATAAGATCTCCAGGTTGATGGACTATATGTACAGTAATTGACGGAAAGGACTGGCAGAATCCGAAACCAGGGAGAGGAGTTGATGGAAGAAGACTGGGAAATTTAAAGTTTATATATAGAAATATCGCAAAATTAATGAGTGATAGAAAAATGGCAGATTGATATTTTATGTATTTAGCAGAAATGTTATAAGGAGTTAAGCATATATAAGTATTTTAGTTTTAATGTTAAAATAAGGTTAAAAAAAATTGGTGAAAGGAGGGAAAGTAAAGTTACATTATATTGAGATAAATTACAGAACAAAAATTGGAAAAGATGGAAAGGATTTGCTGAAATAGTTAATCGAATTAGAATACAAAAAAGGGAGGTGTGAGGAGGTCAAGGAAACAAGCAAATGAAAGATAAGTTGGGAAGATTAGTCGTGTTTTTTGTTTTTGTTTTTGTGGTTTTTTTTCTTTTTCTCTTACTGTGATGTGTTGTTTTGCTTTTGTTTAATATGGTGTTATTACTCTTATTTTTGCTTTTTGTAACCCTTAAAATTTTAATAAATATTATTTATCAAAAAACAAAAACAAAAACTCAGGCTCTTCAGAAGAGTGCCATCAAGAATTCTTTGTTGTGCCCATTTCCACAGCTGAACAATGAGTGGCTCACAACATCATAGGGAACAAAATGCAACATGGCTCAGAATCTCAATACTATACCTTAAGGACTGCCCCTCCCCATACGAACCGACTCAGACCCTGAGCTTGTTATCTGGGGCCCTTCTCAATGACCCCCATCCCAGAGAGTTTCAGAGAACGGGGCCTTTTCAATGGTGGCTCCCTGACTGTGAAATGCTCTCCCCAGAGAAGCTCGCCTGGGGCCATCATTACATGACTTTAGGCGCCAGGCAAAAACATTCCTCTTTGCCCAGGCCTTTGGCTACTGAATAATCTATGGCTGTTAAAGCTGTTATTATGATTCTTTTATTATTCTGCCCGCTACTATGCTTTTTATTACATTATATCCATGCTTTTATTATCCATGCTCTGTAATACAGTGGTACCTCGGTTAAGAACTTAATTCGTTCCGAGGGTCCGTTCTTAACCTGAAACTGTTCTTAACCTGAAGCACCACTTTAGCTAATGGGGTTTCCTGCTGCCGCCGCCGCACAATTTCTGTTCTCATCCTGAAGCAAAGTTCTTAACCCGAGGTACTATTTCTGGGTTAGCGGAGTCTGTAACCTGAAGCATCTGTAACCTGAAGCGTCTGTAACCCGAGGTACCACTGTATGTTCGTAATGTTGTACAATGCCCTGGGATCTTTGGATAAAGGGCGGTATATAAATTGAATAAATAATAACATTAATTTCAAGATAATGTGTTAGGAGTCACAAAACAGAGCGCAGCTCAAACACCTGTCCCAATATCATCTGCACCAGCCTTCCCAACCTGGTGCCCCCCAAGATGTTGTTCAGCTGCAGCTCCCATCGTCCTTCTCCATTGGCCAGCCTGGCTGATGCCCATCTACATCTGGAGGGCAACATCTGGTTGGTCTCCTCCAACGAACCACAGCTCTCTAGCGCCGTTGGAAAAGAGCCTTTCCATTCCTGCTGCCCTGGCCTCCTTTGGCAGGAAGGGCAGGGTACAAATTCTACATTATTATTATTATTATTATTATTATTATTATTATTGTCCTTCCTAGCCCTATTCGGTAGGCCAATGGCCTGATCCAAAAGGCACTTCTTACATTCTTGCAAGGCCTTCGGGAATTATGCCGAGGGCAGCAAATGGCACGGTTTTGCACAGATCATAATCCACCCCACAATCTTTTGTCGAACCCCAACAGACAAGTTCTGGTTTTGCAGGGCTTACCGTATTTTTCGCTCTATAAGATGCACCTTTTCCCCTCCAAAAATGAAGGGGAAATGTGTGTGCGTCTTATGGAGCGAATGCAGGCTCCTTGGCTTCAGCGATAGCAACGCGAAGCCTCCAAAACGCAGAGGGAGAGCTCCCTCCATGCTCCGAAGGCTTCCCGTTGCTTTCGCTGAAGCCGCCTGAAGCCCCCGGAGCGTAGGGAACTCCCGCTGCGCTCCGAAGGCTTGCGGATAGCCGCCTGAAGCCTGGAGAGCGAGAGGGGTCAGTGCACACCGATCCCTCTTGCTCTCCAGGCTTGGCTTTGCTGGAGAGGCGCAGCACAGTTTTCCCTCTCTGCGCAGCGCCCCTTCAGCGAAGCGGGAGGAGAAATGGAAGGGGCTCCGTTTCTCCTGCCGCTTCGCTGAAGGGGCGCTGAGCAGAGAGGGGGATAATTTTTTTCCCCTGTTCTCCCCCTCCTATGGTCTGGTGCATCCTATGGAGCGAAAAATACGGTAGTTGTGATCCTCTGTCCTGACAGCTCCTCCTGCATTGCACTTTTCATTGGCAGAACGGCACCCAAAATATCTCCCACTTTGTGCCATTTCTGGATCCCTGAAATGAGAAGCTCCCCTGCCAGCAATTTGCCTCTCTCTTTGGAGGCTCACCAAAGTCGCTCAGCACTTTTTCAGGCACAGCCGCCCCCAACCGCCAGCCTGGATGTGGCCCAGAGCACGGAAGGGGAAACAAAGGGAGGAAAAGAAAAGAGAATGGAGAGGAAATGCTTTGGGGCACCATCTGCACAACATCTGGAGACCCAGGAGAACAGAAGGGCTCTGATCAACAGGAACCATGCGTCCCCCTCCCCACACAACATGTTCCAGTGGCGCCACGTTGGGTGGGATGTGGGCTTGTGCGAGGCCAAAACACATTGCTGTGGGGGGAAGAAAAGCAGGCTTAGAATTATAGAGTTGTAGGCTGGGAAGGGCCCCCCAAAGGTCATCCAGTCCAACCCCCCTACAATGCAAGGAATCTCAGCTCATGGCAGGTTGCCATCCGAGCTCTGCTTAAAAACCTCCGAGGAAGGAGAGCCGCTTCCAGGCTTCTCACTGTGCGATGTGAAACACAAGAGCAGTCAAGTACAACATTCCTAGAGTGAACATGTTTACACATGGGGAGGAATGTTTGTCCAGCCAGCAGGTAAACTTCCTGTTTGCTTCTGGGCTGGGACAGACTTCCTCTGCATGTGACTAGAGGTGGGTGTGGCCTCACCTGTGCAGGTAAGGACAAAAGCACAGGGCAGGGCAGCCACCTCTATCTCTTTGACTACATGCATCGAAGAAGCAACATCTGCTTAGCCAAAGATGCTCTCTTGGGCCCCAGACAAGAGAGGACAAAGGGACTATCTCCTTATGAGATAGTTTCCAGGTGTATGTTACTTTTCTAAGCTAAGTCTGCCTTCTGGGATCCTGTTGTGAACAGAATGATGTGTAAGTAAACCTTTTTATACTTTTAGAGAAGACTGTGTCGTGTCCTATCTTTTATGATGGAATAAGGGGGAAATACCAGAACAGTTATTATAGAGGCTTTAGCGAGCCTGTGCAAATGCATCCGCTGCGAGTTTAAAAAGGGGAATGTTACTCTGCTAAATTGTGAACTTGTTTACACAAGTTGGAACGGCTATAATCAGACAATATATCCTCTCCCGCATCCCTGAACATTCCCACACTCACTATTTCACGGGTGGGATTCCAGCACAAACCAGCAAACCTTTCTGGAAACCAAGCCATGCGACAAAGCCCATGATATTTTTGCGGGGAGGCTGGTAAAATTCAGGCTAGGCAATGGTTCTGTTAGGAGGATTTGTAGCTGGCTGACCATCCAAAAGCGTGCTCAGCAAGGGGTCTTCATCACCCTGGGGAGAAAGTGAGAAGTGGGGGTGCTGCAGGGTGTTGTTCGACATTGTTATATAACTGAAGGAATTCAGGGGAAGCCCATCAGATTTGCAGATGACACCAAACTGGGAGGGCTGGCAAATTATTACCTGAGAAAACAGGATCAGGATGACCTTAATAGATTGCAGAATTGGTCCACAAGTAACAAAATGGATTTAAATACAGACACATGCCAGGTTCTGCACTTAGGCAGGAAGGACCAGGTGCGCAAATACAGTGGACACTCGAGTTGTGAACGTAATCCGTACAGGAAGCACGTCCGCAACCCGCAGCGCCGCATCTGCGCACGTGCGGGTTGCTATTCGGCGCTTCTGTACATGCACAAAGTGTGATTTAGCGCTTCTGCACATGCGCAACTGCCGAAACCCGGAAGTAACCCATTCCGGTACTTCCAGGTTCGGCATGGTGCGCTACCCGAAGTGTCTGTAACCCGAGGTATGACTGTATAGGATGGGAGACAGAAGAATGTGTGAAAAGGATCTAGGGGTCTTGGTGGACCACAAGCTTAACGTGAGTCAACAGTGTGATGCAACAGCAAAAAAGGCTAATGCTATTCTAGGCTGCATCAACAGAAGTCTAGTGTCCAGATCAAGGGAAGTTATAGTACTACTCTATTCTGCCTTGGTCAGACCACGTCTGGGGTCCTGTGTCCAATTCTGGGCACCACAATTTAAGATGCTGACAAGCTGGAAGGTGTGCAGAGGAGGGCAACCAAGATGATCAAGGGTCTGGAAACCAAGCCATATGAGGAACGGTTGAAGGAGCTGGGTATGTTTAGCCTGGAAAAGAGGAGACTGAGAGGAGATACGATAGACATCTTCAAATATCTTGAGGGCTGTCACATGGAGGAGGGAGGAAGCTTGTTTTCTCCTGCTCTGGAGGATAAGACTCGAACCCGTGGCTTCAAGTTGCAAGGAAGGAGATACAGACTAAACATCAGGAAGAACTTTCTGACAAAAAAAAAATCCTTCCAGTAGCACCTTAAAGGTAAAGGTAAAAGGACCCCTGACCATTAGGTCCAGTCGCAGATGACTCTGGGGTTGCAGCACTCATCTCGCTTTATTGGCCGAGGGAGCCAGCGTACAGCTTCCGGGTCATGTGGCAAGCATGACTAAGCCGCTTCTGGAGAACCAGAGCAGCGCACGGAAACGCCGTTTACCTTCCCGCCGGAGCGGTACCTATTTATCTACTGGTTTGAACCGCCAACCTTCTGATCGGCAAGCCCTAGGCTCTGTGGTTTAACCCACAGCGCCACCCGCGTGGGTCACCTTAGAGACCAACTAAGTTTGTTATTGGTATGAGCTTTCGTGTACATGCACTACTTCAGAACTTTCTGGCCGTAAGAGCTGCTTGGCAGTGGAACAGACTCCCACGAGAGGTGGTGGCCTGTCCTTCCTCGGGGGGTTTTAAGCAGAGGCTGGGTGCAGTGGCGTAGCGTGGGGGGTGCAGGGGGGGCCAGCCGCACCGGGCGCAACATCTAGGGGTTAGGGTTAGGGGGCGCAAATCCATGGGTTAGGGGGTGCAAATTACTTGCCTTGCCCCGGGTGCTGACAACCCATGCTACGCCACTGGCTGGGTGGCAGTCTGCCAGAGATTCTTCAGCTGTGATTCCTGCATTACAGGGGGTTGGTCTAGATGTCCCTTGGGGTCCCTCCCAAGTTCTCTGAATCTATTCCCCAAGCCACAGGTCCTAATCCTCCCTTTGCCCTTTCCGCCAAGGGCACAAGGCAGCTCAAGAGACCAGGCAGCTGGGTCAACCTGGGAGCTAAATGCAGGAATTTAATCCATCCCACAACTGAACTCTCAGGACGGCAGCGTGACTGCCAAGCCACTTACAAGGGCATAGCGGCTCTGAAGACCTCACGCCAGCTCCCACCTTCGCTCACACAGAACTTACTTCCCCACAGGCAGGACCCAGACAGGCTACATTGGAAGTCACAAGAGCAGGGTGGCTGGGACTGGGACACCCCAAATCTAAGACTCTTAAAGAAAACCAAAATAAAATCTGTACCAGGGACAACCAAATTCTCAACTCTTAGCAAAGCAGCCATGTGCTCTTGCTGTTATTTTAATTGCACAAAACAATGGGGACTAACCACTTGACTTTTCTCCCTTTCTAATTTCAACCTGAAGCTTATGCCAAAGTCCAAAATCCGCAGGAGCAAGAGGCCAACTGCCCTTTATCGATTGCCAGTTGACAGGGGTTTTGTGCAAATACAGTTCAGGCAACTCTCTCTCCCTCTGGAAAAAATAAAAGAGAGACAAAGACTGGGGTGCTTTAGTTGAGATTCCTGCATTTCAGGGGGTTCCCTTCCAACTCCTCTACAATTCTATGAAATCTTGAGACCGCCTCTAAATTGCAAGGGTTGAAACGGGCCTCTTGATCCAATTTGCCCAGTCAAACACAGGACAAGGCAGCCCACCACCGCTTCTTCAAACGCCATCCCTGTTCACGCGTGAAGTAGGGAGAGAAGTCTCCGGTTTTCATACTGGAAAGGGAGCCTGGAGAGAAGGAGGCAAACTGCCCTGCTGGGGAGGAGAACAGGGAAAGCAGGTGGAGAGCAATCAGGCCTAGTTTGGCCCTGTGGTTTGGCTCGCTTGCTTGAGTGCTCTGGAGCTATCAGTACCCAAGAATCCTCCTTTGCTACAGAGCAAGGAGCTACCGGTATAGCCACACGCTGTTCAGGGGGAAATATGCAAGCATTTCACAGAATCGTAGAATTGCAGATTTGGAAGACACCCAAATGGTTATCTAGTCCAATGCAACGGGGGAATCACAGCATTTTATGCCACACAGGGAGGGTACTAGGGACTGGCGCACCCCAAATCTAAGATACATAAGGAAAAGGAAACCTGTACCAGAGACAGCCAAATTCTCTTAGCAAAGCAGCCACATGTTGCCGATGTTAAATTGTGTATAATGAGGACCAACAACTTTTTTCTCATTCCAGTTTCAAATGGAAGCTCATGCCAAAAGCCAAATTCTGCAGGGGCCGGTTTGTGCAGCTCTTGACAGGTTTGAAACAAGCGTCTTCATCTACCAGCCTGCCCAGAAGAAGCCCACCCTGGTGCCCCTTCCCCAACCTGGTGCCCACCTCAGATGTTTCTGACTATGACTTCCCCCCAGTCCGCTTTCTGCTACCCATGCAACACCCTCTGTGGACACCACGAATCTGCCTCTACAAAGCAGTACAATTATCCGTTCCAAGACAGAACTGTTTATGAGAGAAGAGAAGCAGTTTGTATGGGGGGGGGGTGTTAGGAGGAGATACAGGGCCTGTTCATCCCCCTTGCAGATTATTTGTTACTATGAGATGTTCTTCCGTACTGTTATAATCCACAGAAATTCAGAGAGTTTTCCAAACCCTCCTTTTACAAGTGGTTTACAAGGTCTGCAGTTTTTGCGCTCGTGTTGCAAGCCGTGGAGCCAACATTTCATAAAATATCATTTAAAAGCACCCCACAGGAACCCACTTCCTTCCTCAACAGGCTGTAGATATGGCTTCAGTCAGTCCGATCTGACCGACGCAACCTTCAGATCAGAGTATAGTGAGCGATTGCCTGTTGCCTGAACAGACAAGACAAGGAACTCTACACAACAGGGGGTGGATCATTCAGCCCCCCCCCCCCGAATCTCCCCACCGGCATTTCACTTACCCACCAAAGCCTCTGCCTTCCCTTGCGGCCCTTTATCTCCTTGTCCTGCCATGGGGATCCCACATCTGCTCTCCAGCAGAGAGAGGAACGAATTCCAGAAATTGCAGTGTACACACTCTGGCTGGGCTGTTTTGCTGGGCTGGCCAGCTGCCGCCGCTGCTGATCTTACACGCCAGGAGGCCCGAGCGAGTGTTGTTGACACACGCAGGCAACCTCTCTCGGTTGCTTTGGCTGCTGCACACTGGCAGGGACAATGCGCTCTCTCGTGGTCACACGCTGCCAAGGCGGCTGCTCAGGTAATCCGGCAAACACTGAGATAACATTGTTGTGGCGTTCCAGAGCAGGCAGAGACACAGGCAGCTGTTAGATGGTCAGGCTGGCAACTCGCACACTGCGCAGAACTCCATGTGAGGAGGACATCAGGAGCAGCTGCGGCAATCCAAAGGACCACACAGGGATGCTGAACATCAGGGCTGAGGTTTACGGCCCATCGTGAGGCCCCCCTGCTCTCTTTTGCATGGCACACTGCTGGGAATTTGCAGAGCCAAGATCTCTGGCGGAGAAAGAGGCAGCTAATGGATAATCCAGATAAAAGCAGAGGGGTGAACAAGGCGTTTGTGATGCACCGCAAGGGCTTAAGACTTCATGCAACTTCTAGGAATTTGCAGGGATTTGTGTTTCCGCAGGGAAGATGATCCTGCAGTAGGTTCAGTCCATGCAGAAGTAGGAAGAAACACACACAGAACAGCTTGCAATACACAGTGTTAAAACTTCCAGGACTTGGAGCGGAAAGGATGCACAGAAGGCCAGGAACGGCGGGGAAAGCTGCGCAAAGAGACTTGTGGATGAGAGAAAGGGGATGGCAAGGGTCATTGAGCCCAGGCAGGACCTCTCAGCAGCCTGTGCCACAACGGGAAAGGATTCTGCCCCCTTTGCAGCAGATCCAGGGTCCTTTTGGCAGGGAAAGCCGAGAGCCCCTCAGTTTTCCAACCGGCCCTGATTGAGCTTTCAGGGTCCGCTGGCCTGGATCTTCTGGGAAGGGGGGGCCTTTCCTTGGCAGCCCCTTCCTAGCCCTGCAGGGGCTGCCGCCTGCCCACGTTCCCTTGCCCTTCCTGCAGCCCCCAGCCCAAGCCGCCCAGCTCCTGC
The DNA here is from genome assembly GCF_951804945.1 of Podarcis cretensis. NCBI lineage: Eukaryota > Metazoa > Chordata > Lepidosauria > Squamata > Lacertidae > Podarcis > Podarcis cretensis. The sequence continues at coordinate 99,207,600 of NC_137174.1, forward strand.
CGCTGCTCCTGCACCCCCCGCCTCAGCCCCCCCACCTCCTGCACCCCCTGGCCCAAGCCCCCTTCCTGCGAGGCCGAGTGCTGCACCGCCTGCCGGACCTCCTGCCCCTCGGGCTCAAGGCCTGGCGCTGGGCTCACATCCCTCTCGCCATGGGGCTGGTGCTGGCCCCACAGGCCCACCTCCTGGCCCAAGCCGGCCCGCCCCTCCTGCTCCTGGCGGCCCCCCAGGCTCGGGCCTTCCTCCTCCTGGCCTGCCTGGCCCAGACCTTGCTCCTCCAGCAAGCCTGCTCCACGCGGACCCCCAAGCAGCTCCTCCTGCTCCCCCTTCTCCTCCCAGACCTCCCCCAAAGGCGGGTGCTCCTCTTCCACCCCACAGCGCTCCGGCCGCTGGCCAGCTGACCCTTCCTGCACTCCAGCGCCCCTTGCCAGCCGCCTCTCGCCTGCCCACTGGACCTGCCCCGGTGGCTCCTGGGGGGTCCTCACCCGCCTCTCCCCCACCCCACTCTGCAGCCACTCCTCGCCCTCCTCCTGCTCAGCCCCAAGGCCCCCCAGCCAAGGGCCTCCCCCTGCCCACCCCCCAAGGGGCTCTCCTCTCCCCCTGGCCTGACTCTGCTCCTGAACCCCGCAACGCAGCACTTCCTCCTGCACCCCCGCGCCCAAAGCCTCCTCCTGGACCCCCACCGCCAAGCCCCACGCCTCCTGGACCCCCTGCCCCAGTCCCAGCGCCTCCTGCTGGCAGCAAAGCCCTCGCCTGGCCCGCACCTCCGGCCGCCGGATGGCTCAAGGGGGAGCCGGCTCACCCCACCGAATGGTCACCTTGGGACACCTGACCCCTTCTTCTCCAGCCCCACACACTGCCTCTCCTGCTCTGTCACCTGCGCCCCGAAGTCTCCCCAACCTCTTCCTTTCCCCGACCGGCCCCCCGGGCGCTCCGTCCGGCCCTCCTCTCCACCTTGACGCCTGCAAAGCGCCCTCCTTCCTCCCTCCCCCAAGCTCCCCTTCTAAGAGTCCCCCCCGCAAAAAAACACACCCGCTTTCCTGCTCCCCAAAAAGTACCCCCAAATTTTTAAAAATTAACTTTTCCCCCTCGATCGCCTGTGCCAGCAGCCCCTTCCTCACTCTCCGGGCGCGCCCGAGCGTCGCCCTCCCCGCCCGGCCGCGGCCTCTGCGCCACCCGGCCCGGCCCGGCTGGCCAAAGTCGCCCGGAGCGTGGCTCGCCTGGTTCCCTTCGCGCTTCGCTCCGCCTCCCTTAAAGGAGCCTCGGCTCTGCAAAACAAAGGAAAGGGGAAAGTGGGGGGCCGCAGGGCGAGCGGGCAAGGGAGGGGGGTCCGATCACGGAAAGTGGGGGCATCGAGGGCCAGGGAGAGGAAGGAGAGGGGTTGGCTCAAGGGGTCTCTCTGCGCCTCTCTTCTGCGCCCAGGGCGCACCGAGGCGGCCCGGGGAGAGCTGGAAGGAAGGGGTTAACGTGAGTTTGTGCCCAAAAGGAGGGGGGTGGGGTGGCAAACCTCCCCCATTCATTAAGTCACTGCCCGGGTTATGTAACAGGCGGCGATGACTGCGCAGACCGTCGGGACAGGCGAAGGGCGAGCCCCCGGAGGAGGAGGAGGCGGCGCCGCCAGGCCGGAGTGGTCCAGCCGTTCCTGCATCCCCGCATCCTCCGGCCCCAGCGAGACGCGCACTTGGGGCAACTCGCCCCCCCCCCCCCCGCGCCCACTCCCACCCCTAGGATGATGCCGACTGGTCGCCAATAGCTAATGGCTCTTTGGGTTTTGGATCCAGATTTCAAAGGCTGAGGGAGACCTTAAGGGGTTTGGGGGCGCGCTGTGAATCTTAACAGGGGCTGGGGGAGCTCTCCATCCAGGCGTGAAACGGCGGCCTCCAACGGTCAGACAGCAAAAGTTTCGATTCACCCAGGATGACCTTTCCTGCCCTGTGTATTTTATTACATCTACGGTTTTTAACATCTTGCTTTTAATCGCTGTTTTTTAAATTGATATTTTATATTGCTGTATTTTAGGTAAACTGCTTAGAGGCTGTTTGTTTTTCATGGAACACTATATTATTTATTTGATACATTATATCCTGTGCTCCCCTACCCTAAGGGCAGCAAACAGCAACTAAAAAAATATATATCTTTAAAACGTTTTTAAAAAACAATTCCAATCCAGTAGCAGCCTGGAAAATATCTCAGCCTTGCTAAATAAACATAGATATCTGTTTCAGTTAGCATCTCACAAACATGAATAGTTTTCAAGGTGGGGGTGGGGAGGTCTTTAGAGAGGGGGAGTCGATAGATCGATAGATAGATAGATAGATAGATAGATAGATAGATGGGTGGGTAGGTAGATAGTCAGTCTCAGTTCACATGTGATGATTCCTGAAGAACACCAGCATCTCTGGCCAACTCAGGGAACAGTCCTACACTGAACAAGCCATCCTCTTGCCTTCTAGATGTGGTTGGGCTCGCTCAAGACTCCCATCAGCCCCATCTGGATGAGCCAATTGCCAGGAATGGTGGGGGGGTTATGGTCCTCCATCACTGGAAGGGTCAAAGGTCACCCATCCTTGATCTAGAAGATCTTGCCCCATAATGCCAATTTTATTCCAGGCATTTCCAAAGGACTCTACAGACACAATGACTAGAAGCTTTTGGCACAGTCCAGCAGACGTTCTCCGGTCCTGGTTGAAATGAAGGGGACTTGAACAGAATGACTAGTGTGCTCTCGCACAGCTCTCATTCATTTTAATTAGGCTTGTGCAAGTGATCTTCCCATTGGAGCATGCCCATTTCGCTTTTACAAAAACATCCCAGACTTCACAGCCTTAGGCTTGTGTGCACATTAACTTTTGCATTGTTTCCAGTGTGCTCCAATCACTGGCGTTTGAAGCCAAGTACGCACGACATTTTCCGTAATCCACATCAGTCCTATAGTTGCTTGAAGAATTCAAACTGGCTTGCCTCTGAGTTGAAAAGGTAAGCCACATTCCCTTGGCAGTTAAGCCGAGGTGTGTGCTGTTGCACACGCCTAGATGATGGCTTTATGAATAGGAGTATGGTGGGGTTGCAGGTTTGGGGAAACCAAACAGGTCACGCGCATCAGGTGAAGACATCCCCGTCTCGATCTCCAGTGTGCATAACATTTTGCAAATGCAACTTTATTTTTTTTATAAGATATTTATTAAGGTTTTCAAAGATAATACATTGTAAAACAAAAAGAAAAGAAAAACAAAAATACAAAAGTACAAAAATACGAAAAATAAAAACAATTTAAAAACACATAAAGTTTCCATTTACTTATTTCCATTTAACTTATTTTCCAGACTTCCTCATACCTCCCTTTCTTATATTCTAATTCAATTTGTTTGTTTAGCAAATCCTCACCACTGATTCTTTTAATTATTTCAAAACCTTATTTTCCATCTCTTTTATACATTACAGCTGAAAACCGCTTAATTTCTATCCAATATCATTCTAACATTCCTTAATTTTACAATATTTCTGCAAATAGTCTTTAAACTTCTTCCAGTCTTCTTCCGCCGCCTCTTTTCCCTGGTCTGCAAATGCAACTTTAAATGCACTGCGTTTTAAGCCACTAGTGTTTACATAGCCTGAGTGATACGCCATAGGGCTTTCCATAGAACTGCAGGTGGATTGAAAAGCCTTGAGTGTTGCACTCTGCCTCTGTTATGGAATTTCTCACAAAGAGAAATTTATTTATTTATTGCAACAGCCTCTGACTCCATAAGGGGGAGAAAAACAGAGCAGGAATGATCTCATTTCTGTGCCTAGACTTGCATCTGCTGTACGGATGGAACCTGAACCGTCTCGTTCAATAACTTAATCTGGTCCCGCTGCTCCAGAAGTTTGGCTGCAATTCAGTCCAATTCCCTGGAAAGCACCTCCTCCTGTGCTGAAGGGGTGTTTTTTTTTTTGCTAAACTGGCACAGCAGGTGTTCTTCCACATCCTAAATCTGCCCCCTACTCTTAATCATTATGCGTTGCAAATCAGGGTATCAGATTCCTCCTCTGCCCTCCTTGTCTCTGCTTTCTAGCTCTTCTGTGTGACATCACTCGGTGGCACTTACACAACTGTCTAGGTTTGCATGCATGCACCCCTCTGTGCGCCTGCACCCCTCTTTAGAGACAAAGACAAAATGGGCTGCGAACTAAACACGAGCAATTTCAGCAGCGCAGCTAAATTAACGAAAGGTTTTTGTCTGATATATTATTTACAATCTGTCTGTTCTGTGCTTATCGCTCCTCAGTTTCATAGGGTAACCCCCCCCAAGTTATCTGCCTGTTGCTAAGGTTTATGATCCAGCTTTCAAACAAGTTGGTTCAGGGCACCTAAACAATAAACATAAATTCAGTGCAGCATGTCTCTTAAAGCAGCATGAAAATAATGCATGCAAAGAGAGAATAAAACAGATCGACAAAGGTTTTAAGAAGCCCTCACCTGGCACTGGGAAGACATCAGAGTGGGTGCCAGGTGAGCCTGTTCGGGGAGATTTTTCCAAATCCAGGGGCCACCACCAAAAAGACCCTTTCCCTGGTAACCACCCATTGGAGCTCAGATGGCACGGGTAATCCGAAAAGGGCTCTGGCGGTGATATCCAAGTACAGGCAGGTAATCCTTCAGATATTTTGGCCCCAAACCAGGAAGATCACTTTGATTAGGACCCAGCCCTACAAAGTTGTTTTGAGTGCTCTTTGTGAGCCAGGGGACAGGTCATAGCATAATGGAAGGGCATCTCTTTGAAGGCAGAAGGTCAACCCCCTGAGCTCTCCAGGTAAGGCTTGGAAATGCTCCTGCCTAAAATCCTGCTGAGCTGCTGCCGGTCAGTGCACGGTAGACAATGCTGAGTTAGATGGATCAATGGTCTGACTCTGTATTAGGCAGTTTCCTCTGTTCCTTCTCCATAGTCACATCCTGACAGCAGAATGCCGTCCTCCCCAGTGGCGTAGCGTGGGTTGTCAGCACCCGGGGCAAGGCAAGTAATTTGCGTCCCCTAACCCTGAGTGAGCCAGGTAGGGGCAGAGAGCTACGAGTGCGAGCATGCCCCCCCCCCATGTTGTGCCCGGTGCGGTCGCCCCCCCTGCACCCCCACGCTACGCCACTGCTCCTCCCAGAGTCTTGGATGGCTATAACCCTTGTGAGCTCCTGTTGCCTGGTCAAACCTTTTCTCTCAGGCCTGGTTTAGCTGGTGCCAAGATTCTATTCTTATTTATTGCTCTTTTACTTGGGATGGTTTAACTTTGTTTTATTATACTGCATCCGTATTTTTATTTATAAAATTATTTATATGCCACTTCTCATTAAAAAAAATTCTCAGACTGGTTTACAGCAAATTGTACATATGATTAACAAGTTAAAATCAGAAATCATCTAACTATTGTGGATAGATGTATTATTATTTTCTGAATGAACCTGCTCTGCACCCACCTTGAGAATTTTTGCCTGGCTGGAAAATATTATTAAACTCTGATAATGCCTGTTTGCCTGGAAGCAAAACAGAGAGGGGTGTGTGGATGTGTGTAGAAACTATCCTACTGCACAAATGTAAACTTCGTGTTCATTTCTCTGTCTGTCTTTCCTTTTTGCCCCCTCCCCCAGCATGTGGCCCCCAGAAAGTTGTCCAGAAGGGAAGAAGGCCCTCAGATTTTAAAAAGGCTCCCCCCCATGCCTTGGGGTCAAAGGCACCACTAGCAAACCCAACCACTGATAATTTATTTTCACCTAGAAAATAACCTCACAAGGTTGTTGTGAAGATGAAATGGGGAGCAACAGAACCGTGTACGCCACTTTGAGATACTTGAGATACTTGAGATACTTGAGATACTTGAGATACTTGAGATACTTGGAAGTTAAAGGTGGCATACAAATGTAATAATAATAATAATAATAATAATAATAATAATAATAATAATAAGTAAGCATTTCCCCTTTGCAAATGCCTTAACTTTTTGCTAGAAGTGGGGAAATGTTCCCGTGAGCAGTGCTGCAGTGCCATCTACAGGACAAAAGGTGTTAGAACATGGCATTCTTTTCTCTTTCGTCTGTACAAAGCACCTTCTACAATGGGGAAACAGACTAAAAGTAAAGGTAAAGGTACCCCTGCCCGTACGGGCCAGTCTTGACAGACTCTGGGGTTGTGCGCCCATCTCACTTAAGAGGCCAGGGGCCAGCGCTGTCCGGAGACACTTCCGGGTCACGTGGCCAGCGTGACATCGCTGCTCTGGCCAGAGCCAGAGCCAGAGCCGCACACGGAAACGCCGTTTACCTTCCCGCTGGTAAGCGGTCCCTATTTATCTACTTGCACCCGGAGGTGCTTTCGAACTGCTAAGTTTGCAGGCGCTGGGACCGAGCAGCGGGAGCGCACCCCGCCGCAGGGATTCGAACCGCCGACCTTTCGATCGGCAAGCCCTAGGCGCTGAGGCTTTAACCCACAGCGCCACCTGCGTCCCGGGGAAACAGACTAGGAGCCCCTAGATCAGGTGCCCTCTTAGTCCGCTCCACAGACAACTCTTCTCAAAGTTTCATCTCTTTGTGAGACTCAAATGTGTCGCTGCCAGGAGTACCGTCAGACTAGACGACATTCCTGAAACTGACACCCTCCAGATATTTTGGACTACAACTCCCAGGATATAGACTTGTTGGTGGGAATTACAGTGCAAAGCGTTTGCAAGACATCAACTTAGTAAGGTTACTGCAAAAAAAAATAAGCATGGGTTTACTCCAATTTTAAAACAGCTGCTCTGGCTGCCAGTTCATTTCCAGGCCCAGTTTAAAGTGCTCATGTTAGATTAAATGACCCAGGCCCCAAATACGGGACTCTCCCCTCCCCTACAGAACCCTCTTGGGTGCTAAGATCAGCAGAGGGTGCCCTCTCAAATATTTCCATTTCATTCAGTCATTCTATTTTGATCCCACCTTCTTCTCCAAGGTGTCTTCCAACAACCCTGAGAGGTAGGCTAGCCTGAGCAGCAGTGATCAGCCCAAGGTCACACAGCAAGCTTCCTAGCCAAGTGTGGGTTTGAATCCTGAGACTCTTAACTACTACAGCACACTGGATTGTTTCACCATCCTCAGAAGTTTGGGTCTGGTGACCCCTAAGTCGTGGAACTCCCTCCCGCCAGAGGTGGATCTGGCAGAGCTCCTAGAGGATGATGAAGATACAACTAATTACTGCTTGAGGTGTATGTTCTTAGGAGCCACCCGATTCCTGGGTAAGTTGTTTTGAACTGATTTTAATACTGTTTTGAACTGTGCTTTAATTGTTCTAACCTGCCCTGGGACCTTAGGGGGAAGAAGGGTGAGTAATAAATCATAGCAATAGTATATGGGCCTGGCTTAGAAGCTATGCCAGGATGTGGGGCAGAGCAGCAGTGGAAGGCAAACTGGTGTCTTTCCGTTCCAAACATTTCACAATCCCTTTCCCCCTCAAGGGTAAAAACCGAGAGCTGGGGCAAATCTAGTTTTACCTTCCAGACCCAAGTCCTGCAAGTTGAATGCACGTTGCCTCTGGCCTCCCTACAGTCCTAAGGAGTCCCTTTTGACGTCTCCATGCCCTGTGATCTAGCCTGTCGGGTCTCAGATTTGGAGCAAGCCACAGAGGAGCAATACGGCTTGGCACATTGGGCCGCAACTACCCTAAATCTGCCAGAAGGGGCTCTGTGAGGCTGGAGACGGCTCTGGGCTGCTGCACCGTCTGTTCGATAGCTGCGAAGGTTGTACGTGCAGTCTGTGCTGCTGGTGTGCGAGACACAGGATCACAGCTCCTTTTATAGCAACAGCTGCTCCAGATGCCGGTGCAAAGGAGGGAAATGTCACACTGCAAGCCGGAAAAGGGACTTTTCGTTTACATGTTGTGTTGACCCAACCAAACACCGCCTTGGCATGAGGTTGCAAAAGAGAAATCAGTTTGCCGTTGACAAGGCTGAGGTAGGGAAGGCAGAGGGGGCACGTCCTGTTCTTTGCACAACCAGCCGTTGTGCAACACTGGGCCTGTCGTCCTCTGCCTGATCATGGCGCTGCCTTGAGAAGGTGGGTCTGCCAAACACTTCGCTTGCCAGGAGCATCATCCTAGCCCTGCTTAGACACTCTCAGCCCACATACAGGCCCTAAAACATTTGGCTAGTAAACAGGGGCCCTTGCTCCCAGGGGCACATGAGTAACTGACTCACACGCCTTCCTCTGCAGGATGGAGAATTTGGAAAGCATCTTGGCTCTCAGTCCTGGGAGACCTGCCCCTGCCTTGCTCACCTCTTTATGCCTGGGCTTGGGAGGACAGGATCCTGACTGCAGTTACAAAAACTGAGCCTGCTGAACAGACACTTCGGCCTTGCAAAATGCAGGGCTTGGAGGTTTGCAGGAGTGTAACAAAAAACCTTTTGCCAAGCTGCCTCTTTAACTGCTCCACACCTAATGTCATACATCAGGCTTGGTTATCTTAGCCTTGAACCAATGGGTATTTTCAAATGAAATAACATGTTTTCATCGCAACGTAAATTTGAAATTCCCCCACTTTCAACCTGAGGTGTCTGTCCTGCTAATATATCCCCCAATAAGGTGGATACACAATGCAAAAACCTCTCTAAGCTGCTATGAGGTGGGGAATCTATGCAAGGATGAGCCCGAGGATTGGCCTTTACATAATGGAGTTGGTATGGCTGTACATGCAAGTTTGTAATATGCAGTGAGGTTATGCCTTTTCATACATGGGACTCTACTCAAATAAAAATGGAACTGAATTGGCTTTGAAACGGCATTCTCAGATTCACAGTGCCATTAGTACAGTTTGGGCTAGACAGGAAACTCCTAATCAAACTAACTAACTGGTAGAGATCTCAAGCACACTCAAAATGTGGTCTGCACTTTTTATTTCTGGGCAGGCCACAGAACAGGCTGGTAATTAGCAGCTTCCTAGGAACTTGCATGTCCACTAACGAAGCTTAATAAAGCACTTCACAGTCAAGTCTTCCTTGTTCTTTATTGACAGTCAAGTCTTGCAGTTCTCATCAGCCATAACACCAAGATTACAACCCCCAACTCTAAATAATCTCATAGCACAACAGCACAAAACACAAATTTCAGAGATACACATAGCTTATATATTTGAGATTCAGTCCAATTTTCCCCCCAGTAACTATGTCTATGCTTTATTACCCACCCAAGATGCATGCAGCGCTATGGGAAGACCGCCACTACTTTGATGACCTGGCATTCACAGGCCTCATGAAACGGAGGAAAGAAAACCACGCATGGGAAATTACCAAGCTAGATTTTTTTCACTTTCACACACAAAAGGTTTGAAATGTAATTGACTTTATCTACACCAGCTTTAACCAACCTGCTCTTGCCCTCCAGCTGTTTTTAAACTACAATCCCCATGAGTCCCTGGAGCTGCAGGCACTACCAAGTTGGGTAAAGCTGGGGTAAACAGAATTACAACGTGGAAGAGATTTTACAAGAACACATGACTTTCCACCCTTGTGCCCAGCTCATCAAGCTTTCTCCAGGACAAAGCATGAAATCCCAGTGTGCGGAAGCTGCTCATTTAAGCAAAGAGCCTTAAAAGCAGCACTTATGAATAGTATGGAGAACATCAGCCCGAGTCTTTGGAGAGCCAGAATGCACAACTTGTTTCTGCTGAGGAATATCTAAGGGGATGTTCCCACAGATGTATGAACCAGATTTTTGTACCAGAAGCCAAGTAAAAAAAAGTGAAGTTATTCAGTTATTTCAGTGCAAGCAACTAATCAGAATCATCCACTCAAGCTCTTGAAGCATTCCCAACTGACACCCACATTTTAACACAGATTTCTTTATAGCCATAAGCAACTCTTATATACATTCATCCAGCCATTTCTTGAAGTCTTAGAAGTAGATTTGAACAAAAAAGAAGAGAAAGAAGGGTCAGGCTTCACCAAGAGTCAGCAAAAGCCCACTGCTCAGTCGTCTCCAAGGTTCTCAGCAATATAAAACTAGTTGTGGCAGCCAATTACTACCCTGGCCTTGCCCACAGCGTGGCAAGAGCCACTAAAGTAGTTATTGCATCCAGCACAAAGTGAGACCAGACAAAGACAGACAGTTGCAGATGTTTGAATATACATGTTAGATACTAACGATCATGCTCTGCAGGTGTTATTGCATGGTGAGCATTTACAAAAAAATTATGGGAAACACTGTTCCCGATAATTAAGACACCCTTAGTGCAACATATGGAGGTCACTGCCTCCGATACAACACTGTGGTAGGCAAAAACTACCTTGTTCTTTAACATTATGGGAGACACTGCTCCCGATAATGTGACCCAAGTTCTCATGATACATCGCAGTGCTGGAAGTTCTGCACAGGAGCTGCTGTTGGAGTCAAGCACAGCTCAACACAAGCCTGCAATGGTTTGCATCAGCCTAAACACAACCAGGAGTCAGAGGACTGATAGAAAGCCCAAATGATGGTGTTCCAGATCTACTGAAGGAAATCCCCATCACATACTGGTTGCACCCAATCAAAGGAAGCTTTTCATTGAAAGGGTCCGGCAGAAGGTGCGTCTCACAGCTTTCGCTCTATCTTCTGAGAGTGAAAAGCAAGAGTAACACTTCCCGGGACTTCCCCTCACCTGCTTGGACTGCATGCTCCAAGAGATGAAACAATGTCCCTACCCTCCGGAATCCCAAATAATCTTCCGAAGGGATGGTGCTGTTGCAGAACACTGAAGGCTTGGTGGCAAAAATTCCAGTTATCATGGTTGGATTGTACTAGCAGATGCTGCTTTATCAAAAACGACAGTATAACTGTCATAATTATGGAAGTCACTGCTTCCGATAATTATATTCTGTAGAAAAAACAAATACCATTTATAGTGAACACTGCCACTGATAAATAAATAAATAAATACCTCGATACCAAGTCTGCAGAGTCAGTCTCTCAAACAAGTGCTGCAAGTTAAGACTGGGCCAAGAGACTTCTCGTTTACTGAAAAGGCCTCACAGCAAGGGCTTGAGTACAACCAGTCTCCTCGTAGGAGGAACGGTTATCGTTTTAGTTTTTAAATAGTACCACAGGACCACTCAAGGTACTATAGCCTTCATTTCTTTGGTGTGGCCTTCCTTAGTACGGAAAGGAGCAAGTCACAGGAGAATTTCACCTGGGACTCTCTCAATTCCTATTGGGAAGGCGAAAGGTTTCATTTTCATTCCCTGCTAGACAGATCTTATGTCAAGGTGTGTTGGCTGTATCCCAGAGGCCAAGGGGTCTATGGAAGAGCTTCTGTACCCAGGGGAGATACTTCCTAATAGGATTAAAGACGTGGGAGCTTTTAGGCTCACAAGACACACAGCAACTTTGTGTTAGAAGAGTCTGGGAGGTCAGGTTGAATTCATAAGAATCCAAGAGCCCTTACAATTCTTATGAGTTCAGTGCTGTGGTTGCTTTGTGTGCCTTTCTTGGAAGAAATGCTTTACTCAGCCCAAGATCAGCCCTCTCAAATTTTGGGTTAGAGAGGCCAGCACATTTTAAAAGGTGAATCTACATACATCTATGTTCTCTGGGTCAGGACATTTTAACTTGCTTGGAATTGCTCAAGTTTCAGCCTGGACAACTAAAAATCCTCTGAAGGCCTAAGGGGACTTTGTTATGTGCTACTGGTTGAAAAGGAAGGGGTTCCCTGTTGCTGTACTTCAGAATTAATGGTAGCTTTCAACTTTCTCAAAACTCATTGTCTGTGTTCCAGATGTCACCAGAAAGGGCATTAGCAGCACTCTGGATTGTCCAGGTTGCCAGAGCAAGCTGGTTCCGGAACAAATCTTCATTGAAGGCGCTCCTATTTGTCTTCAAGAGAGCCAAGTGGTCCAGCAACGCCTGGAGAGTATGGGAGCCAGAACCAAAGAAGATGTGCCGGAGAGGAGTGTCTTTTGGAGAGAGGTACGGGGAGAGGAAGTTGTACTCCACCTTAAAAGGAGAGAGAGAGAGAAACACAAGTGAAAAAGAGCTCGCTCTGGGATTAGGCAACCCTGACGAGTGGAAACACCCTCTGAATTGCTGGTGACTTGTGGAAACCAGCAGAGTATGCGGAGCCCCAGCAGAGTCTTCAGACATTTCCTTCTCCCAGCAGAGCAGCTTTTTCAAGTCGCTGGGTAAGGGAAAAACTCCTCTCCCACACAGTTCAAAGTGTTTGTCTCTAGACGCGGGCGGCACTGTGGTCTAAACCACAGAGCCTAGGGCTTGCTGATCAGAAGGTCGGTGGTTCGAATCCCGGTGACGGGGTGAGCTCCCGTTGCTCGGCCCCTGCTCCTGTCCACCTAGCAGTTCGAAAGCATATCAAAGTGCAAGTAGATAAATAGGTACCACTCAGGCGGGAAGGGAAATGGCGTTTCTGTGCGCTGCTCTGGTTCGCCTGAAGCGGCTTAGTCATGCTGGCCACATGACCTGGAAGCTGTATGCCAGCTCCCTCGGCCAATAAAGCAAGATGAGTGCCGCAACCCCAGAGTCGTCCGCGACTGGACCTAATGGTCAGGGGTCCCTTTACCTTTTTACTATCGTACTCTAGACAGTTATTCTGGTCTTTGAAGTAAAGATGCATATGTACAGATCCACTAACACAGAGGTTCCCAACATTTGGCCTACCGCCTCCTTTTCAGAAAAGAAATTACTCAGTGCCCCCGCTGGAAATCTACCTTCTTAGGCAAACCAACAGAAAGATGCAGTGACAATTTGTGTTCTTTTATATATCTATATTTCTACCTACATTCTACAACATAAAGAAAGATGATCAATATTAATGGATTCTAGACTACTAGCTGATTAGACCAGAGGGACCATGTACAGAGTTGACTACTCCTAGCTTATGGTTATCACGGATTTGGGCTCTTAGCCTTGTCACTGTAATTTGCACAGGGACTGATCAGATTCCAACCGGTCATCAGGTTCTTCTGCTATTCACTCCATCAGGGTTTACAAAATCTCTCAGAAAAGGCTCCCTTAAGATTCTCACCCCTTTGGGGAGGAAGGGAAACAACTCACTTTCATGATCCTGTCATTCAAAGCACGACAAGCAGCCTTGTTGGTGAGGTCGGTGTTTCTGATATCTTGTGTCAGGGTGCTTGTAGCTCGGTTGAAGTCTCCACGGGCAACCATCAGCCACTGTTGGCCCAAGCCCATATTCTGCAAGCGAAGACAGTAGGCAAGACTTTTATGCAATATTTGAAATGGTGGTAAAAGAACAATTTTCTCCCTTATGCTCCTTTAGGAATCCTCCCCTCCTGTGCTGAACACTACAAGGGCCTTAATTCAGGCTGGAGTCTTAAATAGCAGCTCTCCTGTTAGGGCCCAAATAAGTACACAATACAACCTACTGTTGGTGGTCCCCACTGATCCACTACAGATGAACATCTATCCCTATAGACATTTGTCTCCATTAACCCTACCCAGTGCCAGAAGCATTTACATTGCAAGAAACCACTGTGAACACCACAAGCGCTGGCGCAAGACCAGACACGCCACTGCAAACCTGAAACAAAAACCCACTTCCCCAGCACCTCTTGGAATTTTGCACTACCTGCATCTCTTTCCGGTATGGAATTATCTTCCCTATAAAGTCACGCAGCTTGTTATTGTAGCTCTCGTAGTCCAGGTACAGTTCGTGGTCATGCGTCATCCTCAGAGCTATACGGCCAGCGATTTCAGCTGCTTTGCGGATTGTATTTTCCGCTTCATAGGGGGCGCTGAAACTCCTCATCAGGTTGCCCAGATTGTCTAATTGGGTGTCAAGGAAGGGATACTCTTTCCCATTCTGCAAGAAGTAAACAGAGTAAGATTCTTTGCCTGGTGCTCCACACTTCCCAAATGGTTTCTCTCATGCATTTGAAATACTTCACATTGTCCTAGCAAGTCTTCCACATTCAGAAGACAGAAAATTGCAGGTTCTTGTAAATTATAGTGGTACCTCGGGTTAAGAACTTAATTCGTTCTGGAGGTCCGTTCTTAACCTGAAACTGTTCTTAACCTGAAGCACCACTTTAGCTAATGGGGCCTCCTGCTGCCGCCGCACTGCCAGAGCACAATTTCTGTTCTCATCATGAAGCAAAGTTCTTAACCCAAGGTACAGACTCTGACAACGGAGTCTGTAAACTGAAGCGTCTGTAACCTGAAGCGTATGTAACCCGAAGTACCACTGCAAAAGTAAAAGAAAAGCTGCAGGGGGGCAGGGTATTTTTATTAGGTCCAACGGCGCGTCACAAAGTACTGAACAATTACTTTTTTTCCTAATTCCTCAGGGTGGCTCTCAACAAACGAGGTCTAGGATGCAAGCCAGTGAAGGGTCAAATTCAGGAGGTGGCTACAACCTGCCTCCATGATTTGGCTTACATTTTAAAATCTGACTGGGCCTTCTGCATAACTGACTGCTCCAGTCAAATTCTCCCAAGAGCAGGTATTGTGCCCTGCTGTGGCCAATAGATAATTTTCAAGAGGTAGCACATAGATGAGCTTGGGCCAGGAAAGCAGAACAGCATTAACCAACTTACATTATAGAACTGGAATGAAATAGATGGTATCCCCGAGTAGGACAGAAAAGGAAAGGCTGCGTCATCAATACGAAACGGGACCCTGCAAAAGGAGAAGTTTTCAGCTGCTGTGCTCAGCACTGAAGAGTCATATACTTCAACTGAGGTTAGAAAAGCCAAACTCAAGGCCCAAGGTCACTGCAAGGTACACATGGCACACAGTTCAGCTTTTGCTGAGAGCACATTTCTAGCTTTTGGTAAGAGCCTATTTCTCGCTTTTTGGGTTGCAAAAGTTTGTACAGTTGTACCTTGGTTTTTGAACAGAATGCGTCATGGAAGTCTGTTTGACTTCCAAAATGTTTGGAAACCCAAGGCACAGCTTCCGATTGCGCAGGCGCACCGGAAACAATTGTGGAAGCCCAATCGGACATTTGGCTTCCAAAAAAAGTTCAAAAACCCGAACATTCACTTCCAGGTTTCACTTGTACCAGGTTTGATACAAGTACCAAAGCATTCGACAACCAAGTTATTGTCATATGCCTGCCCTGTTACCCAAGAAAAAGCACTGGCAAGGTAAGACCAATGTTCTGATGATTTAAATTGACATCTTTTTTTATGCCAGATCTCAAAGCAGCCTTGGAGATGGGCAGAAGAAGCAAAACTGATGCCCATCTGCTGCGGATGGAACAAAGCAGGTACTACAGGTCATTATACTAAGGTTACCAGATATTTTTCAATGAATCCGGGGACACTTTTCAACTTCAATGGATTTTGTATGGGGACTGATTTGTAAATCTGGGGAATGTTCCTGGGAAACGGGGATGTCTGGTAACCTTATGTTATACTACCAGGAACAAAAGGATTTCCCACTGCAGCTACCCGTCTGTAACGATACTTACTCTTTTCTGGCCAAAGTGGAACGAAGATCAGTTGACGACACAGTAATCTAAAAGTGAATAAAAATTCAATAAATTTCAATAAAACCTTCTCCAGATAAAGTACAGTCTTCCACCCCTTCGTCTAAAGCAGTGTTTTTCAACCACTGTTCCGCGGCACACTAGTGTGCCGCGAGATGTTGCCTGGTGGACTTCCGGGTTAGCGCGATCCGAGTAATGGCGGATTCCCTCCGAGCTCCGGAGGGAATCGGCTCCATTGCAAACGGGTCTCACCGCGACGGCGACGCGGGGACCCTTAGAAACCGCAGGCGCGGAAGCCTGCGGACCTGGTGACTCGGCGGGCACCTAAAGCGCCCCCCCGACCCACGAAGAGCCTTTTTAAAGGCTGCGGAGAGGGTACGGGGAGTGGCGTGGTGCTGTGAGTAGACCGCTACTGCAGTGGAGCGAAGCCGCGAGCCATGGCCGGAGACCGCTGACTTTCTTCCCTGAAATTCGGACTCTAATTAATCCGTGAGTAGATTGGAATTTGGACTTTAAAAAGCTTATCCTTGAATTCGGCACGATCGGGGGATGTGCTAAAGGGAAGTCCGCACCCCCCTGCCTACAGAAAATTTAAAGCAAAGATCGGAGAACTAAGGTGGAGAGTTCTTTCCTTGGTGTTCTGTAAAAGATAAGATTTGCATGAATTTGACAGAAGAAGATGTGTGCTGGAGAGTAAGAGTGATTTTTTAGAAGTTTGTCTTTTTTGAACCCCCCCAGACCCGGGGGTGTCCTTTTATGTGAGCTGGAGAACAAGGAACGAGGAGTTTGACAGCTGTCAAAGGAGCTGTCAAACGGGCAGCGAAAGTGAAAAACTCTATTATTTAACACTTTTTGGACTTAATTTGTTATATTCGAACTAAAGTGGTTGGAAACAAAGTAGGGAAATAACAAAGTAAAGGACTATTGGAAAAGATTACTAAGTAACTAGAATCCCCCTAGGGGAAACATTGAAACATTGCAATGGCTGCAGATGGAAAACTACAGGCAGAGCTAGAAAGAATGTTTTTTCTTGTGGGAAAACTGGAGGAGCAGACTACGGTCATGAGTAAACAACTCATAACCTTGAACTCTAAAATAAATGACTCTGCTGAAGGTACAATGGATTTGACTGTGGAAAAGTCTGCAGCTGAATCAGAAGAGATAACTTTGGAACAGGGGGAGAGCGAGCAAGGGTTAGTACAGAAGGAGACTACCAACCACAAGCCTACATTGTTAGAATACAAAGAAGAAGACCCTTGGACTACAAATCTGCGAAAGATGCGAAAGAGGAGGGAGGAAGCCCCTGGAACATCTGGAATACCTGATTTTAAAAGAAATAAGAAATACGACTGGGGCTTCCTATTTGAGTATGGACTGGTTGATCTTCTGCAGCAGCTGGTGTCAAGTACTTTGGATGGAAGAAATTCTGATGAGACTGAGCTGAAATTTCCCCGAAACCTGAGGACCAATGAGGAGGGTTACCAACAAGATCGGCAAAGAGAGACTGACAAGGACTTAAAGGCCTCAGATGTGAGGAACCCAGGCTAAAAACTGTTGTTATGGATGGGGGGACATTTGGAAGGGACAGAAACCGGGGCTGGGGGGGGGGGAAAGGAGAATTTGTTTTTAAATCTTTATGACTTTTGTGTTTGATTATTATGACCTATTTTTAAGATTAAAGGGAAATTCGTGGAAGGAACTCGAGACGACCTTAGGAAAGGCTTTAATGTTTTATAAGAAAATTGGATAAGTAAAATCTGGCTAAGTAAATGGTTTTTTTTAAAAAAAACAAAAAAAAAATATATATATAGATATAGTAATAATACGCAATGGATGAGAGATTTGAATTTGCTGAGTTAATGTAACTGAACTAGGATGTATGAAGGGGGGATGGGGGGAGGTCAAGAACTGGGGTTAGGAAAGTAAGGTTATGAAATTTTTATATGTGTTGTCTTTGTCTGTGTATGTTTGTCTTTATAAAATGTGAAAATTTAATAAAAATATTTAAAAAAAAAAAAACGAGATGTTGCCTGGTGTGCTGTGGGAAAAATTGAAAAATTCGAAAGATTTTAAAATAAAGTATTTTATAATTTTTCATATTTCTGTTTACTTACTATTTCATAATAAAGTAATTATAAAATACTTTCTTTGTGTTTATTTGATTCCTATTTTAGAGAATTACTTTATATATAGTCAATATAGGCACAGAGTTAAATTTTTTAACATTTTCTAATAGTGGTGTGCCTCGTGATTTTTTTCATGAAACAAGTGTGCCTTTGCCCAAAAAAGGTTGAAAAACACTAGTCTAAAGACTCGAGTGTTCTGCAAAATTCTGAGGGATGCTTTGTTATCAACAGGTATTCCCAGCCACTTTTGCCATCAAAGAGCTTGAGGTAGCAAGACTCATACATATGGCTGTGGAGTGTTTCTCGAGCTCTTGATGAAGACCCTCTGTGCGGGGGAACAGAACATGGCCCCAGTACCAAGTTTATGGTTCAGCTTCTCCAGGTCACTGCCTGGAACTTTCAAGAGACGATACTCACCCCTGTGACTGCATCTTCCAACAGCCTTTTCAACATGGGGCTGGCAGAGAACCTGAAGTCCTTCGAGCCTGTGGGGTACAATTTAAAAGTATTAGTTCAAGGCCTACTGAGATGGACTGATGATCTGCAGTGCAGCAATGGACTTTGGCTATACATATTCACTTCCATTTTAATTTCAACGAAGTACATCATCATTATCAGCCTTTGGGATGGAGAGGTGGTGTTTACCTGCAAGCACTAGTTACATACCTCAGGTGCAAGGAAGCTGAGTTTTTTTCCTTTTTGCAAAAAACTAAGAAACAAGGACACTAAATGCTTCTCAACTAATACCTTAAGGAAGTAAGGAGGTGCAACTCTGATGTGACTGTAAGGGACAAGATTCATGTCCCACAGTATTTTTGCATGATGTTCCCATAATAATGAGGTTGTAGCAGGAGCAACTTCCAATGCCTTTTCCACCTACATTTTCTCTACATGGGGTGCTGGATTAGATGGGACACTGGCCTGATCCAGCACACTCTTCTTAGGCTCTTATGGAAGTTAGTTTTATGCAACAATTAAAGGCCACAGCCCCTACCCCAAGTGGCTGAATTTCAGTAAATCAAAGTGGCAAAGATCTCCAAGGGAGGTTTAGCCTCAAAGTGCATTTTTAGTCCAATGAGCAAAAGAAACCAAGAGTTTAGTGCCCTCAGTCTTTTGCGCCAGTCTAGTCTAGAAAATGACCAGGATTGTTTATTTTTTATGTGTAACGCAAACACACTCACCCTTCTTAAGATTGTTTTGGACTAATCTGTTGTACACATTTATCCAGTTTATATTATCCAACTTAATCATCAAATCACATTTACGGTATTAAATTTACAGGGAACGTCCTCTATCACATGCAATCTTTAATGACAGTTACCCGAAACTGCTGCATCCAAGTTGATATACGCAACCGCCTTCATGTGGAGAGATGAGGAATAGCCCTGAAGAGAGTAAAGGAACAGCAGCAATTAGCTATTTGCGTGATTTGGCTGTTCTGAACTGACCAATGCATTGGAGCCGAACTTACCTCCAGCCATTCTGTGGCACCAACAGCTCCAAAGGCTCCAGCACTCCAACTGGCAAACACAATACTCCGGCGGGGCTTGTACCCATCTGCAAAGAGGAGAGGGGACAACTACTGTATCCAGCTCTAGATTCATGCCGAAGAATCCCTTTTGTAGATGCTCAGTGCCAATCTCCTTACCAAGTTTCACGATGTCAGAGAGTGCTTTGGCAAGCTGCAGAAGCAGGCTGGTTCCTACACCAGCCTTTACAACTCCAGGCCCCCAGGAATCACGCTGGGCTCCAATGACTACATACCGATCTGCAAGACAGGGATCAACCGTTACGAGCCTCTATCAGAATCGCAGGATGGAGAACTAAGGGTATGCTTAACACACACTGTGTTATGGTGCACACCAGCTCCTTGCAACTAAGTCAGCTCAGCTGAAGACTTGGGGACTAGCCAATGCCATTATCCTAGTATATTATGCAGCTCAACCTTCTTCTGCTCAACAGCACCAAACTGCAATGTGTGGATGCGTTTCAGTATCTCTTAGCCACCTATTTCACTACCAAACAGGCATAATGCATTCATTGGAGCATCTTGCTAGGCTGCTTCATGTTAGCCATCTTGCAGTATTTCCATTACAGGTATCATCATCCTGTGAGTCTGGAATGTGCTCTGTTATTGAATACAGGCTGGGCAAGCACTCTGGCATGCTGCCCCACAGCATCGCTGTAGATCATTTGCAGAGTAGGCCAAATGCCCATCAAGATCCCTCCCAGTGCCGTGAGGGAGCTCTGAATCATGAAATGGTAAGAAATGAACTAAGGGACACCAATCCTTCCCTTTTACATCTGCAATAGATTGGCAAAGCTTTTACCTTGATCCTCAAAGCCTTTGATCACACCAAAGATGTTTAGGATTTTCTTTTCCACAAGCTCATTGTTCACCCGCAGCGTCACACTTCTTCCATGAGAATCTGACCGAAGCTTGTAAACACCGAGTTTTCCTTTCCATGAATCTGGACAGTCTGGCATATTCATAGCGCTGAAAAGAGGGAAAACTAGTTATTGGAAGCACACAGCGCCTCCTACCAAGGTCCTCCTGAAATGACAGTCCTAATAGCCAAATTCTGGACTCTTGGTGATTTAAATCACAAAAGGAATTCAGCAAGCAGCTTTACTGGGCCTAACACACTGTTTATTTCTACAGTGGTGCCTCGCAAGACGAAATTAATCCGTTCCGTGAGGCTCTTCGTATAGTGTTTTTTTCGTCTTGCGAAGCAAGCCCATTGACAGCTTAGCGGATTAGCGCTATTAGCGGTTTTTAGCGGCTTATCAGCTTAGCGGATCAGCTGATAAGCGGCTTAGTTGCTTAGAAAAAGGGGGAAAAAAGGGGGGAAACCCGCAGGAACTTGCAAGACATTTTCGTCTTGCGAAGCAAGCCCATAGGGAAATTCGTTTTGCGAAGCGCCCCCAAAACGGAAAACCCTTTCGTCTAGCGGGTTTTCCGTCTTGCGAGGCGTTCGTCTTGCGGGGCACCACTGTACTGGTAGAGGTAACCAGAGATAGCTCCTAAAAAGCACAAAACTTCCTCAGATCACAGTCAGCAGCTTTGGACTATAGGGAGGCACCTACTTCCAACCAGCTATAGAGCATTACAGCTTCTGCCCAGCAGAGTGCAAAGAGTAACTTGTCAGGAAGGAGGCTATCCCTCTCCTCCAAATGCTGCTATGTTGTAGGAATTCCTAGCTGGGAATATGTGGCATTGCTATCATTCAGGTGCCAGGCAAACACATTTTTGCCAGGCATTATAGCAGCTTTAATCCAGTAAACTTCCATCTGTTTTTGAAAGTGAGGGGGTTTTTTTTGGGGGGGGGGGGCTGCTGCTCTGATTTGGGTTTTTTAAAAACGGCGTATCACCCTTAAATCTGGTAACAGTAGCTCTTGAGAAAGGGTACTGACTCTATCGTTAGCTTGAAGGGAGAGTTTGTTTACCTGAATATTTTTTTTGCAGCAGAGCTTGAAATGGTTTGTACTGGAATGCGTGGGAGGCCTGAGGATTCAACTGGGGGAAACTGAGTATGGTTGAAAGACGGAAATCCAGGAGTAAAAGGGTCTCCTGTCCCAAGGTGAGCCTGCCAAGGCAAAATCCAAGAATTATATGAAAAATGGAGACCAAAAAGCAGTTCAAACAGGCATTCACAAGTTAAAAGGGTGGGATTACGCCTCTGTTTGCTCAAGAGGAAGCTATTTGTCTTTGTCTTTCATTTGCTGTGCTAGGCAGGTTCCAGAATCCATCTAGGAAGCCTGCAGAAGAGGCACCCACATTCACCCAAGGAGGTATAGGAAACCACTCACGTGTCCAAATTGGGAATAGCTCTCTCCAAGTTTCTCATATTCAGGTGGATCTGGATATATCAAGACTCCTACAGCACCCATCTTCTTGGCATTTGCCACCTGGGAGGGGGCGTTTAGCATATTTATTAGCAGGTTTGTGCCAAAGAAAACAGTAAAATATTAAATGGAACTGGTCAATTAGTAGAGCCATTCCACTGTGACCAATGCCCAGTATCTATAAAAGCTCTACAGCCCACCATGTAGTCATTTTTCCATGCTTTTGTCCATTCACAACCACAGTGGCACATATGCTTTTATTGAGTAGTGGCCAGACTGTTTTTTTTGCAGAGCACAAGAACGACCTGGGAAGCACCAGGTAGATCATAGAGTTCAATTTGGCTCAGGGGATGGTGTCTGTTGCATGTCCATTCTGGAGACAGTGCCAGCTCGTGAGTCCTGAGCATCCGTGACACGTGCAAAAGAGATGGGAGTTGAACAGGGAACTGGAAGAGCCACCACGGGCTCCCTACAAATTCCTTTATCATGCAGCATCTTTACTGGTCCTGTCTTAAGAGAAGAAAACTTACTTTTTCAGAAAAAGCAATTTCTCCAGCTCTCACAAGGATCACTGTTCCAGTTAAGTTGACATTTTTCTGCAGCAGTAGATAGAAGTCTTCATTGCGCCCATAGTTGGCATAAACAGGTTTTCCCTATAAAAGAGCAATTAAGCGGCAAACTAATCTTGCTGCACCTCCTTTCAACCAGACCACAAGATTTCACATTGGAGACACCTTCCTGAGCTATGATGAAGAACGGTTCCTGTTTCATCCCCAGAGATCTGATCTTAAAGCATCTCAGGCAGCATGACTGAGAAAATGTAGCCAACCAATTGTCTAAGCAGAGCATAAGGTCCAACCCCTGGCCCAACAGAAAGAGTAACAGTGTGCTTGGAATATTTCCTAAAGCCTGGAGACCTTGCTTGATTGTATCCACTTCTTGACGCGAGTTAGGACTAGTGTTCTACACGCTACACATGCCCACTGACTTATATAGGCGACATTAAAGATGAAGTTTTGTTTTCAGGTAACACACCGAGTTAAGTCTAGACCAGTGTTTCCCAAAACGTTTTTTTTGGCCATGCCCCACCTAAACTTCTCTAAAATCCTGATGCCCTCCACCCAACATATAATTCTTATTATTCAAAAAGTGAATGGTTCACGTGGAGGAAGCCTAAAAGGCCATTAACTGTAAATAACTCATTCTCGAATTGCCCTTCTTAAAAATCAAACTGCCCCCCTGTAGGGCATGTGCCCCACATTGGGAGCCATGGGTCTGGACCAGGCACCCCCAACCTGCGGCCCTCCAGATGTTTTGGCCTACAACTCCTATGATCCCTAGGTAACAGGACCAGTGGTCAGGTATGATGGGAACTGTAGTCCAAAACATCTGGCGGGCCGAAGGTTGGGGATGCCTGGTCTAGACCATTGCAAACCAGCTTACTGGCCAAAGCAAGTTTTACTTAATGTACAAACTAGCATGCCACTATGTTGAAAGCAGAACTTCAGGTACCTAACAAGCCAAGCCAACTTACAGAAACCTCTGTACTTTCACTGTATGCTACATAAGCTTGAGGAGTCTCCACAGTTTCACTTGGCTGTTCCAGGGAAACTACATTCGGAGATCTAAGAAAGAAGAATAACAGCAGTCAATCAGAGCGTTAACACAGAATTTTAAAATGTTTTTGGTCCCAGTTACACAACTAAGGGCTGCACATATCCTGGACCATCTAACTATCACTCTTTGAAATGCAAGCCTGTGCTAGTTTTTACTGGTTACAGCTAACCTTGTGACCACTACCCTAGGACCAGGAGGACAACAGCAGAAATCACAGCCTTAAGATCAATTTGAACCCGGACCTCACTAGACAGGAAGCCTGTTCTTTTCTAATATGTGAATATTCACTTCCTGTATTTTGGCTTTCCACATTGGGTTAATTCTCAGAAGATCTGCCAACCAAGTTATACTGCAAACACCTTGTTGACAGCTTCATATAGAATCAGCTCTAATGTTTGAGACCGACCAGAGGAGCTCTGATATGAAGAACTGAAGAAGCACATACCCTGGGATCTGCAGCCTGACGTAGTGCTCATCATTCCAGACTTTATCCAACTTGGATTTCTCAAACTCTTGATGAATGATATTGGCTAGGTTCTCATCTCCTGGACTGCCAGCATCTTTCTGACCAAACCTGAACACAGAGGTATTCCAGTTAAGTTATGTTTCCAGAAGCCAAGCATTGCAGCCAGCCATTATTTTGAGTCTACTGAAATGCTCTTTTAGAAAGGATTTTTGAGAAGGTTTCTAAAAAAGCTTACCCAAATTTATCTCTGAAATTTGCAGGGCGCAGCCTGGACGACAACTTGCTTTTAAGGTCACTCCAGTATAGCACAGGTTCTGGTTCCGGGGTGTCATCTTCAGGCTCGGTTGAGCATCGATAGCCATGGCATGCTTCAACACCGTCTTCACTTTTCATTGCCTGCATCCTTCCACGGAAACTCAGATAGCCAATCAGGAATCCTGTTTGTGTAGATTTATTCAATGAACTTAGTTTATATACCACCTTTCTTAAAAACAAACAAACCTCAAGGTGGTTTACAAATAAAAAACCAATACAGTGGTACCTCGGGTAAATTTGTTCCGGAGGTCCATTCTTAGCCTGAAACTGTTCTTAACCTGAGGTACCACTTTAGCTAATGGGGCCTCCTGCTGCCGCCGCACCACAATTTCTGTTCTCATCCTGAAGCAAAGTTCTTAACCTGAGGTACTATTTCTGGGTTAGAAGAGTCTGTAACCTGAAGCGTCTGTAACCCAAGGTACCACTGTACAAAATAAAATGCAATATGGTATACACAAATACAGTGGTAACTTGGTTTTCAAACGCCTTGGTACTCAAACAACTTGGAACCCAAACACTGCAGTGTTTCAGTTTGCGAACTTTTCAGAAACCAAACGTGCTCCACTGAGCGTTACACTTTCATTTTGAGTGTTATGCTGACAATTTGAGTGCCACACTTCCATTTGAGTGTTACGCTGAGGTCTGTCTGTTTTTGCTATTTATTTTGCCCTTTTTGTGGCTCTTTTTTGTGTGTGATTGTGTGGAACCCAGTTCAGCTACTGACTGACTGATTGTGTGACTGCAGTACATTGTTTGCTTTTATTTTATGGATCACTGGTCTCGTTAAATAGAAAAATTCATGTTAAATTGCTGTTTTATGGGTTGTTTTTAAAAGTCTGGAATGGGTTAATCCATTTTGCATCACTTTCTGTGGGAAACCGCACCTTGCTTTTCAAATGGACTTCTGGAACAGATTAAGTTTGAAAACCAAGGTACAACTGTACAGTATTCCAGACTTTGTAAAATTGAAATAGTTGATGAATAGATGCTGGCTTTACATATGCAAACCCAAGAAATTCAAAATTCAGGGGAACTTCTAGCTTGTTCCCGGGAGTACCACCAATGGACAAAATTCCCCTCTTACTTTTTTTACAATTCCAGCAGAGATCAGGGTGGGTTTTTTTTAAAGTCTATGACTATTCCTGTGGTTTGATACCATTGCTGCATCATTTTTTCTTTATTTTCCTGTAATGAAGATACTCCTGTATATGTAAAATCCTCCATAGAAGTAAGTAAATCTTCCATAGAAGATCTAATACCCATGTGGCACCATTTTAACTGTTAATACACCAAGTTTATTTTCTAGGAAACACTGCTGAATTGTGCCTACTGGAGGGAATGCATTATTCAGTGTGCCTTGGAAGATACCAAAAAAACCCACAAATTGCTCTTTGCTTCTCACCTATTCATCTTACCTATAAGGAAAAGGAGAGCTGCCCCGGTAAGTACACAGCAGAGGTGTCGATTGTTGTTCCTTGGTTTTATTGGTCGGGTGTGAAGATGGTCAATTCCTCCATTTTCAATACCTTCCTCATCTTCAGCAGACAGTTTCATTTCCACATGACTGTTGTCGCCATCTGGCTGTCGAGACAGACTGAAGCGGGTGTATGAGAGGGGCTCTCCTCCAAACTAGATAGAAAAAAGAATTCATCAGAGATAAATGAAGAGTGCTAATGTTAAAGACACCAAAAAGTCAAGCTTATTTGTTGGTACCGATTACACCAAGAGAGGCCTTTAATTCCACTCACGCCATTAGAACTTCAGACTGTAAAACAGCTTTATGGCACTTTAAAATCTAACACATTTATTATGGCCTAAGAATTTGCAGGCTGTGGTTGACTTCATCTGATGAAAAGGAATGTCGTTCACAAAAAATTATGCCATAACAAGTTTGCTGAACTTTCAAGATTGCTTTTGCTGCAGCCTGCTAATATTATAGCCTTGCTGCAAATTATTTGTAATAATCGAATATCTGAGATTGGAATAAAATCTGGTACATATGAATAGGAAAAGTAAGTCTGGCTGTTCTTTCCCTACCGTATATCTTGACTGAATCAAGGAAAGGAGGCAGAAATATATAAAACAACATGACATCCAAAGCAAGGTCTCACATACTTGGCTTAAAAATAAAATTGGGGGGGGGGGGGGGTAGGACAGCATGCAGTATTTTCGGTTCTCAAGTTAGATGCTGCAGAACATAAACCTATCTGGGCTTATGAGATTAACGAACATGACATAATCAATCAAAGGCATTTACATAGACATGACCCTGCTCATTCATAACTGTGGTCCTAATTAACCCATGTGTCTCTAGGTCTAAGGACCAATCTACATGGGAAGGCTTAGATTTAAGCTCAGCAGTTGAGGAGCTACCTCAGGCACGTACAAGCACAAATACTTGTTTCCATTGAACAACTGGCTATCTACAGTTCTTTGTGACAAAGTGGGGTAGATAGCCAGTGGCCCCCCTGTCCCCATTATCTCCAGCCTGCATGGCCAATCATCAAGAATGGTGGGAACTACAGCTTAGCACCACCTGGGAGGCCAGAACAGCATCCCCATAATTAAGAGTGCCATTCAGGTCCAATTCTGCATGCTGGAACAGCTTTTGCAGACCAAGCTACATGTAAAGACAGGGACTAAGTGGTGCATCAAGGTTTTGGCCAGGGAATTTTTATTATCTGAGTAAACCCGATAATGCAGTTTGATCATCCTTACCATGTTAAATATTGCTTTCCTAGCATGATCCATAGCTGGTCACTCCTTCAGGTACTTAACTGAAACACAGATGTTTGAAGACATTTTAGCAAAGCAAGGTCTTCATTAGGACAGTAAAAGCCCCACCTATAAGGCGCAAGAGCTCTTCCCATCAAAACTAAAAACTGCAGTCACCACTAGAGGCCTCTACAAACACACGGACAGATTATCTGCAACACTTTGATATACAGGTGCACTGTACTCCATTCTATCTTTATTGAGCCACATAGTATTAGGAAATGGCATTTATAAACACCAGCTAGTAGGTAGCTTTCCAACATGGCTACCTGGCTCACTTACCACCTGTTCCCCATTGTCAGTGATGCTCTTCCTGCAGAAAGAGGACATGCTGGCAGCTGCCACAAGCAGTGGCCCTAGCTAGCACCCATTACCAGAGATGCCAAAGGACACCAGGCAACTATTGAAGCCATGCAACAGTGCCATCTGAACTTAAAAGTTGCAACATGCAACTCAGGAATTACAGGTCTAATTCAAGTACTTGTAAGGACATTAAAAGGACCCCTGACAGTTACTGTATTTTTCGCTCCATAAGATGCACCTGACCATAAGACGCACCTAGTTTTTAGAGGAGAAAAACGTGTGTGTGTGTGGGGGGGGGGGGAATATTCTGAATCAACTGTTGTACTAAACTATTTAATAAACTACCGGTATATCAGAGAGTGAAAGGGACAGGATCTGTATGTTTCTTTAGCGTGCGCGCTCAAGGAGCGATGAATGGGGAGGCAGCACACCCCCGGATGGACCCGACACAGGAACCCCAGCAGCCTCCTCACATGTAAGCGGCTCCTCTCCCACTTTGCTGCTTCAAAGCGAGCCACGGAGGAGGGAAGGAAGGGGAGTCATGGATCCTCCGCTCGCGACTGCAGCGGGATTCCACTGCCATCCAAAGGCATTCACTCCATAAGACGCAGACATTTCCCCTTACTTTTTAGGAGGAAAAAAGTGCGTCTTATGGGGCAAAAAATACGGCAAGTCCAGTCATGGACGACTCTGGGGTTGTGGTGCTCATCTTGCTTTACAGGCCGAGGGAGCTGGCGTTTGTCCACAGTTTTCCGGGTCATGTGGCCAGCATGACTAAGCCACTTCTGGCAAAACCAGAGCAGCGCACAGAAATGCCGTTTACCTTCCCGCTGGATTGGTGCCTATTTCTCTACCTGCACTTTTTGGCATGCTTTTGAATTGCTAGGTTGGCAGAAGCTGGGACCGAGCAATGGGATCTCACCCCGTTGCGGGGATTCAAACTGCTGACCTCCTGATCGGCAAGTCCAAGAGGCTGTGGTTTAGACCACAGCGCCACCCATGTCCCTTTTAATGAATGGACAATTAATTTCAATCACTTTTTAATTTAAAAATGGACATGCAGTATGATGATAAACAACGGAACCAGGGATGGGACGGACTAAGGGGAAGTCAACTCTTTTCTTTATGTTTGAATATGTATTGTTGTTTTTGGAAAATTAATAATATATACATATATATTTATAACAAGTATAATTCACAAAGCAGGATGGAAATTTTGTCCTGAATAGCTCAGTTCTGCAGCCATGCCCGCTACTTTCAAGGACTTTCTTTGTGACAGGCTTCACCTGTCACATACAGAGTAGATGACCTTTAACACATCTACATTTAGAAACTGTTGTTTAGAGTTCCTATGTAAGCTTGGCCTGAAGTCTATGTGCATATTTCACTGAGTTATTTTAGGGGTGGAAAGGGGAGCTTAAGGATGAAAAATCTTCACAGAAGCCCTAACTAGTAATCTTTTGCTGGTGTTCAGCAATACACAGCTACTTTATCCTGCATGCCACTTCTATGCTTTTGCATGCTAATTTTCTTGGTCGGCGATAACTGCAGCTGTAGTCATGGTTGAGTTGAAAGGTTTTTCCTTTTTAGTGTGTCATGTCTTGAGTTTTTAATATTTTTGTTGGGAGCGGCCCAGAGTGGCTAGGGCAACACAGTCAGATGAGTGGCTTACAAATAAAGGATTGCTACAAAGTGTGAATTGGTTAGTAAACAATCTCAAGAGCCTATCCAGCTGGACTTTTTCTTACTACTACCACCAACTATCCTGTAGGAAAGTCTTTTTAAAAGCCACTAAATGTATTTGATTCTTGTAAGCTGCTTTGAAAGGATTGTATCACAAGTGGCACGGTATAAATAATTGTAATACAGTGGTACCTCGGGTTAAGAACTTAATTTGTTCCGGAGGTCTGTTCTTAACCTGAGGTACCACTTTAGCTAATGGGGCCTCCCGCTGCCGCTCAATTTCTGTTCTCATCCTGAAGCAAAGTTCTTAACCCGAGGTACTATTTCTGGGTTAGCGGAGTCTGCAACCTGAAGTGTCTGTAAACCGAGGTACCACTGTAATACACAATGTAGTTGTGACATGGGATGTTTCTGTTACCATAAAGAAGCAATGCAGAAGCAAGAAGCAGCAGCTAAGCCAGCTGCTGCTGGCTGGAAAGCCAGACAGGATGTTTGTGACTGTTGCCATGGCAATAAAGGGGCAGCCCATTCTCCGTATTGAGCACAGGATGTGAGCTCAGTGTGTGTCATATGATCTGTACAGGATGTACACGGGTGGAGTCAGTTTGAGAGTTTTCTCTGTTGTTCAAAGAGTGCAGACATCTTTATCTGTATGACTGCTAAAGACAGGAATAAAAGCATGTAGATACATTTCTGTCTGAGTCTAATTCCCCTCCCTGGGGAGCAGGGAGGAGGAGAAGCAGTGGTGTGTTTTTCTCACAGCCTGGGAAAAATCGCCGATACGGACCTCATCTGTTTTTCCTGCTGGGAGTCGCGGGAGGGAGGTCAAAGGAATTCAGCCGGTGCCTGGAGACTGGCACATCCCTCTGACCGGGGCAGAATTCCAACAATTGGTAGCAGAGGATGGTTTCTACGATCCATGGAAGTCTGCAGAAATAGTAGCAGAGCTGCTGTTTTCATCTCTCTTCATGGAAGCCTGAAATGGAGGCTGTTCCTCTGCAGCCAGAAGCTGACCAGACGAAGCTGAGCCAAGCCACGGAGCCCAAAGGTATGAGATTTTCGGGCTTAGAAGTGTGAATGCAGATTGATTCATTCTCTGCTTCAAGGGAGCAGCGTTTTGGAAAAACAGCTCCGAGAGAGAAGAGGCCTGCATTCCAGACACTCTTGTGGTTTTTCCTGTCCAAGGAAAGGAATGCACTGTTGCTAAGCAACGTTGGCCAGTTACTCGAGAGGGCTGGAAGTCAGGCTGTGCCTCAGAGAGGCAAAAACAGCCTATGTTTTGACTAGGCCCTTACGAACACTTGATAGGGACTTTCCAAGCAGCCAGTGTTATAGCTGCCAGGTGCACAAGAGTGTAAACAAGCCAGCTATTGGATTTTAGAGGCTTGTGTTTGAGAGTTAATGTAAGGGCTCAAAATGGATGCCAAGAAGGGGGGAGGTTTGCCTTCTCCACCCCTCCTGACCAATGACAATTATGCATCTTGGTTTATTAAGATGAAGGCCCTGCTGCAAAACCAGAGACTGTTTGGGGTGATTGAGAACCCCATTCCTGCAGCACCAACGCGTGCTTGGGAGTCACAGGATGTGAAGGCCAGAACGGCTATAATTCTGTGTGTGTCAGACTCACAGCTTATCCATATACAAGATTTAGAGCACGCGAAAGATGTTTGGGACACGCTGAGAAGGACACATCAGAGAGATGCAGGTTCTTCAGCGTTGCTGTATTTTGAAAAGCTGACCAACTTGAGGCTTGCGCCTGATGGAGATGTTCAAGCGCACCTGACGGAAATGAAATATCTGCGTCAACAGACGGTGGAACGCAATTTCCGTCTGGATGAGGAAGTGTTTTGCTTCATGGTGATAAACAGCCTGAATCGGACTTACAAAACGGTTGCCAGTCAGCTGGGGTCCCTCCCAGCGAATGAGTTAACTTCGGAGAGGGTCTTTGCCGTGGTTCTGAACGAACAGGACAGACTTGCTGCACTGGAGGTCAAGGACAGG
The DNA here is from genome assembly GCF_951804945.1 of Podarcis cretensis. Lineage (NCBI taxonomy): Eukaryota > Metazoa > Chordata > Lepidosauria > Squamata > Lacertidae > Podarcis > Podarcis cretensis. The sequence continues at coordinate 99,238,154 of NC_137174.1, forward strand.
GGGAGGGAAGAACGGAGTTCTAACACCCCCACTGCTGTTGCTACTGGAGAAAATGCTGTAGCTTTGAACGTTGTCCGATGTTTCAATTGTGGGCAGACTGGGCATCTTCAGCGGAACTGCAAGAAGCCACGTCATAACAAAGGAGCCAAGGGAAGCTCCACAAAGTCTGAGGCGTCAGGCAAAAGTCATACCGTCTCAAAGGCGAAGCCTGCAAAGGCCTTGATGTCGAAAGGAACCAAGCCAGAAGTGGAGAACGCTTTTGTCATAGACACGGGTGCGACGGTTCATATGTCCCCAAACAGACAGCTATTTTCGTCGTTTAAGAAGCAAAGCTTCGTTGTACAACAAGCCAACGGTCAAGAGCTGGAAGCCACCGGAATTGGGACTGTGTATCTTGAAAGTCTGAACTTGACTATAAACAATGTTTATTTGGTTCCAGAGTTGAAGTACAATCTGCTCAGCGTTTTGCAGATTGCCAAGAAGGGACTAAAACTGTCCTATGATGATCAGTGCTGTGAAATCTACAAAGATGGAGAGCTGTATCTTTCTGCCAAAGAGAAAGATGGACTGTATTTGTTGACTTTTGATCAAAGTGATTACATGAAATGTAATTCTAACATGATCTTTTTTGCAGGTGTAGCTGAGAAGAACGCCAAGCAGGTCACCTTGAGGGTCAACAGGGCATTTCAGCGGGTGTATGCTGATGTGATTGGTCCTCTAGCACCATCTAGAGGCAATGCAAAGTATTACCTAATATGTGTTGATTCTTTCACAGGTTTTGTCTGGATTTATCTTTTGGAGACTGAAAGACGCCTTAGAAAGGTTTAAAGAGTTTTGTGACAAGGTTAAAAATATGCATGATGCTGACATAAATTGTCTTTGCACAGATGAGAAGCCAATTTTTCTTTTACAGGATTTCCAGAGGTTCCTGAAGAAGAAAGGGATAAGACACAAAATTGCAGCTTCCGACGAAGCTTGGAAGAGATGTGTCTGTGTTAGGGTGAACAAAGAATTGCAAAAGGGAATGGAAGCGCAATTGCTTAGTTCACATCTGCCACATGAGTACTGGGCTGAGTCACTAATGTCGTTTTGTTATACGTGGTTGAGAAAGTTTTCAAAAGAGTTGGGAAGTTCTCCTTTTGAGAAACTGTTCCACGGAAAACCTTCTGTTGCCCATTTCAAGGTTTTTGGGTCTCATGTGAGAACAGAAGCTCCAGGTGGGGTAAAGAATGCCAGAGGCATTTTTGTGGGTTATGAAAAGGGTCTCTACAGAGTAATTTTGTCTGAATCTGGTCAGGTGATTCTCACAAAATTTCTAGAGAGTGCTCCTGAACAGGAGAGAGTGATTGTTCACACATTTCCCACAGGAGATGATGATGATTCTGATGATGATGATGATGTTGATTTTATTGAATTCAGTAGTACTGATGATGACAGCGATAGCTCAGACAGCTCAGTTGTCACAGTCATTGAGAGGAAATCTCACATAATGACTAGACCCTCAGAAGAGGAGGATGAACCACTGATTAAGCTTAGTACTGGTTCTCCAGAGAGTTCAGAGGCTGAACCAGAAAGCAAGGGAGAGCAGCACCTCTTACGTAGGTCTGAGAGAGCAACGAAGGGTGTACCACCCAAGAGGTATTCAAAGGAGTTTGCCAACCTAGCTATTGCATGTGTTGCTGTTGTAAACGACCAAGGTCAAATTGAAGCTGTGTCTGAGTCAGAGACAAAGGCACAACAGAGAGTTGCTAACCAAGGTAATGCAGACGCACTCATTCCTTGGAAGTCACACAATCAGAGAGGTACATTGGTGAAACCAATGGCGGGTAGTTCCAAGGGTGGAACTGAAACCAAGGTAATGCAGACGCACTCATTCCTTGGAAGTCACACAACCAGAGAGGTACATTGGTGAAACCAATGGCGGGTAGTTCCAAGGGTGGAACTGAAACAACAGGGGAATGTTATACATATAACAACTGTTTGTTTTCTTCTCTGGATCAGGCATTGCACGCTGCACGCATTGGTTCTTTAGGGGGAGTATGTTACCATAAAGAAGCAATGCAGAAGCAAGAAGCAGCAGCTAAGCCAGCTGCTGCTGGCTGGAAAGCCAGACAGGATGTTTGTGACTGTTGCCATGGCAATAAAGGGGCAGTCCATTCTCCGTATTGAGCACAGGATGTGAGCTCAGTGTGTGTCATATGATCTGTACAGGATGTACACGGGTGGAGTCAGTTTGAGAGTTTTCTCTGTTGTTCAAAGAGTGCAGACATCTTTATCTGTATGACTGCTAAAGACAGGAATAAAAGCATGTAGATACATTTCTGTCTGAGTCTAATTCCCCTCCCTGGGGAGCAGGGAGGAGGAGAAGCAGTGGTGTGTTTTTCTCACAGCCTGGGAAAAATCGCCGATACGGACCTCATCTGTTTTTCCTGCTGGGAGTCGCGGGAGGGAGGTCAAAGGAATTCAGCCGGTGCCTGGAGACTGGCACATCCCTCTGACCGGGGCAGAATTCCAACAGTTTCAATGTATTTTGATGCCTATTGGATGATCCACTGTGGAAAGGCAGCGTGCACATAAAACTAAACTGTAGCTCTATTACCTGTAAAAGGACTCAAACCTACACCCAAACAGATTTTCCTTATCAGGCCAAGCTCTTCATTCAGTTGGATCAAGTTGCTCAAGATTACAGTTTATTACCTCAAATCCTCACAACAAGATTTGATCTTCAATCAGTCCCTGAACACAGACTTTCCAAGCTTCCTCAGATCTTGACATTTTATATTTAGGTAGATGCTAAAGTTCTAAATGCCAGCACCAGTTCTGAATAGTGTTTTCAAACAGCTTCTTTTCTTGGCAAAATATAGAAGGTATAAGATTTCGGCAGCAGCTATTTTACTTGTTTGAACTAATAGCAATATGAGTTCACGTTCACCTTCAGAACTGATGCAAGGTGCATGTCTTTATGCTGTATCCAACACATCAAGCAAGAAGCAGCCCCCAGAAGTCCCAATACATGGCAGAATGGCCAGTCTCTTAGTTGTGAAAATGTGCCAAGCATACATATATACTGTGTTTGGAGTTACATGAAGCTCAGGAGCCAAGCTTAGCCACAATCTATCTCTGGCTATTACACACCAGCAAATGATCCCATAGCCTGGCCAGAGAAGATAACCGCTTCGAGGAAAACTGGATAAGCTGCTATGCACTAGATAGCAAGCAAATGAACTCCACCTTTCTGTAGAAAGCAATGAGTCTTCCACAGAAGGAGGCAACTGATATGTCCCTTTCAAACTTCAACTTCAGGAATACTAGGGTACACAGAATCACCTTTTACACCTGTGGCCTCGTTAGGTAGGTGTTAAATGCTTGCAGCTACTGAAGTGGATCAACAAGCACACAGCTCCATTAAACACCAAACCAGAAACAGCTTACAGAAGTGGCAAACCTCAGGTTAAACTTTTAAGTTATTACACATCCACATTCCAAGCATCTACATAAGTAGTGATGATGAACCTGTAGTCCTCTGGATATTGTTGGATAGCGACTCCCATTATCCCTGACAACTGCCCAGGCTGGCTGGGGCTGTTGAGTCCAACATGTGGAGGACCACATAATTAATATTTTAATTGCACTTGTGCTCTACTGTCTTAATATTCTGCCACAGGAAGTTGAGCCAGTAAGAATCTGGAACGTAAAGTAATAAAGTTCTTCACTATTTCATTCACAAACTGGTTCAGCACACTGCCTTATTTAGCTTGTTTGAGTAGGTTCTGGGATTGCCAGAAACACTGCAGTTGCAATATGCTGGAATTACCAGTTTGTTCTAACAGTTTATGAAGGAGTCAAACAAGCCAGTTTGGCCTGATTTAATCTTACCATACCTTGCACTATTATAGCAGTCAAGAGTTCTAGAACTCTTAGAACTTATTTTCATTCACGGCAAGGCACAAAAGTAATAGATATACTTTACCTATAACTTCACAAACTAATGTTTACAGTAGCACTAGGTGTGTCACCAGCTCACTGCCAAGGCTTTCCATTGGTGGCTAAGTTTTCATTTCAGTATCTGCAGGGCACCATGAATGGCAGAGCCCAAGGTGTGCCAGAAAGCAAAACCACTGACTAGGTGGCACAAACTGCTTGTTGAAACTGTCCTAAAACAAGTCAACTCACCTTGAACCTTCATGTACATGGGAAGCATTGATCTGTTTAGCGTAACTTTACTGTCAACCAGACTATACACCCCATTTTTATTTATAAAATATGTATTTATTATTTCAATTTCTAGCCTGCTTTCTACAGTGCATAAAATATCTCAAGTACAAAAAAAATGCAAATCAATATATCATAACTATAACTATCTAAATGCTAATTCATTTCAAAACATAGTATAGAATCCAAATAATTCATTTTGGTAACAGGGACATAACATTTCATTATAACATACTTAAAGCATATCCGTTAGCTAAAGCAAATAATAAACCAGAGACAGATATGCAAAACATTTCCAATGCAGTTATTTTACAATATAATCAGAAGGCAGCACATGGCAGTACTATGCCAAATGCTTAAAAAAATTAGTGAAGTGCACATTTTTTTTCATATAGGTTAAAAAGTGCAGACAGTTCCTAGCTGCTTGATCATTTACTATAAAGTGCTCAAAATCACCTCTCAGTAATCCTCTCTGGAAGACACTGTCGGCAATAGATGGCTTCAATCACCTTCAGTTTAGCCTCTCACCCCAGACTCCCATTAAAGCCATGAGGTAAGAGGTTTGTGGTTAAGAGTGCATATATGAAACCAACCCACCTCTCACAGCGAGGCCCCGCCCAACACCCCTCCCTTCATGGGCTGTCCCCCCTCACCAGGATTTCTAGCTAGTAAAACAAATAAGAGCTCCCTCTGCCACTCACACTAAGGCTCAACCCCTTATAGGCTGCCCCCCTCAGTGCCTCCTTTTACCCCTGATCCTACCAGCACTAAAACAATTTGCCACCCCTGCTTAATGGCTGCTGATGCAGCTGCTAAGCACTCTGCTGATCAAAGGTTAGTGTCACCTCCCTTCGCCTTCACATTTATATGCAGTAAAAAAAAACCTGGAAAACATGAAAACCTCAATCACGCTGCCATTACTATTTAAGTAATTGTTTAACAGAAGAATCCTAATGTTGCCTTCTTAAAAGAAGTCCTGTTGAATTAAATAATGTTCTAGCATGCAGTAGCAGCCACTTGCCACAAAGTCATCAGAACGGTCAAACATCTCTGCCCTACATGTGTGGTGGGATTCTGTGGGAACTCACGGTAGATTTAAAGGCACTCAACTATTGCATCTACTTCCCTTCCATCTCTCCTCTATTCTTAACCGGTCCGACTGCACAATTAACCTGTGATGCAAGGGTCCGCCACATTTGCACAGCAACGCAAACCATGTCCTAAGGATGTACTTTAGGGTGGTGACACAAGCTTCTACAGAAGCTCTTCTAGGCAAGATTTGTTTCTGAAGCTCCTTTTAACTTGGACTGCATACACACTATACATTTAAAGTGTTCTCCAAATAAAGCTTGCTGGTAGAGATTTGGGGGAATCTCCTGTCCGAAATCCTGGAGAGCCATGGCTGGTCAATGTAAACTAGATGAACCAAGGGTTTCCCTCTATTTGGCACTACGCCTAACAAGGCAGCCTTCCTCAACAACTCCGCACTGGGCAGGAAGAGGAAAATTAATGGAAAAGCAGCAAGTCATACTGCACCAGCAGACAAGCACATGAGTGGGCAGAACAAAGAATTGAAACGAAGATGAGTAAAAGGCCCTGGGCCCAGAAATATCAAGAAAAATGAGTCTCCTGTAATAACCCATCGTTATTCTTTATATAAGCATGCTGGGGCAGAAACCGCGAGGGAGAAGCAGTACCAGCCAATGGGCAGGCTTGTTGCCTCACCCCTTCCTTTCCCAGCATGTTATCCCTTCAAGGTCAGGAAATATGGAGCCATGCGCTCCAAGCACATGTAGAGCTCCCCTCCCCAGCCAAACCCATGGAGGTTCACCTAAGGGCTCCTAGCCCTAACAACAGGATCCTGCAACTATACAAAAAGCATACATGCCCCACGTTCTCCCCGGATACTTTCCACTAGTAAACGGTAAAACACCCCCCCAAGACTTCTGTAGCGCCTTTCCTATTCCCTCCTGTCGAGAAGCACGATTTCAGCTCTGCTCTACAAAGCACAAAGGCCACAAATTGCATTCCCCCCCCCCCCCGCCTCAAACAACCCATTAGCCTGGAGATCTTCCCCGCCCGCCCGCCCGCCCTTACTTGACCCCGCCGCCCATTCTGCGGAGAAGGGGCGCCTCCAGCCCTGGTCGGCCTAAAGAAAAGGTCAAAGCCGAGCAACGTCACGTAGGCAAGCTTACAAGGAGATCGACCGCGGCGCAAGAAATGCGCGGAGACTTTTAACAAAGGGGGAAAAAGGGGGAAAGGGACTTGCGAGGGCGAAGGGCCCCTTTTAGGCGAAGAGCCCTTTTAGGGCCGCAATGCAAAGGGGATAGCTATGCCCAGCCCCAAGTTGCCAGAGCCAGCCTCTCCCATTGCATAATGCAAAGCCTCGCGCAGAAGCTTCCCCCCCCCCCCGCCCGCCAGCGAGCTCTGTAGGCAAATGAATGGGAGGAGAGGGAATGAGCGTGCCTGGAGCGCGAGGCTGTGCGAAGCCGCCTTGCAAAGGGTGCAGCTGCCATGCGGCATTTGCACGGACCTGGACCACAGCCAGACGGAGCACGCGCCCGCGCCCTCTGGGGCTGGCTGCCGCACGCGAGACCCCCTCCTCCCGGGAAAAGCCCTTCTCCCCGCGGCCTCCCCCGCGGCCACGCATCCGCCTCCCCCGGCGCATCACCTTTCCCAGGCAGGCCCTCGCAAGCGCAACCAGCTCGGTCTACAAGGAAAGGGCGTCCAGGAACGTCGCGCGCAGGCGCGTAAAAAGGGCAGCCCGGAGCCCCGCCCACCGGCGGCGTGAGCGCGCGACCCGCTTTTCAAGGAGCGGCTGGGCGGAGCTCGCCCCGAGGCCGCGTCCGACACGCCGCTGCACGTGGGAATGCTGAGACGCGGGTCCGACGCGCACGGGAAGCGGTGGGAACCTCTCTCCCCCCCCCCAACACATAGAAAATAATAAAACTGAACGTCCTCTCCTTCGGGCAAAGAGCGAGGCTGTCGGCCCTCAGGCAGCTTAAACGGGCTTTCAGCCTTTTAAACGCCTTTTAAGCAAATAGTACGATGGAGATGGTTTTCTGAGGCTGGGGCTTCCGCCTCAGGCGCGCCTTTAGCGAAGACGCGGGTCGCTCGTCATGTCTGTAATTGGCCTGAGGCGGGAGATAACAAACACTCGGAGCACCTGCTGCTTGGGTCTTGGAGGGGCTTCTCTGACAGCGCACAGAAATGGCGTCCCCCTCGCCCCGTGTAATGAACCTGTTTATGCAATCCCTGCCCGCTCTACGGGTCTATGGCAGATTCTTGTCATGCCGGGTTGGGCTAGATGACCCCTTGTGGTCCCTTCCAACGCGACAATTCTATGACAGCCTTGAAAGCGCCTCGAAGCTCTCATTTTACCCTCCATGACAACAGGCCACCCTCCTTCCCCCCTCAAGAAACCGTCGCTTGTGGCTGCAGCTTCCGAGGCAGGAGGGCGGCGTTAATACCACCCACCCCAAAAAAACCCCAAAAACGTAGCTGAGGAAAAAAAATGGGTCCCGGTCGCTGTCCCCTCAGAGCTTTAATTTAAATTTAATTTAATTTAAAAAGGCACGAAAGGAAGCGCGAGAACGGGGGGGGGGGGTTGAGGGAGAATCAGCATCGATTACTACTACAAGTGCAAAGGTCCGTCCGCGGCCTCTCCCCTCGCGCCGGAGAGAGAATCACAGCTTTCTTTAAAGCGACGAAAACAAAGGAGGGTTTTTTTATTTTTATTTTTATTTCAATGTTATCTCGGTCACCTGACAGGTTTCAGGTTCGGTGGCGGAGCCGGTCGCCCGCAGGGAGTTTCTGAGGGAAGCGAAGCTAAACGGCCGTGGGGGAGGGGAGGGGAGGGACGCGAAAAAGGCGGGAAAAAGAAAATGCGCGGCCTGAGAAGGGCGGGAAAGAGGAAGGAATGGCCTCGCTCCTCATAGAAGTTGTTGTTGCTTAGTGGTGTCCGCCTCTTCGTGACCCCCTGGACCAGAGCACGCCAGGCCCTCCTGTCCTCCACTGCCTCCCGCAGTTTGGTCAAACTCCTGTTTGTAGCTTCGAGAACACTGTCCCACCATCTCGTCCTCTGTCGTCCCCTTCTCCTTGTGCCCTCCATCTTTCCCAGCATCAGGGTCTTTTCCAGGGAGTCTTCTCTTCTCCTGAGGTGGCCAAAGTATTGGAGCCTCAGCTTCAGGATCTGTCCTTCCAGGGAGCACTCAGGGCTGATTTCCTTCAGAATGGAGAGGTTTGATCTTCTTGCAGTCCAGGGGACTCTCAAGAGTCTCCTCCAGCACCAGAATTCAAAAGCATCCATTCTTCGGCGATCAGCCTTCTTGATGGTCCAGCTCTCACTTCCATGCATCACTACTGGGAAAACCAGAGCTTGAACTATACAGTGGTACCTCAGGTTACAGACGCTTCAGGTTACAGACTCCGCTAACCCAGAAATAGTACCTCGGGTTAAGAACTTTGCTTCAGGATGAGAACAGAAATCGCGCAGCAGCAGGAGGCCCCATTAGCTAAAATGGTGCTTCAGGTTAAGAACAGTTTCAGGTTAAGAACGGACCTCCGGAACGAATTAAGTACTTAACCTGAGGTACCCCCTTTGTTGGCAAGGTGATGTCTCTGCTTTTTAAGATGCTGTCTAGGTTTGTCATAGAAGTTTGAGGGACATAAGTTGCCATGCCTTTCCTCGGCACTTGGCATAGGTTTTATGCAGCGCAGCGAAGGTGCTCCGATCCTCTTGCCACTTAAGTCATTTTCTATTTTTTTTTATAGAATATTTATTAAAGTTTTCAAAAAATAATACAATATAAAAGAAAAAGAAAAAATAACAAAAACACAAAAACAAAAACAATTAAAAACACATAGAATTTCCATTACTTATTTTCTTGTAACTTATTTTCCAGACCTCCTCATACCTCCCTTTCTTGTATTCCAATTCAAATTGTTAGTTCAGCAAATCCTCACCATTGGTTTTTACTTATTTCTAGACCTTTTTTTTCATATCTCTTAAGCATTACAGCTGGAAACCACTTAATAGTCATTTTCTAAGCCTTTCCCCTGAAACCAGAGCACAAGACGCGCCATTCCTCTTTCGCTTTGCTGCACGTGACAAAGTGGCCCAAATATTTACTACATAAATTTTTATATACTGCTTGATCGTCAGGGCTGGGGAAAACATGTCAGAGCTGCTTACAAAAGATAATAAAATCATCAATAAAATCAGCTATTTGAAACATTCAAAGATAAGATTAAACACCTACCAGCTTTCTACATATCTGGGTAGGTTCGCCTAAACATAAATATTATTATTATTAAAATTATTTATATCCCGCCCTCCCCCTGCAGAGTGCAGAAAAGTACATCGCTATGACAAAATAATTTTGTTAAGACTTTAAGGTGTCGCAAGACTTGTTTCTGCAACCACATACATTATATAAGGGCATTTGGAAGCCAGCAGCTTTTATTACTTGCCAGTAACCAAAGGGCAAAGAACACAGATGAAGAAGTTATGGAGGAAGGTGGTTGCCAAGTCCTTCAAAGGCAAAAACAACAACTCCAACTCCACAGCCTTGTGTTATCCATCAAGTGATCACCCTTATTATTAGCTATAAAGTCTGAAAGCTTCCCTCTTTTACATCTTTGAGAAGTGACTTCTCTGTCTTGGGGAAGCAAGTGGTTCCTATTAATTAAGATGGCACTCAGGGATATATACTTATTAATATATATAAGTAGTCTTAAAATAGTCAGGGACATATACATATATATTATATAGTCTCAAAAGAATGCCAGAAAGCGTAGGTACTTAATTCTTTCCCAGCCATTTCTCTCCTAGTGTAGTCCAGGTGAGGTGCATATTCCTCCTTGTAAGCAACTACTTGGAACAAGCACTAGACCGAATAAAGCAGGTCTTTGCATGTCCACAGATTCTGACTCTCCAATCTTTGCCACAAAAAGGTTGCCGTCTTCCAAATCTTGGATATGTTCGCTTGCAGCTGTTATGAGTTAGCTAGCTAGTTATATAACATCATAACTGCATGGGCGTTTGGCACTTTACGAAAGTGTAAGAGAACTGGCCGTTGCCCCGAGGAGCTTACAATTTTAAAATTCAACCCAAGGGAGAGAGATGGAATCAGAGGGAAAACAGGGGAATGCATATACAGCACGTTATATTTATTTACTTATGCTTGGCAACAGGTGGGGTTCAGGGAGAAAGAGGTTCTAATGTCTTCTTCATGAAAGCTAGGTTTTGAAGAGAGACGCGAAGGAAGAAAGTTGGCTCACACAAGTTTTGTCTTAATTCACATTTGGTATATCCGAAATGTAGTTGTTGTTTAACACTGGGGCTGTAGGCTAAACTAGAAGTGAAGCACAGTATCTGCATTCACCATGAAGGTTCTTTAAAAATGCAAATACAGTAGTGCATTTTGGGTGGGCTGATAATTAGCAGGATTGCAGCAGGTGGAGCATGGGTAAGCAACCTAAGGCCCGGGGGCCGGATCTGGCCCAATTGCCTTCTCAATCTGGCTTGCGGACGATCTGGGAATCGGTGTGTTTTTACATGAGTAGAATGTGTGCTTTTATTTAAAATGCATCTCTGGGTTATTTGTGGGGCATAGGAATTCGTTCATCCCCCCCCCCCAAATATATATATATATATATAATCCGGCCCCCCACAAGGCCTGAGGGACAGTGGAGCGGCCCCCTGCTGAAAAAGTTTGCTGACCGCTGAGTGGAGAATATAAGAAGCTCCCAGCTAGCTCAATATTGTCCACACTGATTGGCAGCAGCACTCCAGTCTGGGAGCTTCTACAGGCAAAGCATAAACTCTACCACTGAGCCTTAAATTTAATGGTAATATCCTGCTGAGGTCCTAAGGAGAAGTCCTTCCCTGATGCTAGTTTTTGCAAATTAAATCTTTCCCCAGAAAGCAACTACCCATTTTCACACAAATGATTTTCCTTAGCAGGGGAGGAAAGGGTTACACTCTCCTTTCCCACCTGCAGTGATTACAGCAATTATCAACCTCATCCCCACACAGCTGGTGCTGTTTGCATTAAAAACAACATCACCTACCTTCATGTTAAATGCAAAAAAATAAATAAATTATGTCACATGTGACTTGGCCCCGAGCTTGAAAAAGAAAAACCCCAAACAGGAAGTGGGTGGGGAAAACCCATATAAATTATTAAATTAATTTATATGCTAAATCTGCTTTTAGAAATCTGTAACAATCTTTTTTTTTTTAAAACAGTCACATTTTGTCCAGCCCCCCCTAAAGATAAGTACATCTGTTTTTCAGTCATACTAATACTGGAAAAGGGCAACTGCAAGAGATGACAGTACCAGCTTCTTTAGACCTATCGGGGTTACCAGTGGGAGTTTCCTCTGAACTTTCCTGTGACTTTCCCGTGAACAGCTGGATCATTACAATCTTTCCATCTCTTCCAGGAAAATAAGAGTTGATCATTTTCAATTGCAAATGGAGATGCACTTTGAAAATATTGTAGGCCATTGACTTGCATGGAAGTTAGCCAGTGGAAAAACAGGGTAGGCAAGCTGAGAAACTTCCCAGGAGGCAAGACTCCCTATCAAGGTTATTAATAATTTTTATTAGCTGCTTCTTACCTCATGTATTAATTGAATGGAGAGGAGTTCCATAGCCTTTTAAAGTAGTTGTTAGGTTGAGAGGTGAGCTATGTACAGAACTATGGCTGCTACATACTGTAAAGTGGGTTTCCTCTTGTAGAGGAAAATATTGATCCATGTAGATTGCTAATCAGAAAATAAAACAAATTCTAGAAAACTCTCCCTCTTCAGATACCACAGTCCACAGGAGCTGCAGAACCCTGACCCCATAATTTGCCACCTACCTGCACTGAGAAAACAATTGCCCACAAGACTGTTGTTGAGTGACAAACATTGCTTACATATATGACTGAGAGAGCACCCTACACATGCAGAGTGGAAAAAACGTTGCACTATCTTAACAGAGTGTTATAGTAGCTACGTCATGATCAACTCATTCTCTTCTGTGTGGTTGTTCCATCTTTTTCTCAAACCACATAAACTCACTTAAGAAAAGAATGTAAGAGTAGCACAATGTCTTTAGTGCTAATCTTCTGTCTTTCAAGACACAGGGTTTTGACAGGCGCTGCACTGAGTTGGTGAACCGATTGCCACTTTGGGATACCTTCACTATGACCTTTTCAATGGCATTATGTTGTCCCAATGTTTATTATATTTGATTGATCTTTCAATTAGCAAGAAAACATGTCTAGGCTTTTCCGTTGCTGCTGTTTGAGCCACTTTTGCACTTCAGGTTTCTGCAAAAAAGAAAAAAAGAAAAGAAAGTAAAAAGTGTTTGGGTTGATTAAGCAGTAGCATTTTAACTTGTACAAGTGAAAATTAAAACTTTTTTTAAGATTAAAAAATAATAATTAATGGATGCTTTGGTGAATTTTCCACCTTCATGACTATGCCACACCCACTAGTGTGGACAAAACATAATGGGATGTACTGTACACACCAAAAATGGTTTATCCCCCTGTAATGTCAACAGCAGTTCCTCTTATGGCATACAGTGGAAAAGCAATCATTGGGAAGTTGTGGGATCTGGACTAGATGGGCCACTTTTGGGGTTCTTCATATGTTCTTAAGAGCTACCCATCTGGAAGTTCCCTACAATCCAGGATTCTAATATGGACGGTTGAGAAGCCTTTCTCTCTGCATGATTGGAGAATTCAACACAAATAAGCAAAAATAAATAGCAAATGACCCTAGATCTAAAAACATTTCCAATGTAGATTTCATGTAAGAGGTTATTAGACTATATTGCTACATTAAGGGTGAATTCATTGACTACTATTTATGCTTCTGTAAGGGACGCAGGTGGCGCTGTGGGTTAAAGCCTCAGCGCCTAGGACTTGCCGATCGAAAGGTCGGCGGTTCGAATCCCTGCGGCGGGGTGCGCTCCCGCTGCTCGGTCCCAGCGCCTGCCAACCTAGCAGTTCGAAAGCACCTCCGGGTGCAAGTAGATAAATAGGGACCGCTTACCAGCGGGAAGGTAAACGGCGTTTCCGTGTGTGGCTCTGGCTCGCCAGAGCAGCGATGTCACGCTGGCCACGTGACCCGGAAGTGTCTCCGGACAGCGCTGGCCCCTGGCCTCTTAAGTGAGATGGGCACACAACCCCAGAGTCTGTCAAGACTGGCCCATACGGGCAGGGGTACCTTTACCTTTACCTTTATTTATGCTTCTGCAGCCCCAGAGCCGTATGTGGGGGTACACTACTGAGGCGTATCTTAGCAGCCTATTTTGATAATAAAAAAATGTGGATCTATAGATCAACGTCTGACACATTATTCGTCATTCTTAATGTCTTTGCTTGTCTGGTTTTCTAGAAAGCTTTCATTTTTCTGTAGCTGGATGGAAACATCTGGACATTTGCTGTACCCATTTGGACATCATTTGTTTATTTTTTTAAATACAGATCCATGAGTATAAGGGCCAAAGCCGGGCAGAAATTGGCTGGGGGATGATTTGAAACACAAAATTAACTACTGGTTTACAGTATTCTAGAAACACGAGCAACTTAACTCCTTCCCCCAACCTGAGTTTTTCTTAAACAGGTGTGGGATGGAATGTTAGCTATTACTTTTTTCTCCTTTCCCAAGTCAAAACATGGACAGTGCTAGAAATGTCGCTGGCATCTTAAAAGCCCACAGATTCATCCCCCAAGGAGGGGCCAGCACCACAGGTGTGCATGGTTGGGCAGCTGCTGAAACCCACACACTGGCAGACAGGGGGCACAGCTGATAGTGGCACAGCTTCTGATTCTCATTTGCACTTTCCCTCTAGCCCAGGGAGGGTGGCTGAGCAAACAGTTAGGGGTGTTGAGGAAGGTTGAGGAAGAGTCCCCATAGCCTGCTCATTTGCTTGCCAACTTGCAAACGGGGAGGGGGGAGAAGAGAAAACAAGAAGAGCCTGCCAGATCAGGCCAGCGGCCCATCTAGTCTAGCGTCCTGTTCTGGATCCAAATGCCAGTGGGAAACCCATAAGCGGAAGCTGAGTGCAAGAGCAGGCCTCCCTCCTGCAGTTTATGGCAACTGGTGCACAACAGCACAGTAGCAATTGGAAAAATAGCAGCAGCTGGTTGCAATGAGGGAGGAGGGCCTGCTGAAGATATTCTTAGGCTTGTTGTTGTTTAGTCATTTAGTCATGTCCGACTTCGTGACCCCATGGACCAGAGCATGCCAGACCCTCCTGTCTTCCACTGCCTCCCGCAGTTTGGTCAAACTCATGCTGGTAGCTTCAAGAACACTGTCCCACCATCTCGTCCTCTGTCGTCCCCTTCTCCTTGTGCCCTCCATCTTTCCCAACATCAGGGTCTTTTCCAGGGAGTCTTCTCTTCTCATGAGCTGGCCAAAGTCTTGGAGCCTCAGCTTCAGGATCTGTCCTTCCAGTGAGCACTCAGGGCTGATTTCCTTCAGAATGGAGAGGTTTGATCTTCTTGCAGTCCATGGGACTCTCAAGAGTCTCCTCCAGCACCAGAATTCAAAAGCATCCATTCTTCGACGATCAGCCTTCTTTATGGTCCAGCTCTCACTTCCATACATCTTAGGCTTAGGTTCAGTATTTTCTTGACCGACAACGGCTCTTGAGGGTTTCAGGAAAAGGGTCGTGCTCAGCCCTACCTGGATGAACCAAGGATTGAACCCTAGGATCTTCTGCATGCAAAGCCATGGATATCACTGAGGTGGAATCCTCCCCACCCCCCATGGGCAGCAGCTCATAGCAGAATCGGCCTGTTCATGCAACTCGAGCATGAATTTGTGAAATGAAAGTCCCTGCTGATAGCAATGATAAAGTCAGCAGAAACAAAGAGGAAGTTTTGCCAGGTGTGGTTTTTCATGCTGGAATGACAAAAGACTATTGCTGAGGGAGCGATGGAAGCCACTTCCCCCTTCCAAGGCATTAAGCCCCCCATCATTGCCAGATGTGAGCTCTGTAAAGCATAGACCTCCCACCTTTTTTTGTGTGGAAACCACCTACCATGTGACCACAAAGAAACAGTAAACAGCAGTTATAGCATTAAACTGAGACTAGCAGAAATCCCCACTTTAATTGTACCAATTTTCACGGTGGTACTTTGCTTCTCTTTGTAGCTTTTCTTTAAAATTCTCTCCTTGTGTGTCTGAAATACCGCGTAACTCTGGGGCCTAGAGTCTAGGCTGTTAAGTATGTTAACAACATCTTTTATTTTATTATATTAGCTTGTCAGCATCCCTGGAAATATTCACACTGAAGGATAGCTTATCATTAATGCATATATAGTTAACCAATAAGTATTTTCTCTGCCCATATGGAGTTTTCACCTTGAGTATGGTTATCAAGTCAAATATCAAATACCATCAGTACAGTGGTACCTCGGGTTAAGTACTTAATTCGTTCCGGAGGTCAGTTCTTAACCTGAAACTGTTCTTAACCTGAAGCACCACTTTAGCTAATGGAGCCTCCCGCTGTGGCTGCGCCGCTGGAGAATGATTTCGGTTCTCATCCTGAAGCAAAGTTCTTAACCCGAGGTACTATTTCTGGGTTAGCGGAGTCTGTAACTTGAAGTGTATGTAACCTGAAGCATATGTAACCCAAGGTACCACTGTACTTCCAAGAGCTGCTGGTTACCATTACTGTATGTTTTTGCGCTCATGTCAAGGGTTGGTTCTTGCCTTTAAATTTTGGTTCAGGGATACCTTAGGGCAGTGGTTTTCAACCCGTGTGCCGCGGACAACACTGGCCTCTGTCCCTCATCCCTTCCCTTCCTTTTTCTGATGCCCTTTTGCATCTCCCAAAGGCTTGCACAGCTGTTTATTACAGCAGCCCTGGCTATAAGCTCCACAGGCAAATGGTGCCTCTGGGAGGTACCTCTCCTTGGTGCACAGGGGGCAGCTCAGAGACCAGGGATGGCAGCAGGAGCTGCCCTGAGGACTCCCAAGGAGAGGAGACAGGAGAGGAGGCTGAGGGAAACCCAGCCATATTGTGTTGTTATTGTTTAGTCATTTAGACGTGTCTGCCTCTTCGTGACCCCATGGATCAGAGCACGCCAGGCACTTCTGTCTTCCACTGCCTCCCGCAGTTTGGTCAAACTCATGCTGGTAGCTTTGAGAACACTGTCCTACCATCTTGTCCTCTGTCGTCCCCTTCTCCTTGTGCCCTCCATCTTTCCCAACATCAGGGTCTTTTCAAGGGAGTCTTCTCTTCTCATGAGGTGGCCAAAGTATTGGAGCCTCAGCTTCAGGATCTGTCCTTCCAGTGAGCACTCAGGGCTGATTTCCTTCAGAATGGAGAGGTTCGATCTTCTTGCAGTCCATGGGACTCTCAAGAGTCTCCTCCAGCACCAGAATTCAAAAGCACCAGCCATATTGGTGGGGTATAAATATATTATTATTATTATTATTATTATTATTATTATTATTATTATCCACAAGGGAAGGTGTTCAAAAAAGTGTGAGAGGCTGCCAGCTCTGCAGGCAAGGGGTGACCTAATTGGGCTCCTGAGTCCCACAGGAGAGCCACAGAAATAATGTAGTTTGTTAAGGGAGCTGTGGACTCAAAAAAGGTTGAAAACCTCTGGCTTAGGGAGTACCACCAACTCCCATATGTACCTCACCAACCCCCAATGAATCTCTGCTGCAGGGTTAGATTGAATTTCAAAATTGTCATTCTTTGTTGCCAGCCTGAGATTCCCCAGATTAATTCATCACCCCTTGAGATTCACCAGATTTGAGGGCTTGACCTCACACAGGGGTTGGCAGCATGGTGTCCTCCAGATCTTCTGGAACTGCAACTTCCATCAGCCCCAGCCAGCGTTACATGGCCTATGGTCATGGAAGCTGGCAGTTGTATTCCAATATCATCTGGAGGAGGGTCTTCTTCTTCTTTGGCGATCCCTCGTAGCCGAGTAAGATCGTCTTCATAGAATCATAGAATCATAGAGTTGGAAGAGACCACAAGGGCCATCGAGTCCAACCCCCTGCCAAGCAGGAAACACCATCAGAGCACTCCTGACATATGGTTGTCAAGCCTCTGCTTAAAGACCTCCAAAGAAGGAGACTCCACCACACTCCTTGGCAGCAAATTCCACTGTCAAACAGCTCTTACTGTCAGGAAGTTCTTCCTAATGTTTAGGTGGAATCTTCTTTCTTGTAGTTTGGATTCATTGCTCCGTGTCCGCTTCTCTGGAGCAGCAGAAAACAACCTTTCTCCCTCCTCTATGTGACATCCTTTTATATATTTGAACATGGCTATCATATCACCCCTTAACCTCCTCTTCTCCAGGCTAAACATGCCCAGCTCCCTTAGCCGTTCCTCATAAGGCATCGTTTCCAGGCCTTTGACCATTTTGGTTGCCCTCCTCTGGACACGTTCCAGTTTGTCAGTGTCCTTCTTGAACTGTGGTGCCCAGAACTGGACACAGTACTCCAGGTGAGGTCTGACCAGAGCAGAATACAGTGGCACTATTACTTCCCTTGATCTAGATGCTATACTCCTATTGATGCAGCCCAGAATTGCATTGGCTTTTTTAGCTGCCGCGTCACACTGTTGGCTCATGTCAAGTTTGTGGTCAACCAAGACTCCTAGATCCTTTTCACATGTACTGCTCTCAAGCCAGGTGTCACCCATTTTGTATTTGTGCCTCTCATTTCTTTTGCCCAAGTGCAATACTTTACACTTCTCCCTGTTAAAATTCATCTTGTTTGTTTTGGCCCAGTTCTCTAATCTGTCAAGGTCGTTTTGAAGTGTGATCCTGTCCTCTGGGGTGTTAGCCACCCCTCCCAGTTTGGTGTCATCTGCAAATTTGATCAGGATGCCCTTGAGTCCACCATCCAAGTCATTGATAAAGATGTTGAATAAGACCGGGCCCAAGACAGAACCCTGTGGCACCCCACTAGTCACTCTTCTCCAGGATGAAGAGGAACCATTGATGAGCACCCTTTGGGTTCGGTCAGTCAGCCAGTTACAAATCCACTGAGTCTTCCATAAACACGGTTTTAACAATGAGTCCGTAAGTGACTGTGGAGGCCAATTCTGGATCCACAGGTCCTTCCGCAGTGGGGACATTGGTTTCCGGGCAGGAAGGGTACTGTGTTGCCTGCCCCACTGTAAGGCTTTCCAATGCAGAGTTTGGTTTATGCTCTTCTCCTTTCCTTTGATATGATTTTGATTGGTTTCCCATGGGTGCTTAAAATAATTAATTAATTGGTTTAAATAGTCTCTCTAGCAGATTATAACCACTCAGATACAGTACAGTGAAATATATGAGATAAATATTTAAAATCACAAGCATGAACTTTAAATGTTTTAGAACGAACTGTTCCGTGGAGAGCATTGGAGTGGATTGGTGAGGACTTGGCAGTCTAAGTAGGGTCAGGAGGAAAAGAGACAAATCAGTGGATTAGTTTATCAGCTCAGTGGGGCAGGGTAGAGGAATTCACCCTCTGATAATGAACACAGTTTGCCATTGGCTACATGTTTAGGTAGCTTTAAAAGGAGATTAGGCAAACTCATGAAGGATGCTCTATCAATGGCTATCAATCATGATGACTACATGGAACTATTTGCTGGGGAGCTGATAGGTTTCCCAGAGGCCTCTGTGGGAAGCAGACTGTGCTAGCTTCACTATGTGTGAAAAAGCATTAAAGAATCCCACCTGCTCCACACATACATTTCAGGCACATTTCTCTCCTCGCCCCCAGGAATCCTGCAAGATGTAGTTTGTTAAGGGTGCTGCGTGCTGGGAATTGTAGCTCTGTAAAGGATAAACTACAGTTGCCAGAATTATTCAGGGGCGGGGGAGGATTGGGATTTAAAATGTTATTTAAATCTGTGGTGGTTATGTAGT
The DNA here is from genome assembly GCF_951804945.1 of Podarcis cretensis. Taxonomy (NCBI): domain Eukaryota; kingdom Metazoa; phylum Chordata; class Lepidosauria; order Squamata; family Lacertidae; genus Podarcis; species Podarcis cretensis. The sequence goes on from NC_137174.1 coordinate 99,257,263, forward strand.
AGTCCAGCCCAGAATTCTACCACATTTACCACTTCATTATACATAACATGTCGATTGTAAAAGTAGAAACTAGTAGTAATCAACTAATCTAACCAAGCACTTGCCTAAAGTTGTTTTACTACTTTGAAAACCAGGCTAAGGTTTGGCACCTGCTGAAGACATTCTTATGTAGACAAATCTGCCCAGATGTTTAGAAAGTTTGTGGGCATTTAAATTTTTTTAGTCTATTTTATTGCAGTTCTATCCTTCTGTATGCTTTATATTATGGTGTGCATTTTTAGTGATAATTTTGTTTTATCTTTTTTGTAAACGGCTTTGAGGTTTTTTTCTACAATCAAGCAGTATATACTTTTAATGAAATAATGACAATAACAATAATAAATAGAAGATGGGGCTACAGAGGACCTTGTTTATGATCGTCTCTGACTGTTCTTTACCTTGCAACCCACCCCAACCTGGTACCCTCCAGCTGTTTTAGACCACAGAATAAGAATAAGAATTGAAGTTCAGAATAACTGTAGGTCACCAGGTTAAGGGAGGCTGTCCTATAAAAACAACTGGCTCCAGAAAAATTAGAATAACCTACTTTATGAATTTTCTTACATAAAATGTGACCTGAAATAATCTTTCATAACATAGAGACTGTGCGGTTCAAGTTATAAGGGTTTGGGTTTTAAAAAATAATAATAATAAAAATATATTCAATGCCTACTTCCAAGAAAAATCATCTGTCTATGTGGACTTGAATCTTTGATGCACAGCTTAAACGCTTCCCCCAGCACCAGTTGTAGAGAGGCTTGCAAAAGGGGGGATCTGGAAAGTTTAGCATAACACATGATTGTAAAGAGGATTAGTTTTGTAACAGAAGAATAAATGTTCTCGAGGTTCAGATTCCTACTTCACCAAAGGAGAAATTAATTTGACCTGAGTCTTGGCATACACGCCTTGTGTCTAATTTCCTGAGGCTTTGCCTGCGTTGGTGGCACTGGAGGTTCTGCCTGCCCAGTGACTGCATTGGCATAATATTACAGTGGTACCTCGGGTTACAGACGCTTCAGGTTACAGACGCTTCAGGTTACAGACTCCGTGAACCCAGAAATAGTACCTCGGGTTAAGAACTTTGCTTTAGGATGAGAACAGAAATCACACGACGGTGGCACGGCAGCAGCAGGAGGCCCCATTAGCTAAAGTGGTGCTTCAGGTTAAGAACAGTTTCAGGTTAAGAACAGACCTCCAGAACGAATTAAGTTCTTAACCCGAGGTTAAGGGCTTTCACCAGAGGGAATTGGCTCCCATGCCATTAACAGTATTGGTAAAGAAGGTGTCTACCATCTCTGGAATGAGTACAGGGTAGCTCTCATGCATTTGGATGGATCTATGGTTCAGACATTCCCCCTGTGGGCCATGGCAGAGACAAATGTGGCATCAAAGATCAAGTGCCTAACTTGAAAATCAGACACGGCCTAAGGCAGGGGTCAGCAACCAAAGGCCCATGGGCTGGAAACGGCTCGCGGAGGCTGTTTGACCGGCCCCCAAGCTGGTGCTTGTGTGTTGCGCTAAACTGGCACGGCGTGGTGCAGGGACTCGCTTCTGTGACGCTGAAAATCGCGTCTGCGCATGTGTAGACATTGAAAATCGCAGGTGCGTGTGCATGATCCGGCCCATGGAGGGATCTCTGCAGGACTGATCCGGCCCAGGTAAGATAAACCTTGCTGACCCCTGGCCTAAGGGCTAGAATGGCAGGCAAGCATTAATTGCTGCATGCATGGATAAAAGAAGCTGTGCCTGTTGGATTTCTGCCTGACATACAACTATTAGGGGAAGCCCTGTTAGGGAAAGAAGAATGTGGAAACCTTTGGGCTTAGAAGTTCAGAAGCAGTGCTTCTGATGAAATATCTATGGCTCTGGAGCTGTTATGTGAGGTTTTTCCTTACTGTGGCTGCCCTTGATTTGTTTAAACAACTCATATACAGTGGTACCTCGGGTTAAGTACTTAATTCGTTCTGGAGGTCTGTTCTTAACCTGAAACTGTTCTTAACCTGAAGCACCACTTTAGCTCATGGGGCCTCCCGCTGCTGCCACGCCGCCGGAGCACAATTTTTGTTCTCATCCTGAAGCAAAGTTCTTAACCTGAAGCACTATTTCTGGGTTAGCGGAGTCTGTAACCTGAAATGTATGTAACCTGAAGCGTATGTAACCTGAGGCACCACTGTACTGCTTAACTATAAAATAAAAATCAGTTAAAACTATCAAATCAGGCTTCAATTAAAATGCCTGCTGGAACGAAAGAAAAACTTCAGTAGGGTGTGGGCTTGTCCGATCTCAGCTGGAAGTGAGCTGCATAGAATTTAATTCAATGAAAAGGGAAATGAGCAGACCTGGGAGAAGAACTGGTGGAGGAAGACTGGAAGAAATTCAAGGACTATTTACAAAAACATTGTAAATTGTATGATTGTTAAGAAAGATGTAAGATTAGCAAAAACATGGCTTCAACAAACTAGTTATAAAGAATATAAATTTAAATTCAATTGGAAGATGAAAAGATAAATTTGGGATAAGTAATATTTTATGATTAAGCTTCAATAAGAGTATGTTAAACCCCAAAATTTGAGACATTAAATATTGGAAAAATTATATTATATGAATTAAATCAAGTTAATAATTTGCTGGTAAAATTTATGTTTAGAAAGCAGGAACAAGAGATGTGAGGAAGTCCAAAGTTGAGAATGAAATGTGGATAATGGAAAATATTATGTTATTATGTATGTTTTTTATTGGTTATATAAAATTTAATAAATATTATTATAAAAAAGAAAAGAAAAGGGAAATGAGCAAAGAGTGAAGGAGCACTTTTCTGTGCCATATCACTAACAAGTCTTCTTTGCAAGCTGAGCTTTTCTTCTGCATTCCTGAGATGAGCCCCAAGGCTAGAACTTATCATGCCTCACCAAGGACATCTTGAGTCCTTTAACACTCTGGCCTTCTCTAAAGTACCCTTGGCTAAGAGGAGATACTGACTTATCCGGACATTAGTCATCATGACAGCGAAAATGATAAAGAGGCAACAAAGATAAATGGATGCGCAGCTGGTCAAATTCTGGAGCTTCATTCATGAAAGCAAAACCAAACAGCCCAAAACAGTTCTGTAGGAGTTTTTCTGAGGTGGGGACTTAGCCCAAGAGCCACATCCATGATTCTATGATATAGAGCAGTGGCTACAAGCTCCCCAGGTGAATGGCGTCTCTAGCGCTGGCCAGGGGGTGCTGGTTGCCAGGAGCTGAGGCAGCCTCAGGGTAGGTAAGCAAGCGGGCAAGGGAGTTTAGCCAGCCAGTCCGCCAGCCCTTGCTCTTGGGAATGGACAGTCAAGTCCCAGGCCCCTGTGGGGCAGTGTAAGGAATCACCTCTCTTTGGGGTGGGGGTGGGCAGCTCAGAGACCAGGGACGGCAGCAGTGGCTGCCCAGAGGACTCCCAAGGAGAGGGGAGAGGTGAGGAGGCTGAGGGAGGGTGTTTGAAAAAGGGTGAGAGGCTGCCCATTCTGCAGGCAAGGGGTGACTTAACTGGGCTCCTGAGCCCCACAGGGGTGCCTCAGAAAGAAGGTAGTTGGTCAAGGCAGCCGTGGACTCAAAAAGGTTGAAAACCTCTGATATGGACCACATATTACAAGAAAGAAGATTCCACCTAAACATTAGGAAGAACTTCCTGACAGTAAGAGCTGTTCGACAGTGGAATTTGCTGCCAAGGAGTGTGGTGGAGTCTCCTTCTTTGGAGGTCTTTAAGCAGAGGCTTGACAACCATATGTCAGGAGTGCTCTGATGGTGTTTCCTGCTTGGCAGGGGGTTGGACTCGATGGCCCTTGTGGTCTCTTCCAACTCTATGATCCTATGATTCTATGATTCTACTGGGTGGTAAAGGTAAAGGGCCCCCTGACCATTAGGTCCAGTCGTGGCCGACTCTGGGGTTGTGGCGCTCATCTCGCTTTATTGGCCGAGGGAGCCGGTGTACAGCTTCCGGGTCATGTGGCCAGCAGGACTAAGCCGCTTCTGGCGAACCAGAGCAGCGCACGGAAACGCCGTTTACCTTCCCGCCGGAGTGGTATCTATTTATCTACTTGCATTTTGACGTGCTTTTGAACTGCTAGGTTGACAGGAGCAGGGACCGAGCAATGGGAGCTCACCCCATCACGGGGATTCGAACTGCCGACCTTCTGATCGGCAAGTCCTAGGCTCTGTGGTTTAACCCACAGCGCCACCTGTGTTAGTGGGAGGGAAAAGTGAATATGGCCAGAGGCAAAAAATCCAGATACAGATGTACAGAAGGCTACACTCCAGACAAGTAATGTCTGAAAATAAAAAATGGGTGCATGGAATCAGGGTTGTTAGTCTCTATACGCACACACGCATCTCTCCCTATTTCTTAACCAGGCAAACGAGAAGAATTACATTGCCGTTCAAGTAGACATTGCAGGCAGGCTAAAGCACTCAAGGATGATGTTAAGCATGGGCTTTGAGGATGTGGCTGTGGGAAGTTCTGAGGACTGGAGGACCCTTTGGGACTTCCGGACCCAAGGATCCCCACCCTTGAACTAGGTTCTCACAAGGGGTGCTTGCTGGGCGTCTTGGGCTTTTCCATTGTCCCACATGAACTGAGAGTGTGCCCTAAAGCATACCCAAAAACATACCCTGCTGGCTGCTATAGGAAATGGTAAGGAAAGCCATCTAACAATAAATTGTCTTCTTCTGATAAAATCCAGACTAGAAAGCCGTTTGAAAGCCATTGAAGGCTTGTGGCCATGAGGGTCTGTTCCTTCCAATATGATGGAATGCCTTTCATGCTTTTAAATCCAAGCAGGTCACAATGTCCTGCCCAACCGGTTTTCTGCACCTGCTCACCCACTGGAATCAAAACAATCAGATAACTTGCACTGTCATAGCTTTCCTGCTTAAGAGTCCATGGCCCACAGCCATGGACTCAAGGGGTGGAGTACAGGCTGTACTCACGGGAAGCATACATTTTAGGACCAGCCTAGATAGCCAGATCTAAGGCCAGGAGCTTTGCTTGCTTTGCAGAAAATTTGGGGCCCAGGCTAATAAGACACAATGTTACATAAAATGTATGCATGTATACATGCAGATTTAGAATTTAAAAGTCATTGCTGGTTTACAGTGACTGGCAGGGGTCCCTTCCCAGTGGCGTAGCGTGGGGGGTGCAGGGGGGGCCGGGCGCACCGGGCGCAACATCTGGGGGTTAGAGTTAGGGGGCGCAAATTACTTGCCTTGCCCCGGGTGCTGACAACCCACGCTACGCCACTGGTCCCTCCCAGCCCTACCTGGATTTGCCAGGGATTGAGCCCAAGACTTTCTGCATGCAAAGCAGATGCTCTGTCAATGAGCCACAAAACAGCACAGCCTGGGTTAGACTGGAGGGAGATGAGCAATAGACCAGTTGCTTCTGCCCATGGCTGGTGTGGCGTTTGTCCTCCTAGGTGACATCATGCTAGGTCACAAGGAAAGGGTTAAATGAGTGTGAAGTGATTGGCAAGTGGGAACCCAAGGGGAGGAGTTAGAGGTAGAGTTAGTGTTGTTAAGGAGTCAGTCGGGTGTTAGAGAAGAGAGAGGGAGGATAAGTCTATGGGTTAGGATAGTTTGATGTGAGAGAGTGAGAGAATCTGTTAAGAGGAGTCAGATAGACAGTTGGGATAATCAGTTAGAAGTTATTTGGAAGGTATAGGGACGCAGGTGGCACTGTGGGTTAAACCACAGAGCCTAGGACTTGCCAATTAGAAGGTCGGTGGTTCGAATCCCCGCGACAGGGTGAGCTCCCGTTGCTCAGTCCCTGCTCCTGCCAACCTAGCAGTTTGAAAGCACGTCAAGTGCAAGTAGATAAATAGGTACCGCTCCGGCGGGAAGGTAAATGGCGTTTCGGTGCGCTGCTCTGGTTTGCCAGAAGCGACTTAGTCATGCTGGCCACATGACCCGGAAGCTGTACGCCGGCTCCCTCAGCCAATAAAGTGAGATGAGCGCCACAACCCCAGAGTTGGTCACGACTAGACCTAATGGTCAGGGGTCCCTTTACCTTTACTATAGGCCGGTAAAGAAACTAAGATTAAGAAACTGACAAGAAAAATTATCTGAAACCATAAACTTGTTAATGCTTATAGAATAAACTTGTTTATTTAGATTAATGTTAACAACTGTCTGGACTCCTTGAGACCCCGAGAGAAACGGGTTGGTGGCAGCGGGCAAGCAATCACAGTGGTGGCACAGGGATCAATAGACTATCAAACATCCGGGGACCCTGTGTGATCGCCACAGCTGGCAACCTAAACACCAGCCTCTGCAGCTGGATAACTTGGTGGCTCAAGAAATTTACGCATGCACTCACTCCCTTGAGCTCAAATTGGATTTGGGGTTTTGCTAGTTGAGAGGACAATTGTGTTTCCAGAATCCGAATATACTGCGCTAAGAACTGGTTGGCGGGGAGAGGCACATTCTACTTCACTCACAGTTGAAAGCTAACATGATAGAAGTTTATGAAATCGGGCATGGCATGGGGACAGTGGATAGGGAATTATTTTTGTCCCTCTCTCGTAAGACTGGAACAGTTGGACATTCCATAAAGCTGAATGTTGGAAGTGCCGGGAAAATCCTTCGTCACACAGTATATTGTTAAATGATGGAACCTGCTCCCACAGGAGGCAGTAATGGCCATCACCTTGGATGGCTTTAGAAGATCACTAGACAAATTAGACATTTGTCTGCCAGTGCCTTCCAAGAAATAGTATGTCTCCTGGTTCTGTAATAGTGGTGGCATTGAACAAAGGGATGAGTGATTTTATCCTCAATCTCCCTGGCAAACTTTTCACACCAGGCCTAAAAACTATTATCAGGGACAGATATCAGCAGTCCTCTCGCCACATGGAATAGCTCTTTTGGCTGGCTGCTCAGAGATGTTTCACCACTGCCATGCAATAGGCGCAACCATGCACTCCAGCACGTATCTGATCAGCTTTTAATCAAGTCTTACACCACTTGCGCCCAACCTGTTTCATAGCTTGGCTGTAGAGGCTTAGAGAGGGTCCTCAGGAGCAACTGCATCAGAGCCCAGCACATCTCGCCTTACCATAGCAGGACAAAAGACTCAATGAGATTGCTGGCTCTGACTTGTAGAAAATCCCCCAAAGCATGCCCAAATCACTTCTGACAAAGGATGGGGGCAGACCTTCCTAAAAAGGTCCCCCCCTGCATGCACATGGGGGGGGGGCGGTCTGACACTGTAAGATCAGACGTCCCAGATAGTGGTCTGATCATGACTGCAGGATTAACCCTCCCAATATTCAGACTCAGCCCCTCTTCAATTCACCAAACCAGGCAAATCCACCACCAGCCAGCCTCCTCTCCTCCACCGTCTACTCAGACACATCCTGATTCATATTAAGGTTTTCATACTCCCCAAACCCAGGACCCTGAATAAAAAAAGCTCCCGAAATAACACACAGATAGCAGTATCATCCACCTTTTATATGTGCCCATGAATAGCTTCCATGCTCTCACCAGGTCACCATTCCCCAGCACTCGACGTCTCACCAAGTGCTTGGGTTAGGCGCATGTATATCCTCCGCATTGTTCTTGACTCTCACACAGAAGCCAACACAATTGACAAGCCAAACAGATTTACTAAGGGCGTAAACACCTTCGCACCGTTGGTTCCTTGCAGCCAAGGCAGCGGCATTCCTGAGGGCTGTGGGGCTGAGGGCAAAGGCAGACACCGGTGCCAGCTATCAGAAACTACTGAGCCAAGTCTGGCAAGCCAAACTCTCTGGCAGAGCCAAACAGCTCTGCAAGAGCCCCACAGGTGGAGACAGGAGCACAGCAGATGCTAAAAGCGCACTGCTCCCTTTCTACCTGGGCACATGGTCTTTGCCTCTGCACATGAGCCAAAAACAGTGAGCCTTGCGTGTGGTCTGATCATGCCCATGTCCACATTCAGACTGCAGTTGCTCTACCTGGGAGGTGCCATTATTTGTTAAAGTCCTGAGAATCCCCCTTCATGTCAGAACTGCTACTCTTGCGCTTCCCCACATGAAGCGGGGGTGGGGGTCCTTCCAAGTCCTGTGCTACAGGTCTTTATTCCTTTTACTATAAGTATCTTCTTTGAAAAAGGATTAGCCTCTTTTATTCCTGATCCAAGTTTTTTTTTTTTTTTAATGCAACAACCAGAATTTATTTGTTTTAATTATACTGGGATTAGTTTCAGAAAGGCAGAGAAAGCATTGGGGGGGGCAGGGTGAAAGGGGGCGGCAGCTGTGTTGCACATGCACCTTATCTTGCCACACAGAAGCAGCCAAATCCCACCCTCTTTCTACCTCCAGGAATTAAGCCTCTGGCAGCATCGGAGATAAGTCCCTCCTTCCATCCTGGGAGATCTGCTCCTCTAGTGATAACTGACCGTACGGTCCAAATCCTGCCCTGTTTAAGGCACCTTTGCTTTGGGCTTATCCATATTGCAGCTCAAATTTGTAGGCTGTTGGCAGGCTTGTGTGCAGCGCTTGGATCCTGCCAAACATCTCCCACGTTCCTCCACTGGCAGCTCAGAGCCACAAGAGTCTCTCTGCCACCAAGGATCATTGAGAGCTGGTCCAAAGAACACAGCAATTGCTCTGGTGGAGGGTCCATCTTAGTCCAGAACCTTGTTGTCTCCAGCAGCTAGAGATGTAATGTTCCTAAACATGGAAGTTCTACTTTTGGCTGCAGTAGCAAAGGAGCAACGTTACAGAGTCAGGAGAGCTGCTATAATTCAGAGCAACCCAACAGGCCTTCCACAAGATGAATCCTGGCTGGCCAATTGTAAGGCATATATTGATTTGATGGTACCCATCAAACGGGACGTGTGTGGCGCTGTGGGTTAAACCACAGAGCCTAGGGCTTGCCGATCAGAAAGTCGGCGGTTTGAATCCCCGTGACGGGGTGAGCTCCCGTGGCTCAGTCCTTGCTCCTGCCAACCTAGTATCGAAAGCATGAAGTGCAAGTAGATAAACAGGTACTGCTCCGGCGGGAAGGTAAACGGCGTTTCTGTGTGCTGCTCTGGTTCGCCAGAAGCGGCTTAGTCCTGCTGGCCACACGACCCGGAAGCTGTACGCCGGCTCCCTCGGCCAGTAAAGCGAGATGAGCGCCGCAACCCCAGAGTCGGCCACGACTGGACCTAATGGTCAGGGGTCCCTTTACCTTACCCATCAAACAAACTGAGATACTCTGTTCCTCTTCCGGCTTGGACCAAATCTTCCAGCTCTGACATTGATTATTGCTTGCCTTGATGCCATCTGACACTCCAGCTTTAGGCCCAACTCTGCCCATTGGCAGCACCCACATTCTTGGCTGGTCTTGAGAGGCCAGGGGTTGCCAGTTGACTGGGAAAAGTGGCCAGCCTATGTTCTTTTAACAGCAGGCACAGAGATGAGCATGTTATCACCTGGTAAGTTCTGCAGGTCACAATGCTGTTAAAGGCAAAACTCATTGCCAGGCTGCTAACCTTACCTGACATTCAAGTTTGTGTAATTAAAAAAAAACATTAAAAATTGTCCAGTAGCCCCTTAGAGGTCAACTAAGTTTATCTGGGTGTAAGCTTTCATGTATCTGAAGAAGTGTGCATGCACACAAATGCTTATACCCAGAACAAACTTAGTTGGTCTCTAAGGTGCTAGTGGCAATATTTATTTATTTATTTATTTATTTATTTATTTATTTATTTCGACTGCGTCAGACCAACACGGCTACCTACCTGTGGCGATCACACACAGGGCCCCCGGACGTTTGACGGTCTATTGACCCTGTGCCGCCACTGTGATTGCTTTTTCCGCTGCCACCACCCCGTTTCTCACGGGGACACACGGAGTCCAGTGAGTTGTTAACATAAACAAATAATCAAGTTTATTTTTAAATGCAGGAACAAGCTTATGGTTTCAGTTAGTTTTTCTTGACAGTTTCTTAATCTTAGTTCCTTCCCAACTATCTATCTGGCTCCACCTAACAATTCCTCTCACTCTCTCACAATACAATTCTACCAACCCACACCTAAACCTCCCTCTTCCTTCTTCAACTCCCAAACCTCCACTCCGCAACTCAACTCAACTCTCAACTGACTTTCAAAACCTCCCACTCTAACTTTTATTTTATTTATTTATTTATTTTTTAATAAAAAAATTTATTGGGTTTTTACATTTTATAAAGACACACACACATAAAAAGACAAAGACAACACATATACATTTTCATACCCTTACTTTCTTTACCCTCTTTCCCGGACTTCCCCCCACCCCCTCTTCATACATCCCAATTCCAATAATTAGTTCAGCAAGTTCTTGTCTATCATCTTAAACATATTGTTATTATTTTTAAAACTTAGCTCTTTTTAGTTGTCCACATTTAACTTATCCAATTCTCTTATAAACATTAAATCCTTTTTTTTAAGGTCGACCTAACTTCCCTTCCATGAATTTCTCCCATTCTTATACTAATTATAGATCACAATAGCCAAATACAAAAATCATAAAATTTTGAAATTCAATTCTCCCCTCCCTCCCTACCCCGGTCTCCGTCCCTTCCCAAGCAAATGTCCACAAAAACAGTTCCTAGCCCGGACTCCTCACATCCGAGGCCCTCAACTCTCTGTTAGTCTCTCTCTGCCGATTTTGTTGGTAATCCTTTTTGTTGGTCCTCAGGTCTCGAAGGAGTTCTGTCACAGTCACAACAAATTTTCTTCCATCCGAAATATTTAGAAGCAGTTGCTGCAAAAGGTCAGCTACTCTCCCATACTCAAAAAGGAAGTCCCAATCATGTTTCTTTGTTCTTTTAAATTCCAGTATTCCAAGTACTCCAGGGACTTCCTTCTTCATCTTTCTCATCTTTCTCAGATTTATAATCCGAAGATCTTCTTCTTTCTTTTCTGACAATATAAATTTCTGGTTGGTATTTCCCGCCTGTACTTTCTCCACTCCTTCTTTCCTCTCCATCGGTTCCAAAGATGTCATTTCTGGTTCAGCCACAGATTCTTTATCAGTTGAATCCTTTATGCATTCAGCAGAGTTGTTTGTTTTAGAATTCAAGGTCAAAAGTTCTTTGTTCATAGCCGTGCTCTGCTCTTGCAAAATTCCCACGAGAAAAAACATTTTTTCTATCTCTGCCAGTAATTTTCCCTCTGCAGCCATTGTAATGTCTCTAGTTCCCCCTAGGGGGGTTCCAATTGCTTAATAGTCCTTTTCCAACAAACCGTCACTTTGTTGTTTATTACTACTTTGTTTCCAACCACCTCTATTCAAATGTAACACCTTTAGTTCAGAGAGTTATTAAGTAGCAAAGTTCTTAACTTTAACCGCCCGTTTGACAGCTCCTTTGACAGCTGTCAAACTCCTTATTCTTTTCCTCCGGCACCCACACAGGACGCTCCCAGGTTCGGGGGGGGGGGTTACCCAAACACTTCCAAGAGTCCTCCCTTTCTCTCCAGCACAAAAACTTCTTCTGTCAAATTCATGGAAATATCTTTGTCTAACACCACAAAAACAATAATCTTTCCACCTTAGTTCTCCGGTTCTTGCTTTAAATCATTTGTAGGTAGGGGGGGTGCGGACTTCCCTTTAGGGCATCCCCCGGTCGTGCCAAATTCCAAGGTAAAAAAAATTTTTAAAGTCCAAATTCCATTTTACTCACGGGTTGTTTGTTTTCCAGTCCAAATTTTGGGAAAAAAAGTCAGCGCTCTCCGGCCATGGCTCGCGGCTTCGCTCCACTGAAGTAGCGGTCTACTCCCAGTACCACGCCACTCTCCATACCCTCTCCGTAGCCTTTAAAAAGGCTCTTCGTGGGTCGGGGAGGGCGCTTAAAGGTGCCCGCCGAGTCACCAAGTCCGCAGGCTTCCGCGCCTGCGGTTTCTAAGGGTCCCCGTGTCGCCGGCGCGGTAAGACCCGTCTTCAGCAGAGCCGATTCCCTCCGGAGCTCGGAGGGAATCCGCCATTAACCGATCGCGCTAACCACTCTAACTTTTATTCCCCCCTTGCATTCTCAGTGGCCAATCACATCACACCCATTTTAACCCTTTCCTTATGACCCATCCTAGGAGGCAAACACCACACTATCTGAATCACGTTTGTGTGTTACTCAACACCCCACCCACCAACCTACCAGTGAGTGTTCTGCTTTCCAACCACCCCCTCAGTTGATTTTCGTTTTAACCGTTTCAGACAGCAGACAATGCACTTCTCAGTTGTTTTGTTTTACACAAAAATGCACTAAATATAGGCAATTCAAATAATTTCTAAAAATCATCTGACAAGTCAGGCTGGGAGAGGAACCAGCCATCTACTTCTATTTTTAAAAAGGAAAGGTCCAGGCATGTTCCCCTGCTGGAGTGTGCTGGGAGTACCATTTTCACTTCTTGTTCTTGAAGACCTCTCAAAAGTTCACACAAAGAGGATGCGAGGAACTGAAACAATGCATGGTTTCTCATGAAACATGAAATGCCTGGAACAAAACATCCATAAGCAGAAAGCAAGCCTGAAGTTACGCATGACGGCAGTAGACCCAGGTCTGCATAGATTTGCTCTGTCCACATGTGAAGTGGGGAGTAATGTGCAACTTAAGACTCCACCCTTAAGTGCTGCAAGGTTTCATAGAATCATAGAATTGTAAAGCGGAAGGGACCCTGAGGGTCATCCAGTCCAATCCCCTGTAATGAAGGAATCTCAGCTAAATCATCCAAGAGAGATAGGCATCCAACCTCTGCTGGAAAACCTCCAAGGAAGGAGAGTCCACCACCTCCCGAGGAAATCCGTTCCACTGCCAAACAGCCCTTACTCTCAGAAAGTTCTTCCTGATGCTGAATTGGAATCTCCTTTCTTGTAATTAGAAGCGTCGGTTCTGGTCTTAGGACTCAGCTATACAGCTACAAATAAAACATTTTAAATGTATTGTAAAGTGCAGTATACAAATTTGACACTAGATGGCGACAGTGAGCTATGCAAAAGTCAATGTATTTTTCAAAACTTTTTTTAAAAAAAGCATTTTCACAGCGTTTTTATTATATGTGTGTAGATTCCACCCTACTCGCCGGAGCAGGAGAAAACAAGCTTTCTCCATCTTCCATGGACAGCACTTAAGATATTTGAAGATGGCTGTCGTATCTCCTCTCAGTCTCCTCTTTTCCTAAACATGGTTTGCTTGAATGTATCCAGTATGCCTTGCCACCCAGCAAAATCTGGATTGGAACCCTAGCATCATGGTTAGGGGATTTTAGCCATTTGCTCCCAATCATTTAGAAAATGCCTGTGTCTGCATTTTCCACTGCCAAGAAAAGGTCCCATCCATTTCCATTTCATTCATGGATCTGCTAATGTGCTTCCTTCTCTCTCTCCCTCTTTCTCTCTTCAAGACTTACGCTCAGAATGTTATGCCTCAAAGCGGTTTACAAAAAGATAATACAGGGAAACCGAGAAAAAATTAAAACCATACTTGTAAGACATTAAAAAAGTCAAAACAGATTAATTTTTAAAATAACTTTTTATTCAAAATTGAAACAAGACATATTATCCAGAAACATATCATCCTTATTCCCCCCATTTTTCCTCCCTCCCCCACAGAACCCCCCCACCCCCCGACTTCCCTCAGTTCCAGTCTTTGATTTCTCTAAAAATGTTGTTTTTTGCATGTTACACAGTTGTATAGATCCTCAAACTATTTAGCTGATTATTATCAATAAAAAGTTTGTGAATGTTTATTCAAAACCAGCCAAGGAGTCCAGTTCGCTTTGTTGCGTCTTCAAATGCTTTGTAAAGGGTTCCCATTCATCTTTAAAGTCACAGTTATCCTTGTCCCGTAGCTTATATGTCAGTTTGGCCAGTTCTGCATATTCCATCAATTTTTCTTGCCATGATTCTTTAGTTGGGGTTTCTTCAGTCTCAGATTAAAATCCAGTTTTATTTCAAAATTATACCTCGTTTTAAAATATTCATTTGAATTCCTATGACGATTCTTTATCGCTGGGGCAAGATAGCAGCATCAAGGGACAGTTTTGAGACCGAAAATGGGCTTAGGAGGGGAAAGGGTTAAATCAATACCCCGCCCTCAGCCAGAGCTGGGGACTCCCCGGAGCTGCTCATCACTAAGAATGGGGCATGGCCAATTTAGACGCTTTTTGGAAACTAGAGCTTAGGCACCTGGCCAGTTTGCCCCAAAGAAGGGGGCAGGGAGTGCAGAGAAAGTTTTCTCTGCACTGCTGCCCTATATGGAGGGGGAGGAAAAGGGGGTGCTTATCTCCTCTTTCCACACACTGCAGAAACCTCGCCCTCCTTTTGCCAGCACCGTCCGCCCCCTTGCCCCCCCCCACCGCAGGCTCACGCTGGGGCTGCACTTCAGACTCCATCCAACTGGAGTTACGCAATGGTGCAAAAGGAAACGCAGCCTTCGGACCTGACAAATACATGGATATGTTTTTGTTCCAGCCCTATTCTGCTGTTTTTGCATTTTGCAATCTGGCTTCCCCGCCAGTCTGGGGCCGGAATGCAGGTAAACACGCTGCCCCAAGAGCACTCGTCTAGCCCAAGGGTCAGGAACCTTTTTCAGCTGTGGACCGGTCCCCCGTCCCTCAGACCATGTGGCATCAGTGGCGTAGCGTGGGGGGTGCAGGGGGGGCCGGCCGCACCGGGCGCAACATCTGGGGTTAGGGCAAATCCACGGGTTAGGGGGTGCAAATCCACGAGTTAGGGGGCGCAAATTACTTGCCTTGCCCCGGGTGCTGACAACCCATGCTACGCCACTGTGTGGCATAGCTGTCAACTTACAGATTTGAAAATAAGGGACCAGCAGCCTTGAAAATAAGGGATCAGCAGCCAAAATAAGGGATTTTAGTCAACCAGCGGAAATACGAAGTTAAAAGGGACCAGATAATTTTGGAGAGCAATGCTGGTTTTTAGCCCTTTGTTTCCAGAGGTTGCTGCTCCAGACACCAACCGATGAAACACTACAATTAAATAACTACAAGCAGCAACCACTTTTTGCGCAAAACGAAGTCCAAGCTACGAAGATGCTGCTGCAGTTCTGTATCTTTTCTCTCATGCTCCATCTGCAGCTCTCAGTTCCATCAGGTGGGGCAGGAGGAAGGGGGGGGGATAGCCTCCGAAGTAAACCCGCAGATCAGACCATGTATGCTAGTCTACCACTACAAATCTATGGGAGAAGCACTTGCGGTCCTTCCCTTGTAGCCCTTGGAACACCTGCCCATGCCTCCGCCTCCGCCTCCTCCTCTCTCTGAACTGCTTTCTCTATGGTTTCTCCGGATCCTTCGGTGGCATAGTATGGCCTAGCGGGAGCGGGAGTGGCGGCGACAGGCAGAGGGGAGGCCCCAGGCAGAGACGCTCAGTTTGGCGGCCGCAAGGAGGATGGCGGCAGAAGGGCCCGAGGCTCCTGCCAGTCCAGGCGGGGAGGGGCTCCCGGGGGCCGAGGCTGGTGAGAAGAGGCCGGAGGGGGGCAGGCCGGGCATCCAAGCAACACAGTTGGAGCCTCCCTCCTCCCTGGCCGGCAGGGAGGGAGGGAGGGAGAGGAGCTGCTTCCTTTGAAACCCGGGAAATTTAAGGGACATCCATCAATAAGGGACAGCAGCGGGACACAGCACTGGGATAAGGGACTGTCCCTCCAAATAAGGGACGCTTGACAGCTATGCCATGTGGTGCGCCAGACTATATTTTTTGGGGGTAAATGAACAAATTCCTATGCCCCACAAATAACCCAGAGATGCATTTAATTTTTTAAAATGCTTTTTATTGAATTTTCTTTTAACATAAACAAAACAAAATAAATACAGTAAAATTCTACAGTCGTATGTCCACTCATTTTCTCAATGCTCTAACGAGCACAGACTTCCCTCCCTCCCTTCAACAGGCTTTCATATTAATCTTTCAGTTTTCGCAGATTCTTAATAACCCCAGAGATGCATTTTAAATAAAAGGACACATTCTGCTCATGTAAAAACACGCTGATTGCCGGACCATCCACGGACCGGATTGAGAAGGCGATTGGGCCGCATCCGGCCCCCGGGCCTTAGTTTGCCTACTCCTGCTTTAGCATTTCACAGAGAATTGTAACGTTGGAAGTGACCACAAGGGCCAACCCCTTGTAATGCAGAATCTTATTGTAATTTTGCATGAGGTACGTTGCCTTGCTGTCTTTTTATTATTAAAAAAACAACTGATAAATATTCAACTCCGTTCATATGTTCTCAAACACCATGTCAGACTGTTGTTTCAGTCTTGTCTGTACTGACTGACTGGCTGTGGCTCTCAAAGGTTTGTTGTTGTTGTTGTTGTTTAGTTGTGTCCAGCTCTCCGTGGCCCCCTGGACCAGAGCATACCAGGCACTCCTGTCTTCCACTGCCTCCCGCAGTTTAGTCAAACTCATGCTGGTAGCTTCGAGAACACTGTCCCACCATCTCGCCCTCTGTCGTCCTCTTCTCCTTGTGCCCTCCATCCTTCCCAACATCAGGGTTTTTTCCAGGGAGTCTTCTCTTCTCCTGAGGTGGCCAAAGTCTTGGAGCCTCAGCTTCAGGATCTGTCCTTCCCGTGAGCACTCAGGGCTGATTTCCTTCAGAATGGAGAGGTTTGATCTTCTTGCAGTCCATGGGACTCTCAAGAGTCTCCTCCAGCACCATAATTCAAAAGAATCCATTCTTCGGAGATCAGCCTTCTTTATGGTCCAGCTCTCACTTCCATACATCACTACTGGGAAAACCATGGCTTTAACTATACGGACCTTTGTTGGCAAGGTGATGTCTCTGCTTTTTAAGATGCTGTCTAGGTTTGCCATCGCCTTTCTCCCAAGGAGCCGGCGTCTTTTAATTTCGTGATTGCTGTCACCACAGTACAGTGCTACCTCAGGTTAAGTACTTAATTCGTTCCGGAGGTCCGTACTTAACCTGAAACTGTTCTTAACCTGAAGCACCACTTTAGCTAATGGGGCTCCCGCTGCCGCTCCACCGCCGGAGCACGATTTCTGTTCTCATCTTGAAGCAAAGTTCTTAACCCAAGGTAATATTCCTGGGTTAGCGGAGTCTGTAACCTGAAGTGTATGTAACCTGAGGTACCACTGTATTGTCTGTACTGACTGACTGGCCGTGGCTCTCAAAGGTTTCAGACCAGGATTTTCCCCAGCCCTACGGGGAGATGCCAGGGATTGATTTGCTTGCTAGAGCATGAGACTGTTAATCCAAGGGCTGTGGGTTCAAGCCCCACGTTGGGCAAAGGCTTTCTGCATTGCAGGGGGTTGGACTAGATGATCCTTGGGGTCCCTTCTGATTTTACGATTCTATGATTCTATGACCCTGGAGCCTTCTGCATGCAATGCAGATGTTCTACACTGTGCTGTGGCTAGACCTTCCTGAGACAGTTTTTACTGAGACCATTGGTCCATTTAACTCAATACTGTCTACACGGACTGGCAGCTGCTCTCCAGGCTTTCCAACTCCAAACTTTCCTTCTAGCTGAGAAAGTTAAACAATTTGCAGTTCAGCTTAAATCCAGCAAAAGCCTCTAAGCTCTATTTAAAAGCACATTGAAACAGCAAATGCCTTTCTCGTTTGCCTCCTGCTTCCTTTTAAGAAAACCTCTTGCCAGCAGCCATCATGAGGCACTAAATCCCCCGCGTTAATTTTGCATCTCGTGAAGGCCTTGCAACCTGTTCAGTTTTGCAGCCTCGTAAAATGTGCACAGGGTGGTGAGAGATGCAGTGATTTCCTGCCTTTTACAGGAAGGTGGGTCCCCAGCCAACACATTATAGCCCAGATTGCAAATAAAACAAAACAAAAAAAAAACAGCTTGCAATTAAGAAGTCACACAGCTCCTCCTCCTGCCTTGAAGCTAAGTACTGTAGTTATGCAGGCACCATTTCTGACGCTCCCCGCAGCACGTCTGCATGTGGGGAGAGGAAGCTTGCTTCATTTCCCAGCTGGCGGCAGGAAGCAAGGCTTGCAAAGCGAAGAGGCCGTGGCTGCAGCACGGTTAGAAATGGGACCTAAGCAAACACACCCAAGAGCAGCGGGGAAGCCGGACTTTTCACCTGCCACACAGCAGTCCTATCCTCTCTGAATTTTAGAGCTGATCTCAGGGATTACCAGATGTCCCAGTTTGCTCGTTGATCTAGTTTAACCTCCTAAATTTGCACCTCTACCAAGAGCTGGTCTAGAAAATGCAGGCCAGTATGCAGCTATCTGGGACGGGGTGGCGCTGTGGGTTAAACCACAGAGCCTAGGGCTTGCCGACCTGAAGGTCGGCGGTTCGAATCCCCACCACGGGGTGAGCTCCCGTTCCTCGGTCCCTGCTCCTGCCAACCTAGCAGTTCAAAAGCATGTCAAAGTGCAAGTAGATAAATAGGTACCGCTCCGGTGGGAAGGTAAACGGCGTTTCCGTGCGCTGCTCTGGTTCGCCAGAAGTGGCTTAGTCATGCTGGCCACATGACCTGGAAGCTGTACGCCGGCTCCCTCGGCCAATAAAGCGAGATGAGCGCCCAGAGTCGGCCACAACTGGACCTAACGGTCAGGGGTCAGGGGTCCCTTTACCTTTATGCAGATATCTGGTAGCCATGAAAGGGTGGGTGGAGGTTAGATAAACTTATTAGCATTTATGGTATTTATCGCTTGCAGTTTTTCCCCACCTTTTCCTCCAAGGAGCTCAAAGTGGTGTACATGGTTCCTCCCTCCTCATTTAATCCCCACAACCACCATGAGAGGTGGGTTAGGCTGAGAGGCAGTGATCCAGGTCACCCAGCAAACTTCATGACCGAGTGGGGATTTGAACCCTGGTCTCCCATATAAAATTCACAGATTGCATACTGTTAAGAGAGAATTACATGAAAATGATGTTTAGATGGTACATATATCACACCAGTGAAAATGGCAAAGATGTTTAGGAAAGAAAATAACAGATGTTGGAGATGTAAGGAAAAGGAAGGAACATTTTATCACATGTGGTGGGAATGCAAATGCATTAAAAAATTGGGAAATGATATACAATGAATTGAAAAAAAACGTTTAAAATGAATTTTGTCAAACACCCTGAAGCCTTTTTGTTAGGTATCTCAAATCAAGAACTACCAAAAGAAAAATGGACATTATTTATGTATGCTACAACAGCGGCAAGAATCTTGATTGCACAATTTTGGAACACGGAAGAAATACCATCAAAGGAACAATGGCAAGAAAAGTTGATGAACTATGTGCAGAATTGGCTAAGCTAACAGACAAACTACGAGAGAAGGACAAAAAAGGACTTCAAAAGAGTCTGGGAACCATTTACAGTTTATTTGCAGAAACAAATAAACTGTAATGGACTGGATTCACTGGCAGGATTTGAATAAACTTTCACAATTTCATTTGAGTAACTGATATTTCAAAGAAATGATAAGGGATTTTATTATTGTGTAGGAAAAGCAGGATATGATAAATAAAACGAAATAACTCAGCAGAGGGGGAGTTGAGGGAAGTCCAGAGGAGGGGAGGGAGAATAATTTTAAATAACACGATGAATGAGATTTGTATCATTATTTGTTATAAAATTCAATAAATATTCAAAGAAATAAAAATGAACGCTGGTCTCCCAGGTCCTCGTGCGACGCTAACCCAGTGGTTCCCAAAGTTGGTGGTTCCATCCCCTGTGGTGGGATTCCCCAAGGGGGTGCTAGGAGGCAATCAGGTGGCAGGGCGGGAGGGCAAACGTGTCAGTGACTGTCAGTCTCTGAAAAGCCGGTATCATGGATTTTGAATAAATGTGCAATCAGTTGCTACTGTTTTGAATTCTATTGTGTTACTACCTTTTTTGCAAAGTGAACATGGCTTGCATTTTCAGATTGGATGGAAGTTGGCTTGAAGGGAGGTGCATTGAGCAGAAGAAACTTTGTTGTTGTTGTTGTTGTTTAGTCATTTAGTCGTGTCCGCCTCTTCGTGACCCCCTGGACCAGAGCACGCCAGGCACTCCTGTCTTCCACTGCCTCCCGCAGTTTGGTCAAACTCATGCTAGAAGCTTTGAGAACACTGTCCCAAGGTACGAGATTGTCCAAGGTACGAGATTGGCTCCATTATTTTCAAATAATGGAGGCCTATAAACAAGACAGGAAAATTGGTTTCCAGGTGGAGAAATCGAAACTAGAAACAGAACTGTTAGAACCCAACACTAAGAATTTATCAAGAATGTACAACTTGCTGTTGAAGTGGAATACATTAGATGAGACAGTGAAGTCTGCTATGGTTAAATGGGCACAGGACATAGGTCATGACATTATGTTTGCTGACTGGGAGCAGTTATGGACCACAGGTATTAAGTTCACGGCATGTAATGCCCTACGAGAAAACATTATGAAAATGATTTACAGGTGGTACATGACCCCAGCCAAGCTTGCGACGCTTTATCATCTGCCCAATAACAAATGTTGGAAATGTAAAGAGACTGAAGGTACCTTCTTCCACCTTTGGTGGACCTGCCCAAAGATTAAGGCCTTCTGGGAAATGATTTATAATGAAATTAAGAAAGTGCTTAAGTGCACCTTTAACAAGAAACCAGAGGCATTTCTCTTGGGTATGGTCGGCCAGTTGGTGCCGAAGAAGGATAAGAATTTTTTTTTGTACGCTACTATGACAGCAAGGATTCTTCTAGCAAAGTATTGGAAGACACAAGAGCTACCCACGCTGGAGGAATGGCAGGCGAAAGTGATTGACTTTATGGGATTGGCAGAAATGACTGGCAGAATCCGCGACCAAGAGAAAGAGACTGTGGAAGAAGATTGGAAGAAATTTAAGATGTATCTTAAGAACTACTATAAAATTGAGGAGTGCTAAAATGCTGAGGGAAAAGAAGACGTAGAATTGCAGCGGGAAATTGTGTTTAATTTTAGGGTGGAATTGAAAAGGAGATTGAATTTACATTTAATTGGTTAAGAAGGGTTGCTGAATAATGGTTTAAAATTAAGGATGCAAAAAGGAAAAGGTATGGGGAAGTCCGGGAAAAGAGGGTTATGGAAATAAGGTTAAGAAAATATGATTCTTTGTGTTTGTTTTTATGTTGTTTTTATTTATGTTAAAAAATTTGGAAATTAATAAAAATTTTATTTTTTAAAAAAAAAAGAGAACACTGTCCCACCATCTCGTCCTCTGTCGGCCCCTTCTCCTTGTGCCCTCCATCTTTCCCAACATCAGAGTCTTTTCCAGGGAGTCTTCTCTTCTCATGAGGTGGACAAAGTATTGGAGCCTCAGCTTCAGGATCTGTCCTTCCAGTGAGCACTCTGGGCTGATTTCCTTCAGAATGGATAGGTTTGATCTTCTTGCAGTCCATGGGACTCTCAAGAGTCTCCTCCAGCACCAAAATTCAAAAGCATCAATTCTTTGACGATCAGCCTTCTTGATGGTCCAGCTCTCACTTCCATACATCACTACTGGGAAAACCATAGCTTTAACTACACGGACCTTTGTTGGCAAGGTGATGTCTCTGCTTTTTAAGATGCTGTCTAGGTTTGTCATTGCTTTTCTCCCAAGAAGCAGGCGTCTTTTAATTTTGTGGCTGCTGTCACCATCTGCAGTGATCATGGAGCCCAAGAAAGTAAAATCTCTCACTGCCTCCATTTCTTCCCCTTCTATTTGCCAGGGGGTGATGGGACCAGTGGCCATGATTTTAGGTTTTTTGATGTTGAGCTTCAAACTACATGATATTATATAATGGATTGTGACTAATGTCATCTTCAAATTGCTATGGAGCCCAAATAAACCAGATGAGGGCGGACTGCGGTTGGTGGGGCAGTTCTCCCATTCGCTCAATTGGGCAAACCTCCGCTGCACATCAGGCTTAAAAAAAGGAAGAAGTTGTTTAATACACAGGGGGTTTGGGCAGGATCTCTTTATCCAGTTTGCACAAGACCCCGGTATTCAAAAACCCAAATGGAAACAAAACAGATATTTCCCCTACCTTCCAAAAACAAAAAAAGCAAAAGCCTCTATTTTGCTCAGCACCAATAGCACATTTCTAACCATGTGTACCTATTGACTTCATTGGGGGCTTACTCTCAGGTAGGTGAGATGAGGACTGCAACCTTTGCTCTTGTGCTCTTGCATAATTCCCGGGATTTTGTTTCCTCTTAGAAAAAGGTGTGCTTGTTTGCACAGGTGTAGAAACAATAGCATGCGTGCCAAGAAAAGAAAAGAAAAATACTGGGGGGGGGGAGGAGTGGCTGAGGGGAGGGACGAACAACACACCCCTCCCTCCAGATAGATGGCTATAGGTGCACCTTGTTAAGTTGTGGGTGAACATATCAGATGACACAGCGATTCTTCAAACAGCTCTTGTTTATTCACAGGTCAGAACAGAACTGAACTGAAGGGTTCAGCCAACCTGCTTATATAGAGTTCCACTACAACACAACTGTAACCACTTTCTGTAACTATCCAATCACTGAACGTCACTTTCAATCCCTTATTTGCATATGTGGACCTGAGTGAAAACTATCTAAAGTATCCCCCTGCTGGCCCAGGGTGAGAACTTCAGTACATAACACCCCTGGCCCCCCAAACTCCAAATGACCACTCCCAGGACACCTTAGAGCACAACTGCCAGCCAGGAAACTCAAAAGCACTTGAAAGGGAAGATGCTTGCCTGCCTTAGAGGAAGGCCTGTTTGCACACTCTTGTTGCTGTTGTTTAGTTGTGTCTGACTCTTCGTGACCCCATGGACCAGAGCACGCCAGGCACACTCTTAGTAATGCTACTAAAAGAAAGCTAACTCGTTTTTACTTTATTTCTCTTTTCTTGACTGGCAACAACCTTGCAGTCCAGCTTCCGCAGCCTAGACGTTAGGTGGCTTTAATCTGCACTGTCAGCTACAACTTTCAGGCGAGACCTTTTGCATTTACAACAGCAACCTAAACTTTGTAACCTTAATGTAAGAACATGAGAAGAGCCCGCTGGATCAGGCCAGTGTCCCATCTAGTCCAACGGCCAGCCCAGTGCCTGTGGGGAGCCTGCAAGCCGGATTCAAGCACGAGAGCAACTCTCCTTCTCCATGAAATTGTCTAATCATCCTCTTTTAAAGCCATGTAGGTTGAAGGCCATCACAGCCTCTCGTGGGAGAGATTTCCATAGCTTATCTATGGACTCAGCTACAGTAGTCAAAAAAACAACGCTTTGAATGTGTTACAAGCATGCAACACCAGGTGGTGCCAGAGAGCAAACAAAATTTCTCTGTGATTTTTACATAGGGCTTTCACCCCTTTCATTTTAATAATTTAGTTTCTGACTTATGTATAGCGTTTTTCCCCCCTGTGTGTAGATCCACCCTATGCTATGTGCTACAGGAACAAGGCTTTTATCCATCCTGAATCTTCCTACGTTCAGCCACACTGGATATCCACAAGTTACGAGTGTTAGGAGAGAGGAAGAAAACCTTTTCTCTATCCACATTCTCTGTGCTATGCAGAATTTTACAAACTTCTATCGTCCCCTCGGTCATTTTCGTGGCCCATTTCTGAACCTTTTCCAAGACTACAATATCCTTTCTGAAGTGAGGCCACCAGAATGTATGCAGCATGGTCTCAGCATAGGCTTGAATAATGGCATTACAGCAGCGGCGACTTTATTGCCAATTCCTTGCAAGGAATCTGCCTTTATTTTTTTTTTACAGCAGGCGCACACTGGGTCAACATCTTTATTGAGCTATCTCCTACGACTCCAAGGTTGTCGTCAGCATTAAGAGCTACACTTCCCCTGTTTACCCTGTTTAATGAATGCCAGAGACTGTGGTAGATGAACAGTGCCTCCTTTATTGCCTAAAAGTGACTTTTGCAAGCTATGCACGATGCCATGAGCGAGGATCGCAAAGTGCGTAGGACCGGATTAAAAACAGATAAATCTCCCAAGTCATCAGATGTCTCATTAGGGCTCTCTCCACCCGATTCTTCCTTCTTCCTTCTGCCCCGGTGTTCACAGTTTCCCCAAGTGCTGAAGCAAAGCTTTTTCTGCGGTGAAGAATGATGGAAAGCATTATGCCCACTCAGGCCTCTGAAACAAACCCTCACACACACTGTCTTTCCATATGGGAGTCCAAATTAAGCAGATAAATCACCCCCCAACCTTTGCAGTTTCTTCAGCTGTGCAGCTTGGCTTTTTTTTTCTGATTCCAGGCTGAAATTTAGAAACATGTGAGATGGACTCAGGAGTCAATGACTGTGGTTAGAGGAGCAGAACTTTGAGCCTGCTGTTAAAAGGGTCCTTGGATGAAGGGGGCTGTACGCACATCTGGTGATGGTGATGATGATGATGATGTCCACTGGGTGACCTCGAGGGCTGTGGGATGTAAAACACAGGAGAAGTCAATGACAACATTCCTAGAGTGTACATGTTAGAACATGGGGAGGGATGTCTGTCCAGCAAGCAGGTAAACTTCCTGGGGACAGACTTCCTCCGCATGTGACCAGAGGTGGGTGTGGCCTCACCTGTGCAGGTAATGATAAAAGCACAGGGCAGGCAGCCATTCTCTCTCTTGCCTCTCTCTCTGCCATTTTCCTTTGATGAGGAAACGTCTAAGGATGCTCTCTTGGCTCCCAGCCAAGAGAGGAAATAAGGACTATCTTCGCATAAGATAGATTCTAAGTGTATGTAACCTTTTTAAGCTGTCTGCCTTCTGGGATCATATTGTGAACAGAACGTGAGTAAACTCTTTTATACTTTTATAAAGACTGTGTCGTGTCTTGTATTTTAAGAGGGAACAAAAGGGGAAATTACCAGAGTAATTATTATAGAGATTCTAGCGAACCTGTGCAAGCGCTACCATTGCGAACTTAAAGGGGAATGTCTATAAACTCTATAAACTCTGCTGATATTTTGGGAACTTGTTAGCACAAGTTGGATAAGGATATAATTAGTCAATATATCCTCTCTTGCACCCCAGAACATTCCCACAAGGGCCAGCCACTGTCTTTCAGCCTAACCTACTTTGCAGGATTGTTGCGAGGGTCAAATGGGGAAGAGGAAATCTATGTGCAGCACCCTAAACAAACCGGAGGAAGAATTGGTATACAAATGTAACAAACAAAGAAAGAATAGCTTGGCTCTTGCACAGCCCTGACCTCTTTCCCTGGCAACCCAGGAGAGCACTCTCACCTACCAGTCTTGCTCCATGATGCTGCCATTGCCAACTCTTTCCACTGAGTGATCATGAATGATCTCCGCCACCCCCCCCGTAAGTGTTGTTCTTTAGTCGTTTAGTTGTGTCCAGCTCTTCGTGACCCCATGGACCAGAGCACGCCAGGCACTCCTGTCTTCCACTGCCTCCCGCAGTTTGGTCAAACTCATGCTGGTAGCTTCGAGAACACTGTCCCACCATCTCGTCCTCTATCGTCCCCTTCTCCTTGTGCCCGCCATCTTTCCCAACATCAGGGTCTTTTCCAGGGAGTCTTCTCTTCTCATGAGGTGGCCAAAGTATTGGAGCCTCAGCTTCAGGATCTGTCCTTCCAGTGAGCACTCAGGGCTGATTTCCTTCAGAATGGAGAGGTTAGATCTTCTTGCAGGCCATGGGACTCTCAAGAGTCTCCTCCAGCACCATCACTCAAAAGCATCAATTCTTCGGCGATCAGCCTTCTTTATGGTCCAGCTCTCACTTCCATATATCACTACTGGCCCCCCTTAAGTGGTCCCTTATAATTTGAACAATAAGAAGCCAATGTTTTTAGGTTAACTGTTGTCTGTGTCTGTCTTACCCGTCCTGGTTAGTTGAGCCAAATTCTTCTTCGCTCGCCTGCACTCATTATCATACCAGCCCAATTTTCCAAAATTTGCTGGATGATTGACCCGGTTTAGTTAAAAGCGGTCTTAGATCTGCAAAGATGGACAGAATTCCTTCAACAGGTTCTAAATGTCCATTAATTATGTTCTGACGCACACTCTGGCAGCGAGAACTGCTCAAAGTGGGCTTGACCTTCAACCGAGGGGGACTACGTTAAGCAATTATTGTTCCCTCCCCCAAATCATTTGATGGGATGGGCAATTGAGGGCCTAAAAGGAAAATGGACAGGAAGGGTAGGTAAGTGATGCTGATTTCATTTATTATGGTCAAAATTTCCCAGCAGTCCAGGTGCCTGTTTGCAAAGGGATTTACGCTTCCGGAACCGCGCGGTGGGGAATGACGCTTGGAAATAATGTTGTGGAAGGAAACTGACAATGGGGGAAGAAGAATTAGACAAATTCATGGAGAAGAGAGCTTGTGGAGCCAGACTGGTGACTGGGAGCGGCTACCGAGACCATATAACACTGGTCTTGAAAGACCTACATTGGCTCCCAGTACGTTTCCAAGCACAATTCAAAGTGTTGGTGCTGACCTTGAAAGCCCTAAACAGCCTCGGCCCAGTAGACCTGAAGGAGCGTCTCCACCCCCATCGTTCTACCTGGACTCTGAGGTCCAGCACCAAGGGCCTTTTGGCTATTCCCTCGCTGCGAGAAGCCAAGTTACAGGGAACCAGGCAGAGGGTCTTCTCGGTAGTGGCACCCGCCCTGTGGAGTGCATTCCCACCAGATGTCAAAGAAAACAACAACTACCAGACTTTTAGAAGACATCTGAAGGCAGCCCTGTTTAGGGAAGCTTTTAATGTTTGATGTATTAAAGTATTTAAATATTTTTTTGGAAGCCGCCCAGAGTGGCTGGGGAAGCCCAGCCAGATGTGTGGGGTATAAATAATAAATTATTATTATTATTATTATTATTATTATTATTATTATTATTGACAACAACGCTTCCAAGGAGCAGCTGTTGAAAACCACAGGAAGGGAGAGTTGTGCTTTGCTCAAATCCTGCTTGTGGGTTTCCCATAATAGGCATAATCTGCTTGGCCCCTGTGAGAACAGGATGCTGGACCAGACGGGCTATGGGCCTGATCCAGGGGGCTCCTCATATCTTCTTAATTAAGTACCCCCTTTCTCCACACCCAGCCTGCCCCTCCGTTCGAAATCCCGGGGCCCCATAAATGCTGTTTTTCATTTTAAAACAGACCTCCTAGAACTTCATTGCCCACGTTTGTGCCTAAAGTGTAGCCTCCCCACATTTTTCGTATTTGGTCTCTCAATGTGGCGAAACGTATGCACAATTTCTTTTCGGTAACCAAAGCAGAAGACCATTTGGTTTTTTGGGGTTTTTAAAAATTCCACCAGTCAGAAAGCCAGCAATAACAGCCTTCCTTGGGACATAATATTTGAAGTGGCAAGAGGAGAAAGGCTCTCTTGTGTTTTAAAATATAAGGCCCCTTTGGTTAGAGGCTTAGCATTCGCTCAGCAGAGTCCCAGGTGTTTAAAGTTTATGAAAACAAAGACCGCCCGTTAGTGAAATATTTCCATTAAAGCAGTAGTCTTCAGCCTTTTCAGACCCGGAACCCACCTTTAAATGCAAGCAGGCATTTGGGGACCCGGGGGACGCAGGTGGCGCTGTGGGTTAAAGCCTCAGCGCCTAGGGCTTGCCGATCGAAAGGTCGGCGGTTTGAATCCCTGCGGCGGGGTGCGCTCCCGCTGCTCGGTCCCAGCGCCTGCCAACCTAGCAGTTCGAAAGCACCTCCGGGTGCAAGTAGATAAATAGGGACCGCTTACCAGCGGGAAGGTAAACGGCGAGCAGAGCAGCGATGTCATGCTGGCCACGTGACCCGGAAGTGTCTCCGGACAGCGCTGGCCCCTGGCCTCTTAAGTGAGATGGGCGCACAACCCCAGAGTCTGTCAAGACTGGCCCGTACGGGCAGGGGTACCTTTACCTTTACCTTTATTTGGGGACCCGCTTCTTAATTTTCTTTTTTAAAACCACATATTTGTACGGTGGTAGGTGCTGCTGCGACTCCTCACCTTAGATCAGGTTATGGCTTGCTAGTGGATCCTCTTGTCCCTGCAAGTTAGAGACCAAAGCATTCAAGGTATGCTTGGCCCTAGCCAGCTGGGTGGCATCAGATGCAGAAGGGCACAAACGACTGTGCCCCTAATTCCTCCTCCTTCGGACGGACCCTTTCCCTGGGCCTTGGACTTATCATAGAGCACAGGGTGGAGCTGCCAAATACAGCCCCTGAGCCTCTTCTGACAGACCTTTGGGATTCTTCACAAACCTCACCCCTCTTGCCTCCCTTTTGCATTGATTTACCGTACTTTTCGCTCTATAGGATGCACTGGACCATAGAAGGGGGAGAACAGGGGAAAAAAAAATTCTCCCACTTTCTGCTCAGCGCCCCTTCAGCGAAGCGGCAGGAGAAACGGAGCCCCTTCCATTTCTCCTCCCGCTTCGCTGAAGGGGCGCTGCGCAGAGAGGGAAAACTGTGCAGCACTTCTCCAGCAAAGCGAAGCCTGGAGAGCAAGAGTAATCGGTGTGCACCGACCCCTCTCACTCTCCAGGTTTCAGGCGGCTATCCATAAGCCTTCGGAGCACAGCGGGAACTCCTGCTGCACTCTGAAGGCTTGCAGATAGCTGCCTGAAGCCTCCGGAGCGTAGCGGGAGTTCCCTGCGCTCCGGGGGCTTCAGGTGGCTTCAGCGAAAGCAACGGGAAGCCTCTGGAGCGTGGGGGGAGCTCTCCCTCTGCGCTTTGGAGGCTTCGCATTGCTACTGCTGAAGCCAAGGAGCCTGCATTCGCTCCATAAGACACACACACATTTCCCCTCCATTTTTGGAGAGGAAAAAGTGCGTCTTATAGAGCGAAAAATACGGTATCTATTTATAAAAATATTTAATATATCAAAGTGGTTTATAGTGACCAGTTTATACATGAAACTGTACTATAAAAGCTATATTTAATCAGTTAAAAGCAGGCATCAATTAAACATCGCTGTCAGGGACTGGTGGGACGCTGTCGAGTGTGCCCCTGGGGAAGTGGGACTGGGGTCTGACTCGGTAGAGTGGCGGTCAGTGAACTGGAGGTGAGGGTTGGAAGCAGGAGAAGTTTCAGAGCTGAAGGGTGGAGCTCAGGATGGTTTGGAAGAAGAGGAGGGAGAGGCAGGACAGGCAAGGGAAGGGAAGGGAAGGGCCAGGGACGACCCCCTCTCCTGTACCACTGTCTCCCAGATCCATTTTGGACTCACAGCTGTCCATGGAGGCGCAGGTCAATTCTGTGTTCAGGGCAGCTGTCTACCAGCTCCATCTGGTACGCAGGCTGAGACCCTCCCTGCCCGCTGTCTGTCTCACCAGAGTGGTGCATGCTCTGGTTATCTCCCGCTTGGACTACTGCAATGTGCTCTATGTGGGGCTACCTTTGAAGGTGACTCAAAAACTGCAATTAATGCAGAATGCGGCAGCTAGACTGGGGACTGGGAGCAGCTGCCAAGACCATGTAACACCGGTCCTGAAAGACCTACATTGGCTCCCAGTACGTTTCTGAGCACAATTCAAAGTGTTGGTGCTGACCTTTAAAGCCCCAAACGGCCTCAGCCCAGTAGACCTGAAGGTCCACCCCCATCGTTCTGCCCGGACACTGAGGTCCAGCGCCGAGGGTCTTCTGGCAGTTCCCTCACTGTGAGAAGCGAGGTTACAGGGGACCAGACAGAGGGCCTTCTCGGTGGTGGCACCCGCCCTGTGGAACGCCCTCCCTTCAGATGTGAAGGAAATAAGCAGCTATCTTATCTTTAAAAGACATCTGAAGGCAGCTGTGATGGCCTGGGAATCTGATTCAGAGGCTGAACCAGAGGAATCCCAGCCTGTACAGGAGTCCCCGCCTCCAGGGCCGGCTGAACTGGGGCAGGGCCTTGATTCTGAAGCGCCTGCACCTGTGCCGGATCCTCAGGAGCAGGCACCAGGTGATTCCACTCTGGCTCCAGAGGTGGTTGAGGACTCAGTGCCTGCAGGTGAGCCTCCCCCTGGGTCCAGTAACCCTTCAGCCTCTCCTGAGCTGCAGAGGCTCAGGGCAGAGAGGCGAAGGGAACTGGTTTCTCCCAGGAGGAATGCTCGCCTTAAGGCCAGGAGAGGCGGGTCTCCTGGGGGCTGGGACCGCCCCTGGCCTCAGAGGAGATAAAGGCCAGTCAGCCCGGTCCCAGGTTGCGGGAGCAACGTCGTTGATGAGCTGTTTCGGCCAGCATCCAGTCCTGTTCCCCCCGAGTTCCTGTCCTTGCCCGGATCCTCGCTGTGGACCCCGCTTCGCCCGAGGAGGACTGTCTGCCGACCCTCAACTCAGGTCCTGGACCTCGCCCCACGGTAACCTCCCCCCTGGACCAGCACAGCAGCCCTGTTCAGGGAAGTTTTTAATGCTTGATGTTTTATCGTGTTTTTTACTGTATTATTTCAATTTTTTTTTTTTTAAAGCAACCACTGATGAGAACCATCTTCAGATATCGGAAGGGCTGTCTCATGGAAGATGTTCTTTGATGCTCCAGAAGGTAGGACCCAAACCAATGAGTTCAAGTGAGAAGAAATGAGATTCTGACTAAACAGTAGGAAGAACATTCTGACAGTAAGAGCCATTCAACTGTGGAACGGACTGTCTCAGAAGTTGGTGGACTCTTGAGCAGAGGTTGGATGGACATCTGTCATGGATGATCTAGTTGAGATTCCTGCATTGCAAGGTGCCGGAGTAGATGAAACCTCCAAATCTACAGTTCTAAGATTCTGTGAAACAGGGTCTTCTTGACAAGTGAATGGAGTGCAGCCAAGGGCAATGGCAAGAATACCTTGGTTTCTCTATATAACTAAGTGCTGGTTTCTCTATATAACTAAGTTTCAGGTGCAGGCTTAAGAAAGAATCCAGCACATCTGGACTGTAGGTGGTGGTGGGGGTCAGCACTGCTCAACAGCGCAGTCTCTGTCTCCAATGCTCTAACCACCCAGATGAGCCTGCTGTGTTCCTAAAATACAGCTGTCTGAAAAGTTTCCATGAAGTGGTTTAGTCTCCGCCACCTCATGCAAAAAGAAAAAGAAATAAGGAAGTGGTTTAGAACCTGCCAGATATTTCCTCTCTGATTCTCCCTGATTCAGTGGTCACAACTCAACTTGTAATATCCCTGACATGTTCTTTAGCACCCGGTCAATGATTGGGCTCTGCTACTTTGATCCTTTAAACTGTAGAGGCCAAGGGTTGAACCCGGGACCTTCTGCATGCAGTGCATCTGCCCTTTCATGGAGCTAAGCTCCCTCCCTTATATTTAAAGGGCCTAGCAAGCCCAAGTCCAGGGGTTCCTGGTCAATTTGCCCCCTGGAACGCTTGACAATTGCAGGCAGACACAGAATCAGAAAACAAGCTCGCTCCCTCTTTCATATGACAGCCCTTCAGATGTTTGAAGATGGCTTCTGCGCTTTGTTGTTGTTTAGTTGTTTAGTCATGTCCGCCTCTTCGTGACCCCCTGGACCAGAGCACGTCAGGCACTCCTGTCTTCCACTGCCTCCCACAGTTTGGTCAAACTCATGTTTGTATCTTCAAGAACACTGTCCAACCATCTTGTCCTCCGTCGTCCCCTTCTCCTTGTGCTCTCCATCTTTCCCAACATCAGGGTCTTTTCCAGGGAGTCTTCTCTTCTCATGAGGTGGCCAAAGTCTTGGAGCCTCAGCTTCAGGATCTGTCCTTCCAGTGAGCACTCAGGGCTGATTTCCTTCAGAATGGATAGGTTTGATCTTCTTGCAGTCCATGGGATTCTCAAGAATCTCCTCCAGCACCATAATTCAAAAGCATCAATAAACATACCCAATTCCCTCAACTGTTCCTCATCAGGCTTGGTTTCCTGACCCTTGATCATCTTGGTTGCTCTCCTCTTAATACCTTCCAGCTTGTCAAGATCCTTCCTAAATTGTGGTGCCCAGAACTGGACACAGGACTCCAGGTGTGGTGTGACCAAGGCAGAACAGAGTGGGACAATTACTTCCCTTGATCTCTAGACACTATGGTTCTGCTGATGCAACCTAGAATTGCATTAGCTTTGTTGTTGTTGCTGCTGCATCACACTGTTGACTCAGGCTTAAGCTTGTGGCCTTGGCAGACCACCTAATGTTTTTTCTGCCTCCTGTAGTAACTGCGCTGTGCTAGACACTGTCGTGTTTTGAACAGTATTTTTACAGACAAGCCATAGCTCACCTGAGTGCAGCTCGCAGACCACTGGTCCGCAGGCCTCCTCTCCCCTCTGCCCCCTCAACGTTTAGAAAGACCAGAAGAGGACTGATTTCTAATTATTCCTTATTGTGCCTTGGAATGTAGAGCTGCCTTATGCAGAGTTAGACCTTTGGTACTCCCCAAGCATTGTCTATTGTGATTGGCAGTTGGTGCTACAGGTGTATTTCCAGGCCCTGTTTGAAGATGCTGAGGCTTGAACCCGGGAGCTTAGGATGCAATGCATGTGTTCTACTACTAAGTGTCAGAACCAGGTCAGCAATAACTCACACGGCTTCAGTGAACTCTTTCTCCAAAGACGCAAGACAGCTCAGGAGGCCAGGCCTAGAGAGCACAAGATCTATTCCCAGTAGATCTTGTCGCAATGAAGCAGCTGTGGGGACTGAAGGTCCCTGCCTTAATTGTCTAAGTCTCCTCTTCCCCTGAGTCCTTCCCAAGCAATCTGAGACTCCGTAGACTTGTCTATCTCTGCCCTGCCCTTTTCATACCTCTCCTGGTCCTGTGTGACTGTGGGTGGTGGAGAGCTGGTTGCAGCAGGAGGGAGAGACCCCCTGGCTTCTTCACCAATGCGACTCATCTCTGCCTTTGGGACTCCCTTCCTCTCCAGCCTCTGCTTCTGCTTCTTGACTGCTCTCTTCCCCAGTCATCTTCCCCTGGGGGTTCCCCAGTTGGTGCCTCACACCCCTCCTCTGCTTCCAGCCAGTCCATGACACTAAACTATAGGCCTTGCAATGGTGCAGAAAAGGACAACCAGCATGATTAGAGGTTGGAGCCCTTTTGCAAGGAAGAACCAGTTTGCTTTTTTCCTCCTCCCTCCCAAGCCCCTTTCCTTTTGTGTCATGTCTTTTACATTGTAAGCCTGACAGTTGGGACCGTCTTATTACCCTTTGTAGCACAAGGCTTAGGAAGCATTTTTTTTTTCAGCTGAAGAGTAAGCTAAAAGAAATAGCAAATAAACAAATGAATATTCCCTACAATTAAAGGGTCAAGTGTCTGCATGTTTTTAGGGGCCATGTGAGGGACCTGATAGTTCGTTATTAAATTGTATATATTGGCGAGAATAAAGGGATTCTCACGATTCCACGAAAAGAGGGATTGTAAAACCACTCTGGCAAGGGCTCAGCTCATATCTTCTGGAGTAAACAGTTTTCAAGGATGGAACCAGACGCGGAACAGTTAGCAAATCTGTTCTGCGATCCAGTGGTCATTCGCTGCCCACTGAGCTATCACTGCCAGGTGCCTTGGAAACAAACAAAATCACTTTCCAGCTCACAGACCCAGCTTGGTTTTAGTGTACCAGGGCTTGTTGCTGCAGCAGCACTGGCTGGACTCACAGAGAAGACCTGCTCTCTGAGCATGTACTGAGCTCAGCACACGGAAACAAAGGAAAGATGCAGCAGGAGGTGGAAGGCAGGAGCCAGCGAGGCCTCCTTCTTCCTACCAGTTATGACTGCGTTTTTCAGCAAGATGGTGGCTTGATGCAGAGGTAGCCAACATGATGCTCTCCAAATGGTCATAGAATCATAGAGTTGGACAAGACCCTGAGCGTCATCAGTCCAATTCCCTTCAACACAGGAATCTCGACTAGATCATACGTGAGGGGTAACCATCCAACATCTGCTTAAAAACCACCTTCCAAGGGAGTCCATTCCATTGTTGAACAGCTTTTACCTCCAAAAAGTTCTTCCTGATGTTTATAATCTCCTCCCTTGCCACTTGAATCCATTAGTTCAGGTCCCACT
Organism: Podarcis cretensis; assembly: GCF_951804945.1. NCBI lineage: Eukaryota > Metazoa > Chordata > Lepidosauria > Squamata > Lacertidae > Podarcis > Podarcis cretensis. The sequence goes on from NC_137174.1 coordinate 99,291,104, forward strand.
GTGCTAGGCCCCGGGGGTAACCCGAAAAATGCAGTCCAGGACTGGTGCAGGAATTGAAGGTTCCACTAGGAGTCAGTCCCACAGGGCCAAGGCAGGAAACCAGGCAAGGACAGGTACAGGATCTGGCATACAGGAATGTTGCTCCCGCAACCTGGGGCGGGGTCCGACAGCCTTTCATCTTTGTCGGGGTAGCGACCGGTCCTGATCCCCCGGCGACTCACCTCCCTGTTTCGCCCGAAGGCAAGCACCCCTCCTGCGAGTACTCAGGTCTCTCCTTCTCTCAAACCTGAGTCTCTGCAGCTCGGGAGACGTCGGTGGGTTACTAGACCCAGGGGCCGCCTCAGCCTCTCCTGACCCAACCGGTAGTGGAGCAGCTGTAAGTGATGGCCCAGCTGGAGGCAACGAGGTCATCCCCGCATCTGGAGCCAGGGCAGGATCAGGCCCCTGACTCGGCCCAGCTGGTGCTTGTTGCAGGGGAACCTGTGCAGACTCTTCAGGATCAGGCCCCAGACTTGGTTCAGATGCCGCCTGAGGCAAAGGATCTAGTGTGGACTGAGACTCCTCTGGGTCCGAGTCCGAGTCCCAGGCCATCACACTCACCAGCTGGAGCAGCAAAAAACAAGCTTGCTCCATCTTCCGTGTGACAGCGCTCTGGATATTCTAAGATGGCTCTGATATCTCCTCTCAGTCTTTACTCTTCCAGGTGAAACGTACCTAAATCTCTCACTTTCCACCTTGTCAATATCCTTCTTAAACTGTGGCGCCAAGAACTGGACACCGTATTCCAGGTGTGGTCTGACCAAGGCAGAATAAAGTGGGACTGTATTACTTCCCTTGACCGAGACACTATACTGTACAGTTTTGTTGATGCCTCACTGTCGACTCCTCTTAAAGCTTGTGGTCTGCTAAGGCCCCTTGGTCCTTTTTTCACATGTTGAGAAAGGCTGAAATAGTCACCTCCAAATATCTAAGCAGCTGTCACAGAAAGAGGGAGCAAGCTTGTTTTCTCCTGCTCCCAGAGGGTAGGACCCAAACCATGGATTCAAGTGATGGACTTCCGGGAAGTAAGAGCTGTCTGACAGTAAGAGCTGTCTCCCGAGAACTCTCTCGGGAGGTGGTGGACCCTTTGAAGCAGAGGTTGGGTGGCCATCTGTCATGGATGTTCTAGCTGAGATTCCTGCGTTGCTGGGGTTGGACTAGATGACCCCAGGGGTCCCTTCCAACTCTACAATTCTATTATTATTCCAGTGTGCATGTAGGTGTTGCAATCTCAAAGATGCACCCCTGAGCTGCATGTTGTACTACCTGGCCCTGTTCCATTAACGAAGTAGCCTCTGGCAAGGGTTATGTTCATATCTTTTGGAGGATGGCGCCAGACACAGGACAGATAACCAGATTTGTTTGGGACTTTGTGGGTGTGTTGCTCCCTGCCCACAGATCTATCCTAGCCTGGCGCCTTAGAAACAAACAGAATCTGTCTCCAGGGCACAGACCCAGCTTGGTTTTGATGTCAGGGCTTGCAAAAAGAACGTAAGAAGAGGCAGCAGGATCAGGCCAATGGCCCATCTAGTCCAGCACAGCCACTTCCGCCCTTTCGAGGAGGTGGAGTTGCGGGCTTCACGGCCCCACCATGCGCACGGTGGGTGGAGGCCAGCCCCCACGTGATTAGGGGGAATCCCGGCCGCGTCACCCCCTGGCCGGCCAGTCAGCTGGCTCAGGGGGCGTGGCCTGCTCTATAAAGGCAGGACTCTGGCTGGGGATCCCCCTTTCTGCCGCTCACCAGTTGTTCAGGTTTTCCACCCTCCCACCCCATAAGGTTTTCGTTCCTTGACCTTGCTATGGATCTTGGTTTGTCGCCGTTGAGGGGCCTGGTAGGAATTTTCCCATTTGGCAAATTGGCAGCAGCTTTCGCCTACCTCAAAGCAAATCGTCACAACGTTCTGGGTATTGACAGCAGTCCCGAAATTAAAAGGACGCCTGCTTCTTGGGAGAAAAGCAATGACAAACCTAGACAAGCATCTTAAAAAGCAGAGACATCACCTTGCCAACAAAGGTCCGTATAGTTAAAGCTATGGTTTTCCCAGTAGTGATGTATGGAAGTGAGAGCTGGACCATAAAGAAGGCTGATCGCCGAAGAATTGATGCTTTTGAATTATGGTGCTGGAGGACCATGGACTGCAAGATCAAACCTCTCCATTCTGAAGGAAATCAGCCCTGAGTGCTCACTGGAAGGACAGATCATGAAGCTGAGGCTCCAATACTTTGGCCACCTCATGAGAAGAGAAGACTCCCTGGAAAAGACCCTGATGTTGGGAAAGATGGAGGGCACAAGGAGAAGGGGACAACAGAGGACGAGATGGTGGGACAGTGTTCTCGAAGCTACCAGCATGAGTTTGACCAAACTGCGGGAGGCAGTGGAAGACAGGAGTGCCTGGCGTGCTCTGGTCCAGGGGGTCACGAAGAGCCGGACACAAATAAACGACTAAACAACAATTGTTCTGTAGATGGAAGAGGGGAGGTATCGCCATCACCTGCCCTGCATATTGAAGGGCAGTCCAATAAAAGATTCCGGGGGGCGTGGCCCTGTCCAAAGCCTAGAGAGGTGAGGGCCTAAGGCACGCCCCCTATCAGTGACCCCGGGGGAGCCCCCTACTGGTGGTTAACCCTTCTCAGACTTCCAGTGGATGGGCTGGTGTCGGATATAGTCAGTTAGGACCAATGCCTAAGCCAATACCGCTCATCACCTGTAACCAATAAAGTTGTGGCCTTTTTTAGCCCATTAACCTTAATAATTGTGTCATGAGTCATTATTTCCACTGGGGGGGTGTGAAAATTCGCCACGCAACCTGCTCTCACCAGAGATATGTTGGACACAAGTGCAACAGCACTCTCGCCTCCTGCAGTACCCAGCAAAGAACTGGAAGGGACCACGAGGGTCATCCAGTCTAACCCCCTGTAATGCAGGAATCCTTTTGCCCGACATGAGACTTGAACCCACAACCATGCGATTAAGAGTCTCGTGCTCTATGGACTGAGCTATGGTGCTGGTCAGGGGGGCAGTCCTAAAAGCAGGGAAAGCCAGAGCAAGTTGTACCTTTAAGTTGGCACACACCCCATACAAATTCAAGAGCATGGCTACACAAACCTTGAAAACAGAGTATGACTTAAACCACCCTTTTTGCTTTCTTAACTCGCGTCAGGTTAAGAAGCCTTGTGACTGACCTAAACAGGCTTAGGGTTTGTAACCTCCCAAACATCCAATATACATCAAATCTGAAACAGAGATGGAGGCATCAGAAATAGAAACATGAGAGGCGCAATTCATGGTGCAAAGACCTCCTGAACCCTTTTAACCCGGCGCCTGGAATGTAGCAGGGCCAGTGCCATAGCGTTGAGCCCACAACACTGAATGTACAAAAACCAACAAACCTGGGTGTGAAGGGATTCTTAGTAATGATTTAGCAACTGTGCCTAGTTAGACCCAGAGTGTGGACCCAGAAAAGGGAGCTGGTAGCAAAACAGGAACAGAGGAGTATTGCTGCCACCTAGAGGCACACCTAGAAATGACAATAAAAGTGCTCTGGGAACAAGGCCAGGCAAGTTTTACCTGTAAGCACAGGAAAATGACTTGCTCCCCTGGCCTGATGGCGCCCTCGGCCCCCCCGTTTCATTTACCTGGAGCTGCAAACAAGCATGAGGTTATTCACTGTGCAGGGGAAGCCACACAGAGTCAGACCAGAAGCGAAGTTAAAGGGAACTAGGTAGAGGGCCTTCTCTGTGGTGGCGCCTGCCCTGTGGAACACCCTCCCATCAGATGTCAAGGAAATAAACAACTACCTGACTTTTAGAAGACATCTGAAGGCAGCCCTGTTTAGGGAAGCTTTTAATGATGCTTTATTGTGTTTTTAATATTTTGTTGGGAGCCACCGGGGGGGGGGAGGGGGAGAATTCATGGCAACTTTACAAACGCTTTTATCCAGTTTTCGCTTCAGAAAACTAGGTTCACTGGAATGAAAAGGAGAAGATCAGCCTTTAACATCAGCAGTAACATCTAGACCATGGGAGCGTTTCAGCCCTGTTCTTGATTTTGTTTAAAATCTAAAACAGCTTACCTTGTATTCCTTTCTTTGAATTTGTGCCATTTAGGGTTTTAAAACCATTTTGTAAAGGCAACACTAGAATTTTCACAGCTGAGTCCTCAACGCTTTATTACTGTGCTTTGCTTTCTTTAAGTTGGGCTTTGTCTAAAACTTGCCATTGAGGTTTTCAAACCCTTTTTTGTAAATTCAGTATTAGAAACTGTACCTTTGAGTCCTCAACCCTTTATTACTGCGCTTTGCTTCACCTCAGTCAAGCCAGGTTTATAATACTTCATAATTTTTTGGAGTTCTACCCCTTTTTTTGAATTTTGGTCATTTAAGGTTCATGATTTTTCTATTTCCTTCTGAAGAAACTGAATAGTTTGGTGAAACGAGGTTTGTAGCCTGTATTCCGTTAAGGCTTTATTCAATTTTAGGTTTTTCTAATTTTTACCTTAAACGTTCCATAAGATAATTTCCATAAGATAATATTTCTAGTCGATTACTTCTCGTTTCAGGGATTTTCACGGTACTTCATTTGTTTTGTGCAATTTCTCGGTTCCGTGATTGTCTTTTTTCTGCTGGTCTCTGTTAAGTCGTGGGTGAACATATCAGACGACACAGCGATTCTTCAAACAGCTCTTGTTTATTCACAGGCCAGAACAGAACTGAACTGAAGGGTTCAGCCAGCCTGCTTATATAAAGCTCCACTACAACACTACAGTAGCAACTTTCTGTAACTAGCCAATCACTGAACATCACTTTCAATCCCCTATTTGCATATGTGGACCAGAGTGAAAACTATCTACAGTATCCCCCTGCTGGCCCAGGATGAGAACTTCAGTACATAACACCCTCCTGCAAGGGCTCGTCTTAGCTGCCCCCACAAACCCAACCTGAACAAACAAGAAATGAACTCGCACGCAGGATGGCGAATTTACAAACGCTTTTATCCAGTTTTTGCTTCACAAAACTAGGTTCACTGGAAAGAAAAGGAGAAGCCTGTGAGACCCCCCCCCCTTCAGATATCGGACACAGAGAGGAGGGTGGCTGTAGGAGAGGAAGCAGGTCGTCGGCTCCCGTGGATCTGGCATTTCCAGTGCAGGTCCGGATCTGGATCCAGAAGCTCCACAGAATCCAGCATGTCGGGAACTGGCAGGGAAAGAAAATAACAGATGGTATTTAACTCTGAGTAGACTTGCTAAGATGTATAAGTCCGAATCAGATAAGTGCAAAGAGGTGGAGGAACGTTCCTTCATATGTGGTGGACTTGTAAAAGGGTAAAAAGAGTACTGGGAAATGATCCTTAATGAATTGAAAAAAAATGATTAAAAGTACTTTCCAAAAAACCCCAAAACAAACCAGAGTCCTTTGTGTTGCGGATAATTCAGACTGAAATTCCCAGGTGTCAAAAAAGGTTATTTATAAGAGTACATCCATTTGTGAAAAAAGGAATATACAATGGGATAGACAGGCAGTCCAAAGTGTTGGTACATATATGATTTTGGAATAGTTATTTGTCCTTGTTTTTTTTTCTGGGTGAGGATGAAGCGGTCCCAGGTTTCCCTTCATGTAATTGTGAAGACCTGGCCGCTGTTGGAACATAAATGCTGCCAGAAACAGCTGTGGCAGACCTCTGCTGAGGGAATACAGGGAGCGACTGATCTAAGACTCACCTATAAAAGTGGTCACATGACACAGCGCTCGTCTCAGGTAAGCACACGTTGATGCCTTACCTGTTCAGCACCCACCCCAGCAGCCTTCTCTGACCCTCAGCGGACCCCTGCAGAGGCTGGCTGGACCACTGGGATTTGTCAGCCGCAGCAGGAGATCTACTCACTAGGGATTTCCACCATCCTCTCTTGGCTGTTCATTTGCCAGTTGGATTTCTTCTTGACAACCTGGAAGGAGGCAGTGGGAAAAAGACAGTCACGGAACCAAGAGATTACACAAGAGATTGCACTTTGACATGCTTTCGAACTGCTAGGTTGGCAGGAGCAGGGACTGAGCAACGGGAGCTCACCCTGTCGCAGGGATTTGAACCGCCGACCTTCTGATCGGCAAGTCCTAGGCTCTGTGGTTTAACCCACAGTGTCACCCACGTCCCTTACCAAGAAATTACACAAAAACAAATGAAATGCCGCAAAAATCCCTGAAACGAGAAGTAATCGGATATAGAGTTAAACTACCGTAAATAACAAAAATCAAGAAGTTTAAGGGAAAAAATTAACCTAGAATTAAACAAAGACTTAAGGAGATGCCGGCTACAAAACTCGTTTCACTGAACTCATCCGTTTCCTCCAAAAGAAATAAAGAAATTTTAACCTTCAATGATTTTAAGCAGGACTGAAACGCTTCCCTGAGTTTACAAAAAAGACATGAAAACCTCAATGACAAGTTTTAGACATAGCCCTATTTAAGAAAGCAAATCAGTAAGGCAAAGGTAAAGGGACCCCTGACCATCAGGTCCAGTTGTGGCCGACTCTGGGGTTGCGGCACTCACCTCGCTTTATTGGCCGAGGGAGCCGGCGTACGGCTTCCGGGTCATGTGGCCAGCATGACTAAGCCACTTCTGGTGAACCAGAGCAGCGCACGGAAACGCTGTTTACCTTCCCACCGGAGCGGTACCTATTTATCTACTTGCACTTTGACGTGCTTTCGAACTGCTAGGTTGGCAGGAGCAGGGACCGAGCAACGGGAGCTCACCCCGTCGGGGGGATTCAAACCGCCGACCTTCTGATCAGCAAGTCCTAGGCTCTGTGGTTTAACCCACAGCGCCACCCGTGTCCCTAGGAAATTGAAGACTCAGCTGTAAAAACTCTAGTATTGCCTTTACAATACAATACTAACAAAAAAACTTACAAAGGAATACGAGAAAAGCCGTTTAAGATTTTAAACAAACTCAAAAACAGGGCTGAAACGCTCCTGACTGCTGATGTTAAAGACTGATGTGGAAAATCTGGAAGTAGGAGCATCGCTGAATGGGAAGGCACCGCAATGCACAGCAATCTTTGTTTTCTGCTGGGCCTCCTCGGTTTGTCCCTAGCCCCAACAAAGGGGCTGCAACCTTGCTTGCCCTGCGCTTGGATCATAGAATCACAAAACTGCAAAGTTGGAAGTGACCCAAAGGACCGTCTAGTGTAGTCCAACCTTCAATGCAGGTTTGCAGGAGCTTCTCCTCATGTTATCAAGACCTCAGGCCTTCTCCCATCCTGTCTGCTGCAGCCTTTCCCAAAGGCTGCACTAGCAGAGGCTGATGGGAGAGAGATACCATTCAAAATAGCCAGAGGGCACCAGGTTGGGGTTAGGCACATTGCAACTCTCAAAGGCCATAGCCAGGGCTCCTCCAGGCAGCGTGTTCAGCACTCATCCTGATCATCCTGACCCCTGTGGCCTATGCATTAGTAAAATTGAGGCTAGGTTACTGGAATGCTTTATTTGTGAGGCTGCCCTTGGGCGTGGTTTGGAAACTCCAGCTGGCGTGTTTTGTATTATTATTATTATTAGTAGTAGTAGTAGTAGTAGTAGTACAGTGGTTCCCCGCAAGACGAACACCTCGCAAGACGGAAAACCCGCTAGACGAAAGTGTTTTCCGTTTTGGAGGCGCTTCGCAAAACGAATTTCCCTATGGGCTTGCTTCGCAAGACGAAATGTCTTGCGAGTTTTTCTGACTTTTTTTTCCTCCCCCCCTTTTTCTAAGCCGCTAAGCCGCTTATCTGCTTATCCGCTAAGCTGATAAGCTGCTAAAAGCCGCTAATAGCGCTAATCCGCTAAGCCGTCAATGGGCTTGCTTCGCAAGACGAAAAAACCGCTAGACGAAGAGAATTGTGGAATGGATTCTTTTCGTCTTGTAAGGCACCACTGTATACTGTTCCTCATGTGTAGATCTCAGGGCAGCAGCCACATTGCGGACGAGGACATCTGGCCGAAAACTTTTGGCACCAGTGTTAAAACAGCTGCACTGGTTGCTCCTCTGCTACCAAGCCAGGTTCAAGGTCCTTGTATTAATTTGCAAAGCTCTGAACAACTTAGGAGCAGGGTACCTCAAGGGATCGCCTAAACCTTCTACCCCGGCTCCAGCACCTAAGGAAAATTAACAACAACCATCTTAAACTTTCCAAAATAACAGCAGACTAAAAACAGATTAAAAGTCGCACCAGCTTCCTAAACATCTGGGTAAAGGTAAAGGGTCCCCTTACCATAAGGTCCAGTCATGGCCGACTCTGGGGTTGCGGCGCTAATCTCGCTTTACTGGCCGAGGCTTTACAGCTTTACATATTCCGGGTCATGTGGCCAGCAGGACTAAGCTGCTTCTGGCGAAACCAGAGTAGTGCACAGGAACGCCATTTGCCTTCCCGCCAGAGTGGTACCTATTTATCTACTTGCACTTTAACGTGCTTTTGAATTGCTAGGTTGGCAGGAGCTGGGACCGAACAACAAGAGCTCACCCCGTCGTGGGGATTTGAACCGCCAACCTTCTGATCGGCAAGCCCTAGGCTCTGTGGTTTAGACCACAGTGCCACCCGCGTTCCTAAACATTTGGGTAGGCTTGTCTAAGTAAGAATGTTTTTAGCAGGCACCAAAAAGAGCCCAGCGAAGGCGCCTGCCTGATATCAAAAGGCAGGGAGTTCCAAAGGCTAGGTGCTGCCACACTACAAGTTTGAGTTCTTACGAATGTGAAACAGGTGCTGAGTGGCACCTGAAAATTCCACTGAAATATATGGGGCAAGGCAATCTCTTAGGTGAACTGGTCCCAAGTTGTTAATGGCACCTTGAACCTGGTAATTAAAGGACATGCAATGGGTACCTATTCCACATCAAACTGAGGTGTGGACTGGCCCATGCGCCAGGCAAAAGGCAGTCCCACGGAGATATCTTTCCACCCCCTGCTCACCTGCTTCTCTGCCTTTTCCGCCGACGCTCCTCCCAGCCTGGGACCCTCTCGGTGCAGAAGGCTCCCCATGGCGGACAGGAAGTGGCGCCAAGCCTTGAGCACCTTCTGCTGGCGGGAAAGGTCTTGGGAGCAGCTGTGAGGGCAGGAGCCGGGGATGGCTGAACCCATGCTGGAGACCCAGGGGACGTGGCAGAGCTCAGCGGCATCAGCGGCCCCCAGGGCCATCGCTCTGGAGGACCTCACTCTGTACCTGCAAGAAGAGCATGGAAAGGAGGGAGGTGCAGATGAAACAGGGTTGTATGGGTGTGTCATTGTGGTGGGAAGGACTATTTTCTGACTTAAGAGCTCCTCCAGGCAACCTGCTCATTGAGCATCCTCCCTACTTGCTTGCGCAAAGCTTGTGTGAAGGCGGTTAGATTGCACCCGGTATTTACTGAGCGCGTCTTCTGAAATTCAGCCTCTGCCGAGTGCGCCACACGGCTGCCTCCTCCTCCATGCCTGCCTGTTATGTACTGAAGTTCTCACCCTGGGCCAGCAGGGGGATACTGTAGATAGTTATGCAAATGAAGGATCGAAAGTGACGTTCAGTGATTGGATAGTTTTAGAAAGTTGCTACAGTAACGTACTGGAGCTCTATATAAGCAGGCTGACTGAGCCCTTCAGTTCAGTTCTGTCCTGGCCTGTGAATAAACAAGAGCTGTTGAAGAATCGCTGTGTCGTCTGATATGTTCACCCACAACTTAACACTGCCCACTCCTCGTGAGCGTATAGAGGGGAGGTCCAAAAATATCCACATGGTGCCTAGGGAACAACTTGCACCTTAATATCAGCAAGACAAAGGAGATGGTGTTGGACTTCCTCCCTCCCTAAAAAACTATGGGAAACGGGGGGAGGGCAGAAGGGAGCTTTGCACCACAGCACTGGGTATGCTTAAGATGGCCCTGAGTACCACCGTAATAAAAGCAAGCAAGGAATGCGATTCCGTCACCCGCCAGCTAAAGATGTCCCCTATCTGGATGGGAGCCCCTAACCCTCCACACCCAGAGGTCACCCCCAAGGAAGGATGGCTAAGCCCTGAGCCCCGAGTCACGCACTTGGTTCTGTGCCTCTTGCACCACCCCGAGTCCTGCCAGTTCAAGGCCAAAGGTTGCTTGAAGGACAGAGCCTGTGGAGAGAGATGAGGGAGGTCAGAGATGGAAAGGAAAGCAGCAGCAGCAGCAGCAGCAACAGGCAGCCTCTGCTGGGCTCGGGGTCAAGGGCTCGGGGAGCTCTCCAAGGTTGGGGGGACCCTGTCTTGGCCGCATGTGATGGTGCACAGCGGCACACACAGCTCTGGCCGCCATCCTTTGGTGCTCTGCATCCCTAGGAACTCAGACCAGGCGGCTCCACGCACAAGGAGCAGTCCCTCTCCTCCCGCCTCCGCCATGTTCGCCCCTGCATCTCCATGCGGCACCTGGAATTTGCAGCTGTGATGAGCAGCTAAGATGTAGCGGATCTGGGTGCAAACCAGGAGGAGCAGAGGCACCAAGTAGAATGCAGTGGGGATGGTCACCAGCACTCTGAAAGCACCGGAGTCAAGGAAGACGGACAGATGATGATGATGATAATAATAACAATAACAACAATAATAATAATAATAATAATAATAATAATAATAATAATAAAAAATATTAATAATAATAATAATAATAATAATAATAATAATAATAATAATAATAATAAATATTAATAATAATAATAATAATAATAATAATAATAATAATAATAATAATAATAAATATTAATAATAATAATAATAATAATAATAATAATAATAATAATAATAATAATTTATTTGTACCCCACCCACCTGGCTGGGTTTCCCCAGCCACACTGGGTGGCTTCCAACAAAGATTAAAAATACATTAAAATATCACACATTAAAAACTTCCCTAAACCTTCAGATGTCTTCTAAAAGTCTGGTAGTTGTTTTTCTCTTTGACTTCTGGTGGGACGGCGTTCCACAGGGCAGGCGCCACCACCGAGAAGGCCCTCTGCCAGGTTCCCTGTAGCTTTGCTTCTCACAATGAGGGAACCGCCAGAAGGCCCTCGGCGCTGGACCTCAATGTCCGGCAGAACGGTGGGGGTGGAGACGCTCCCTCAGGTCTACTGGACTGAGGCCATTTAGGGCTTTCAAGGACGCAAGGGAGAAACGTGCTAAGAGGAAGGTACGCTTGGCAAATCCACACCGTGATCAGCTCCTGCCCAGAAACCTCTGTTCCTACTGTGGAAGGACGTGTGGATCCAGAATTGGCCTCCACAGTCACTTATGGACTCATTGTTAAAACCGTGTTTATGGAAGACAATCTTACTTGGCTACGAGTGATCACGAAAGAAGAAGCAGAGAATTGTAGTTCTGGGAGGGGAATCTGGGTCTCCTAACAGCTCTCAGCACCCTTAGCAAACTACAGCTCCCAGGATTCTTTGAATCCCAGCGTTACAGGAGAGGGAGGGGAACATCTCTCTGAAGGATACGTGCAGATCTTCTCCACGCTGAAAGCCTGCTGGGAGTTGAATGCCAGGTAGACCAGGCAGGAAGCCAGCACCGCCAGGTCGTAGCCACTCAGGAAGGCCACAAAGAAGATGAAGAAGCGAAGGTTGTGGTAGCCAATGCAGTTGTTGACCCACATGCAGTGGTGGTCGAATTCCTGCAGGTGATATACAGTATAATGAACTGAAGAAAATGTTGAAAATAACCTTTGTAAAAACAACCAGAAGCCTTTTTATTAGGTATTTTAAGCCAAGATATACCGAAAGAAAAGAGGACTGTTGAGTAGTGGGTGAACATATCAGACGACACAGAGATTCTTCAAACAGCTCTTGTTTATTCACAGGCCAGGACAGAATGAACTGAAGGGTTCAGCCAGCCTGCTTATATAGAGCTCCACTACAACGCAACTGTAACCACTTTCTGTAACTATCCAATCACTGAACGTCACTTTCAATCCCTTATTTGCATATGTGCACCTGAGTGAAAACTATCTACAGTATCCCCTTGCTGGCCCAGGGTGAGAACTTCAGTACATAACAAGGACTATATTCGTGTATGCCACTACAGCAGCGAGAATGTTGATTGCACAAAATTGTAAGACTGGAGAAATACTAACTAAAGAACAACGGCAAGAGAAGTTGATGAACTATGCAGAACTGGAAAAAATGACAGATTAAGAGGAAAAGACAACAGAGACTTTGAAAAAGAATGGGAACCATTTATATTAAACTTGCAGAAACAAAGAAAGTCTATAGACTTGATGGTAGGATTTAAATGAACCTCCACATTATTAGTATTAGAAAATGTGTAGAAGATAGAGAAATACTATGGTGTATTCACTGTTATTTTTATGTTTTTAGGTTTGATGTTATTGTATAAATATATTATTAGTATTTTTTTCTTTTAGGAGGCAGCAAAGTGGGTGAAACAAACCGGAAGCAGAAGTTGGGGGAAGCCCAGGAGGGGAGGGAGAAAGGAATTGTCAGAGCTGCCCCTAGGTCCCAGCTCACAGAGGACCAACGCGAGGCTGTCGTTATGTACAAAAGTCTTTATTGAGTTTCCATTTCAAAGCCGCAGCGCGCAGCTCTACGTCTTAAAGCCTAGACCGGCGAAGTCCCGTCTGAATCTCCTCCCCTCTGACACCAGTTTAAGATCCTAGCCCTGCTCCACCTTTTACGCTGCTCTCTCCTCCTCTGGGTCCTCCGGCCCGCTGGGGCATCCCCCTTTCTGGACTCTTCTGACGCTGAGTCGCTTAACTCCTCCCCCTGCCTCCGGCGGGCTTTAGGACCCGGTTCCCAATCCTCATTCTCTGCTGTCCCGCGCTCCTGTACATTTGAACTTGCCTCTCGCGCCAACCCAGTGACCTTCCTCCTGACCGTTACACTACTTCTGTCACTGCTTCCCTCTTCCGGGATACTGGCCGGATCTGACCTCCCCTCCGTTGTCTGACTCTCCGATGGAGGTGGTGTCAGCCCTGCCTTATCTTCTCTCCCTGGTGGGGAATGCACTGGCCCCGATCTTTGGGACTCTTCCCCCCCACTCTGCTCTGGTGGGGAAGCTGGTCCTGATTTCCAACTACTGCTCTGGGAGTCCCTGCTGCCCCCTTGCTCCTGGGGCGTTCCCCTTGGGAACCCCCTACCCCTGGCCACTGGCGCCCCCTTCTGTGAATCTTCCGATTCGCTGGAGAGGCTCATGGAATCCCTCTGTCCACTGTCCTCTTCTCCTACGCTCCCCTCGGATTCTTCCCCTTCGCTCTCCATCTCCTCTCTTCCCTGTGCCTCTGCTCCTGAGCCCCTGACAGGAATGTATAGCAAATGTTATGAATATGAGATGTGTGTAATGAACGAAAAAGAAAAATGAATAAAATAAAACAAAAGAATTCCTGTAGGTGGGGCCGGAGAGTTAGGACGCAGCACTTCAGGAAACACCCCAGGGCCCTTTGAACTTCACTAACATACATATTTTAGCAAGTAATACCCCCCGATATATTGCCTTTTTGCATGTTATCCGCACACCTTGCAGCAGTATATGCATTGTTGCACACAGAGCTTGAACTGCGCTGCAAAATTCTGAGATGTGCCAAATTTTGAATCATGGCTGCATTTCAGTTTGCACTGTGCTCCAGAAAGTGCAAACTAGGTAACAGGTTTTACTTTAAATGCGAACCAAGTCGAGCTCCTCCTGTACCCCTAGGGGCCGCTGTCGTTCTTTACCTCCACACAGGTGTTGCACCAGGAGCAGTGGAAGGTGTGCTGCAGGCAGTAGAGCTGGCATTTGTTGCACCAGTGCTGGTTGAGGTCTTTCATGGTGAAGGCCTGGTTCACCAGCTCTTTTTCAATGCCTGGCCGTGGAAGGAAGCAGAGGAGGGAGAAAGCAGCTTCAGAGTCAGGCCATTCGCACACAGCACACATTTAAAGACGACTCTATTCCGAACTTTAAAATGGAAAGCGTAATGCTGGTGGTCAACGAAAGAGATTTCAAGGCAAATTTTTAAAACTGTAGTACAGTGGTGCCCCGCAAGACGAATGCCTCGCAAGACGGAAAACTCGCTAGACGAAAGAGTTTTCCGTTTCGGAGGTGCTTCGCAAAACGAATTTCCTATGGGCTTGCTTCGCAAGACGAAAATGTCTTTCAAGTTCCTGCGGGGTTTTTTTCCTTCCCCCCCTTTTTTCTAAGCCGCTAAGCCGCTTATCCGCTAAGCCGCTAAAAGCCGCTAAACCGCTAATAGCGCTAATCCGCTAATCCGTCAATGGGCTTGCTTCGCAAGACGAAAAAACCGCTAGACGAAGAGACTCGCGGAACGGATTCTTTTCATCTTGCGAGGCACCACTGTATAAACACCAACAACTGGGAAACACTGGCCTGCGAGCGCTCCAGTTGGAGAACAGCCTTGACCAAAGGTGTCATGGGCTTTGAAGACACTTGAACTCAGGATGAAAGGGAGAAACATGCTAAGAGGAAGGCACGCTTGGCAAACCCTCGTCGTGATCAACTCCCGCCCGGAAACCAATGTCCCCACTGTGGAAGGACGTGTGGATCCAGAATTGGCCTCCACAGTCACTTACGGACTCATTGTTAAAACCCTGTTTATGGAAGACAATCTTACTCAGCTACGAGGGATTGCCAAAGAAGAAGACACATTCAAAGCGCCGTGATACCACTTTAAGCAGTCATGGCTTCCCCCAAAGGATTCTGGGAGCTGTTAGGAGACTTCCCCATTTTCCTAACGGAGCTACAGTGGTACCTTGGTTCTCAAATGCCTTGGTACTCAAACAAATTGGAACCCAAACACTGCAAACCCAGAAGTAAGTGTTCCGGTTTGCGAACTTTTTTCAGAAGTCGATCGTGTGCTGATTTGAGTGTTACACTTCCGTTTTGAGTGTTACCCTGAGGTCTGTCTGTTTTTGCTATTTATTTTGCATTTTTGTTTTCGTGGCTCTTTTTGTTTTGTTTTTGTGACTGTATGGAGCCCAGTTCAGTTACTGATTGATTGATAGTGTCACTGCAGTACATTGTTCATTGCTTTCATTTTATGGATCACTGGTCTTGTTAGATAGTAAAATTCATGTTAAATTGCTGTTTTAGGGGTTGTTTTTAAAAGTCTGGAACAGATTAATCCGTTTTGCATTGCTTTCTATGGGAAAGTGTGCCTTGGTTTTGGAACGCTTTGGTTTTGGAACGGACTCCTGGAACAGATTAAGTTTGAGAACCAAGGTACCAATGCATAATTCTCCGATTCACTTGATGATCTTTGATCCAAAGTCCTCCATTTTTAGAAATAGTATTACAAAGGTTGGGTGCCACCCTCACTCTGCAAGATTCCAAGGGGTTCTAGGGCACTCAGGCCGGGTCTGCGTTCCTTTGGAGGGTTGAGGCACAGCGGAGACTGTCGTAGCCTTAAGAAATATGGTACATACGCCATGGCCAGAGAGCGCTGACTTTTTTCCCAAAATTTGGACTGGAAAATAAACAACCCGTGAGTAGATTGGAATCTGGACTTTAAAATTTATACCTTTGAATTCGGTACAATCGGGGGATGTGCTAAAGGGAAGTCCGCACCCCCCTACCTACAAACGATCTAAAGCAAGGATTGGAGAACTAAGGTGGAGAGTATTGTTTTTGGTGTCAGATAAAAGATACTTCAATGAATTTGACAGAAGAAGTCTTTGTGCTGGAGAGAAAGTGAGGAATTTTGGAAGCTTTTGTGTAAACCCCCCCCCCCCCCGAACCCGGGAGTGTCCTGTGCGTAAGCCGGAGGAAAAAGAATAAGGAGTTTGACAGCTGTCAAAGGAGCTGTCAAACGGGCGGTTAAAGTTAAGAACTTTGTTACTTAATAACTCTCTGAATTAAAAGTGTTGCATTTGAACTGAGGTGGTTGGAAACAACGTAGCTATAAACAATAAGTAACGGACTGTTGGAAAAGGACTATCAAGTAATTGGAATCCCCCTAGGGGGAACTAGAGACATTACAATGGCTGCAGAGGGAAAATTACTGGCAAAGATAGAAAAAATGTTTTTTCTCGTGGGAATCCTGCAAGAGCAGAGTACGGCTATGAACAAAGAACTTATGACCTTGAATTCTAAAACAAACAACTCTGCTGAATGCATAAAGGATTTGACTAATAAGAAATCTGCAGCTGAACCAGAAGAGACATTTTTGGAACAGGTGGAGAGGAAAGAAGGAGCGGAAAAGGAAAATACCAATCAGAAGCCTATATTGTCAGGAAATAAAGAAGAAGATCTTCGGATTACAAATCTGCGAAAGATGAGAAAGATGAAGGAGGAAGTCCCTGGAGTACCTGGAATACTGGAATTTAAAAGAATAAAGAAATATGATTGGGACTTCCTCTTTGAGTATGGGAGAGCAGCTGACCTTTTGCAGCAACTGCTTTTAAGTATTTTGGATGGAAGAAAACTTGGTGTGACTGCGACTGAACTCCTTCGAGACCTGAGGACCAACAAAAAGGGTTACCAACAAAATCGGCGGAGAGAGACTGACAGAGACTTGAAGGCCTCGGATGTGAGGAATCCGGGCTAGGAACTGTTTCTGTGGACATAAGGGATGGAAACCGGGGTAGGGAGGGAGGGGAGAACAGAATTTTAAAATTTTATGATTTTTGTATTTGGCCATTATGACATATAATTAATTAAAATATAAAGGGAGAAATTCGTGGGAGAGAAATTAGGTCGACCTTAGAAAAAAGATTTAATGTTTATAAGAGAATTGGATAAGTTAAATGTGGATAAGTAAAAAGAGTTAAGTTTTAAAAATAATAATAATATGTTAAAGATGAGAGATAAGAACTTGCTGAATTAATTATTGGAATTGGGATGTATGAAGAGGGGGTGGGGGGAAGTCAAGGAAAGAGGGTAAAGAAAGTAAGAGTATGAAATTATATATGTTTTGTTTTTGTTTTTGTTGTGTGTGTGTGTATAAAATGTGAAAACCTAATAAAAATTTTATATATATATAAAAAAGAAATATGGTACATACACTGGTACCTTGGTTCTCAAACTTAATCTGTTCCGGGAGTCCGTTCCAAAACCAAAGCGTTCCAAAACCAAGCCGCGCTTTCCCACAGAAAGTAATGCAAAACGGATTAATCCGTTCCAGACTTTTAAAAACAACCCCTAAAACAGCAAGTTAACATGAATTTTACTATCTAACGAGACCACTGATCCATAAAATGAAAGCAACAAACAATGTACTGCAGTCACTCACTCAGTTTACTATTTAGACCTTCCGTCTGCATGGAGAGAGTCCAGATCTTGCAGCTTGGCCGGAGGGTGGCAGGTTGGGAGCAGCCCCTGCACACTTACCTTTGTGGAGGATTCCAGTGTCTGTGAAACTGGTGAGGAGGAAGTAGATAATGGTTGGGATGAAGAGGAGGCCGCAGATGGTGGGGAAGGCCCAGGACACATGGAGGGCCAGCCAGCTGCACCTGTGGGAGGAAGCAGGTGGAGGTTGGGGCGAGACCTTGGCTTCGGCCCACAGAAGAAGCTAACCTTGGAAGAAAAAGGTCCTGTGCCCACCACAGTTTAAGAATCTTAGAATGGGAAGGGACCCTGCAGTTTGCAAATAAACCTGGTAAACTTCTGGCCTGGCAATTAAAGAAAAAAAAGGAAGATAGAATTATCAATAAAATTAACATTGAAGACAAATGGATTCAAGAACCGAAGGAAATTAGTAAAAACTTTGCTAGTTTTTTCGGAAAACTATATAAAGAAGGTCCAGAGACTCTAGAAAAAATAATTGATTATTTGGGCAAAAATAAACTACCAATAATACCTAAGGAAAAAACTGAAATCTTGAACTCGCCAATAACAGCTATGGAGGTGCAACAAGCTATACAGATATCAAAATTAGGAAAGACTCAGATGGTCTTCCAGCTAATTACTATAAAAAGTTAGAACAAGCATTATTTCTTCCCATGAAAGACCTAATGAATAATATTCTGGCAAATGGAAAATTTCCGAAAACCTGGAAGAACAGCTTTATTACTCTTATCCATAAGCAGGGAACAGATGCCTCAAACATGGCCAATTACAGACCCATTGCACTGCTAAATACCGATTACAAGATATTCGCAGACATTCTTGCAAATAGATTAAAAATGGTGCTGAAAGAGATAATTCATAAAGATCAAACCGGATTTCTTCCCGGACGATTTATGCAATCCAATATTAGATGTGTGATTAATGTATTAGAATATTTGGATATTAATAAACCAGCAGCTATTGATAAACCAGCAGCTATTATGTTGGTAGACGCTGAAAAAGCTTTTGATAACGTGTCCACAGTTTAAGAATCTTGGAATGGGAAGGGACCCTGCGGCTCATCTCCTCCAACTTCCTGGAATGCAGGAATCTCAGCTGAAGCATCCATGACAGGCGGCCATCCAACATCTGCTAAAACACCTCCAAGGAAGGAGAGTCCACCACCGTCCGAAGGAGACCGTTCCACTGTCAAACAGCTCTCACTGTCCGAACGTTCCTTCTGATGTTAAGTCATAATCTTCTTTCTCATAACTCAAAACCATTGGTTCGGGTTCTACCCTCCATGAGAAAGGAAACTTCTTCCATCTTCCATGTGACAGCCTTTTAGATACAGTGGTACCTCGGGTTACATACGCTTCAAGTTACAGACGCTTCAGGTTACAGACTCTGCTAACCCAGAAATAGTACCTCGGGTTAAGAACTTTGCTTCAGGATGAGAACAGAAATTGCATGGCAGCGGCATGGCGGCAGCGGGAGGCCCCATTAGCTAAAGTGGTACCTCAGGTTAAGAACAGTTTCAGGTTAAGAACGGACCTCCAGAACGAATTAAGTTCTTAACCCGAGGTGCCACTGTATTGACAAGCTGGAATGTATTCAGAGGAGGACAACCAAGATGACCAAGGGTTGGGAAGCCGAGCCTTATGAGGAACGGTTGAAGGAGTTTGGCATGTTTAGCCTGGAGGAGACAGAGAGATGATGGGATAGCCATCTTCAAATATCTAAAGCAGGGGTCAGCAAACCAAGTAAACTCAGGCCCAAGTAAACTCAGGCCTAGTTGCCTTCTGGATCTGGCCCGCGGACTGTCCGTGGATCAGTGTGGGGATTCTGTTTGTTCAGGCTGCAACATTTTCCCCCCTGCGCCGTTCCCCCCCCATACACACTGTGGCAGCGGCTCCTCCCTCCCTCCTCCTGGCTTCTCCCTGCCCTGCCTAGAGGAGGAAGGGGCTGGGCCGAGTTGGCTGGGTGCCATTTTCAGCAGCCCCTCTCCTCCGGAGTCAGCCCTTTTGCGTTGCTCATCTTCTCTCTGCCACCGCTGGCTTGGTGCTCCTGTGGGCCAGAGAGTAGAGTGGACGAGCTCGCTCTGCCTACTCACGAGAAGCTGCGGTGGCGGCGGCAGTGGCAGTCCCTGGGAAGGTAAGTGCAGCGGCTGGGGGGGGGGGAGGACTACTTGCCCCCCTCACCTCTTCTTCCAGCTCCCCCCCCTCCAGTGCTGCTTCTCTAGCCCACCACAAGATCTGAGGGACAGTGGACCAGCCCGCGGCTAAAATTTTTTGCTGGCCCCTGATCTAAAGGGCTGCCCCATGGAAGATGGAGGAAGCTTGTATCCTGCTGCTCCAGATTGTAGGGACTAAGATATTAAAAGTGCAGAAAAGGTGTTTCGTAGCACTTCTAGGTATACCATTTGTTGGGATCTAGTGAGACGCGGGTGGCGCTGTGGTCTAAACTACAGAGCCTAGGACTTGCCGATCAGAAGGTCGGCGGTTCGAATCCCTGCAATGGGTGAGCTCCCATTGCTCAGTCAGTGGCGTAGTGTGGGGGGTGCAGGGGGGGCCGGCCGTACCAGGCGCAACATTTGAGGGTTAGGGTTAGGGGGCACAAATCCACGGGTTAGAGGGTGCAAATCCACGGGTTAGGGGGCACAAATTACTTGCCTTGCCCCGGGTGCTGACAACCCACGTTATGCCACTGTGCTCAGTCCCTGCTCCTGCCAACCTAGCAGTTTGAAAGCACCTCAAAGTGCAAGTAGATAAATAGGTACTGCTCCGGCGGGAAGGTAAATGGCGTTTCCGTGCGCTGCTCTGGTTCGCCAGAAGCGGCTTAGTCATGCTGGCCACATGACCCAGAAGCTGTACGCCGGCTCCCTCGGCCATAAAGCGAGATGAGCGCCGCAACCCCAGAGTCGACCACAACTGGACCTAGTGGTCAGGGGTCCCTTTACCTTTACCTTAGTGAGACCGGCTGACCCTTTGGGTCTGATGCAGCAGGCCTCTTCTCGCATCCCTTACCTCTGTTACCCTACCCTAAGACGGGATCGTTCAGTTCAAAATGGCCAGCCGAGTGCCATTGCCAACTGCTGCTCCTTTACTCGGGCATCCCAGATCAGCCTTCTTACTTACGGGAAAGTAAAGAAGAGGCAGCTGAGACCCATCAGGGTGCTGAAGTGGAAAGAAGCAAAGAGGCTGGAAGTGAGAGATTGGCATCCATCTTGGGCAAACCCCATGTCTCGAGGGGAAGAGCCAGGGAAAGCTGTTGTAGCAGTCGCTGGGCCCAAGCTGGATGGAACCCCCCCTGGTCTGTTGCCAGGGTGATGTTGTGATGTGGCAAAGGAGATAGAGGACAGAAGCGGGGGGTCTCCCCTGTTGTGGAATGTCGCCATGGTGGCGGAAGAAGTCCATTAATGGGCCCACGGTGCAAAGGATGCTGGGAGTTGACACCTGCCTCTCAGGTGGCTTATTGGAGGCTGCCCTCATTTGGGAGCGCTCCCTACAAGACTCACCCTAAGACCACCTTTGGGGGGTGGGGTTACATTTATTCATCACAAATAAAGCAGTTCCTAGAGAAGAGGGGGAAAGGGACGCGGGTGACACTGTGGGTTAAAGAGCCTAGGACTTGCCGATCAGAAGGTTGGCGGTTCGAATCCCCGCGACGGAGTGAGCTCCCGTTGCTCGGTCCCTGCTCCTGCCAACCTAGCAGTTCGAAAGCACGTCAAAGTGCAAGTCGATAAATAGGTACCACTCCGGCAGGAAGATAAACGGCGTTTCCGTGTGCTGCTCTGGTTCGCCAGGAGCGGCTTAGTCCTGCTGGCCACATGACCCGGAAGCTGTACGCCGGCTCCCTCGGCCAATAAAGCGAGATGAGTGCCGCAACCCCAGAGTCGGCCACGACTGGACCTAATGGTCAGGGCTCCCTTTGCCTAGAGAAGAGGGAGACAGTATAGATTTACAACAGTGGTTTGCAGAAGGTCATAGATCAGAGGCTGCAGAGGGGAGAAGCTGGGAAATGTTGGGAGAGGAGCAGGAGGAAGAAGCGCCAGGGGAGAGGCAGCTGACAGACTCTGTGTCTTTAGAAAGCATCCCCTCTTCTCCCAGAACCCAGCGGGCATGGAAAGCAGGAGAACAGAAAGCTCAGAGGCAGAAGGCAGAGATCAGCCAACGTAGGGAAGACGTGTAATGGGAGAGGCGGAAGGGGTGGGGGTTTATTTGGAGCAATGCCATCATTGCAAGAGAGGCACTTTTCAAAGCCTCTCTCTGTGAATATTGAATAAAAGACTTGGTAAGAACTCTCTTTGTTTATGTATTTCTTGGCCAGCCACCCTGGGAGGGACTGGATTCCCGGGGTTGACTTTTTGGGCGGTGTGCTTTGTCAGTTTGCCATTGAACCTGCCAGATCCGCTCAGCCCCCAATGGCTAGCTCATCAACTGTGGGACTCACTTGCTCTTGTGCCCGGATCCTGTTTGCGGGTTCCCCATAAAGGCGGAGCCTCCAGTTGCCACCAAAATGCCGGGACCTTCACGAAAGGATTCACTGCTTCTCACTTTGTCCTTCAGAGTCCCGGATTTCCAAATAGCTTTCTGCTACAAGTGACCTTGGAGTTGTTTCCTTATAGCAATCAAACAATTTCAATGCAAACCATAAAATACAATTATTGGCTCTTGAAGCAGCACACATCAATAAAAACCGGGTGGGTGAGTGGGACGGGGGCAGTTCTGCCACCAAGCTTACAAATTACTAAGACACACAGGGAGAAGGGGGGGAGAAGGGAAAGGAAGGCCGTAGAGGAGGATCAGGTCTTCGAAGCCAGAATGAGTTATGGCAATTGACAAAGGAGCTTCCATAGCTCAGTGGCAGAGTGCAATAGGAAGCCCTCAAATTCAGCACCTTGGTAATAATAATAATAATAATAATAATAATAATAATAATAATAATTTATTATTATTTATACCCCGCCCATCTGGCTGGGTTTCCCCAGCCACTCTGGGCGGCTTCCAACAGAATATTAAAATACAGTAATGCCTCAAACATTAAAAGCTTCCCTAAACAGGGCTGCCTTCAGATGTCTTCTAAAAGTCTGGTAGTTGTTTATCTCTTTGACATCTGGTGGGAGGGCGTTCCACGGGGCGGGTGCCACTACCGAAAAGGCCCTCTGCCTGGTTCCCTGTAACTTGGCTTCTCGCAGTGAAGGAACCGCCAGAAGGCCCTCGGCGCTGAAACTCAGTGTCCAGGTAGAACGATGGGGGTGGAGACACTCCTTCAGGAATACTGGGCTGAGGCCGTTTATGGCTTTCAAGGTCAGCACCAGCACTTTGAATTGTGCTCGAAAACATACTGGGAGCCAATGTAGGTCTTTCAAGACCGGTGTTATGTGGTCTCAGCGGCCGCTCCCAGTCACCAATGTAGCTGCTGCATTCTGGATTTGTTGTAGTTTCCAGGTCACCTTCAAAGGTAGCCCCACATAGAGTGCATTGCAGTAGTCCAAGTGGGAGATAACCAGAGCGTGCACCACTCTTGTGAGACAGACAGCAGGCAGAGAGGGTCTCATCCTGCGTACCAGATGGAGCTGGTAGACAGCTGCCCTGCACACAGAATTGACCTGCACCTCCATGGACAGCTGTGAGTCCAAAATGACTCCCAGGCTGCGCACCTGGTCCTTCAGGGGCACAGTCACCCCATTCAGGACCAGGGAGTCCTCCACACCTGCCCACCCCCTGTCCCCCCAAAACAGTACTTCTGTCTTGTCAGAATTCAGCCTCAATCTGTTAGCCGCCATCCATCCTCCAACCGCCTTCAGATACTCACACAGGACCTTCACCGCCTTCACTGGTTCCGATTTTAAAGAGAGGTAGACGTGATTGGCTAGCTGAGATAAGGCAAGGAGAACGGAACAGAATATTTTGGCAAGATTGAAATGAGAACGTACAAAGAGCCTGCTGGATCAGGCCAATGGCCCATCCAGTCCAGCATCCTGTTCTCGCAGGGGCTGAACAGTGGGAAGCGGGATCTGAGCAATCTCAGCTCCTGTGGTTTCCAGCAACTGGCATTCAGAAGCATCGCTGCCGCTGACAGTGTAGGCAGAGCGCAGCCGTCCTGGCTAGTCGCCACTGATAGCCCTCCCCTCCATGAATTTGGCTAATCCTCTTTTAAAGCCACCCAAGTCAACTGCCTATGCTTGCCTCGAGATCACATTCATCCCGTGCTATACTGAGGCATCTAATCATAAGCCTGCATTTTTATTAAAGCTTATATGTTTAATCAGGGCTTGTATCTTAAAAAGCTTAATGATTTTCAAATATTTTATGCCAGGCAAAAGACCAGCTGCCTAAAAACCTTGGCAAGATGTTTTACTCCTAGACAAGGGCCCCCCCTGATTTATAGCAGAAAACAATTCTCAAAGTTGTAAAAAGGGAATTACAGGCTGACAGCCAAGGTTACACTGACCCTACAAATTAAGAGTGGATAAATAGTAAAATGAGCCATATCTTCTTCCTAAGGTTAAGAAGGTCAAGAGCAGTGAAAAAGACAACTGACTTGGCTGGAGAAAATAGGTTTTCTTTCTATTTTTGAGGCTGAGAAACAAGAGAAGAAGAGCTGGCAGAAAGGGAGCATTTTTGGGGAAGCCTTTTCTAAAGCTGTTTCTTTCTTAAACTAAGATCCTTTTAAGATTTCTTTTCCTTTTAAAAGGTTGTTTATGTATTAAAAATATATTAGTTTAAATATAATTATGCAAAGGATTTAAGAAATGCTAGATTCTTATTTCATATAGTTGTAAGAGTTGTAACTATCCTGAAATTAAGTCAGGCACCAGCCAAGCCCCTTGCCAGACAGAAGACGCCAATCGAGCACTCCTGATATATGGTTGTCAGGCCTTTTGTTTAGAAACCTTCAAATGAAGGAGATCTCTCAATGTTGATGTGAACTCAATCTTTGACATATGCATAAGATAAAAATTCAAGATTAATTATCTGTTTTGGAAGGCAATAGGGCAAGGAGGGCAAGAGGTGAGCTGGTAATTAAGATTCCTTGTTGAGACACATGTAAGATATATTACTACTTATTTGTCATTTATAGATAGAAGAATATATAGCTTTTTGATTTCCATAATAGGGCAAGAGGAAATGGGTGTATCTTTTGTGATTGGTTCTAGCAAACAGCCAATAGGAATTTCAACCAGGCTGATTGGACAGAGGCAGCCACAGGAGGAGCAAGGGGGCTGGATTAAGGAAATATAAGTGCTGGCCAGAATGGCAAGAGGCCAGGCCAGAGCTTGGTAACCAAATACCACTGTGCCTCATATTTATTTGTCTGACAAATAAATTACTATTTTAATTTCTCTATTGCTGCGTTGAATATTTCATTCCAGCTAAGCGTTAACCACAAGCAGGGTGCTACAATACCAGCTGCACTGGCTCCCGGTGGAGTACAGGATCAGGTTTAAGGTGCTGGTTTTGACCTTTAAAGCCCTATGCGGCCTAGGACCCACATACCTACTGGACCGCCTCTCCTGGTATGTCCCACAGAGGACCTTAAGGTCCACAAATGACAACATTTTGGAGGTCCCAGGTCTCAAGGTGGTTAGACTGGTCTCAACTAGGGCTAGGGCCTTTTCAGTACTGGCCCCGACTTGGTGGAACGCTCTGTCCCAAAAGACTAGGGCCTTGTGGGACTTGACATCTTTCTGCAGGGCCTGCAAAACAGAGCTGTTCCGTCTGGCCTTCGGCTTGGACGCATTCTGACCCTTATGTTTTCCCTCTCCTTATGGCCTTGATTTATGGGCTACTTTTAAAATGAGGTTGCATTTTAAATTGCATTTTAAACCTGTATTTTAAATTGCCCCCCCCCATTATGTTTTTACTGTAATTTTTACTGTTGTTAGCCTGTTCGGCTGGGGAGGGCGGGGTATAAATAAAATTTATTATTACAGCATCTTAAAAAGCAGAGACATCACCTTGCCAACAAAGGCCTGTATAGTTAAAGCTATGGTTTTCCCAGTGGTGATGTATGGAAGTGAGAGCTGGACCATAAAGAAGGCTGATCACCGAAGAATGGATGCTTTTGAATTCTGGTGCTGGAGGAGACTCTTGAAAGTCCCATGGACTGCAAGATCAAATCTATCCATTCTGAAGGAAATCGGCCCAGAGTGCTCACTGGAAGGACAGATCGTGAAGCTGAGGCTCCAAGACTTTGGCCACCTCATGAGAAGAGAAGCCTCCCTGGAAAAGACCCTGATGTTGGGAAAGATGGAGGGCACAAGGAGAAGGGGACGACAGAGGACGAGATGGTGGGACAGTGTTCTCGAAGCTACCAGCATGAGTTTGACCAAACTGCGGGAGGCAGTGGAAGACAGGAGTGCCTGGCGTGCTCTGGTCCAGGGGGTCACGAAGAGTCGGACACGACTAAATGACTAAACAACAACAACAACATTATTACTATTGTAGTCTAACTATTCGCTGCATGAAGAAGCCCTGTATTCCTTGTCCTGTCCAAGGTTTGACTCAGCACCTGGTTTTTAATAAGGACACGAGACTGGGAATCAAAGGCTGGCAGAGAAAGAGAGAGAGAGAGAGAGAGATGTCCTATGGAAATGTGGTTTCCTTGGCACATTGCCTGTGTGACGTTGGACATACCTTTCGCTTGCCGCTGCCCCTTCCTGGGTCATTAACCCCGGAGTGGCATGTTTGCTGGTGCCGCGGCCTCTCTGTCAATGAACTTGCGGGCGTACAAATGACAGGGAAGAACTGGAAAAGAGAAGGGTGTGAGTCGGTCAAAAAGCAGCCTTGAGCAGCGGGACTCTGACCTCGCTTTGCAAACACAGCCGCAGGAGAGGCTATGCTGGGGCTTGGGATCAGAAGGAGTCGGCTGCTTGCCTGATCCACAATTGACAGGACCCCCGGAGGAAGCTCCCCATATGGAAGGAACCATGGAGTCTTTGGACCTCATGGAAGACCCACGGTAAGCAGCCAGCGACCTTGTTCTCTGTGGAGCCACCTTTGGGTTCCAGGCGCTCCAAGTGTCCCTTTTTTCCAGCGCCAGTCCTGCATTTACAGAAGCCGATTTGATCCTGGAAAGTCCCGCTTATCCTTAGGACACCTCTGTTTTCATCAGAGAAATGTTGGAGAGTATGGAGTTATGCGACCCCCCCAAGCTAAGGAGATAAGGAACTATACAACCTTTACAAGACACTTGCAGGCAGCCCTGTATAGGGAAGTATTTTTTAATGTTCAGTGTTTTATTATGTTTTTATATATGCTGGAAGCTGCCCAGAAAAGCTGGGGCAATCCAGTCAGATGGGTGGAGTATTATTATTATTATTATTATTAAATAGAATGTCCCTATTTTCATCGGAAAAATATTGGAGGGTATGGCTATTCCATCCATGATGATGCCTGGAGTTTTGAGGTGCATTGGTCAAGAATGGGGGCAAGGAAGGTCTCATTTGAGAGGGGTCTGTACACACAGGCTTGGCCCCAGAACCTGTTCCTTGGACGCAGACAATATCTGAAGTAACTGCTAGGTCTGTCAACCAGCAACCTAATTTGTAGCCCATTAATCATCTGTCTCTGACAAAATGTTGGTCAGCTCATCAGTTAAATATTTTCAAGGATAGTTTCCTCTGTGTCTAAAACCTTGTGATCTTTCCAAGATGCTGAAAGAAGCACGAGATAAATCATGACAAATTGAATCAGGGAAGGTTACTGCTCTCAGAATGAAAAGCAAACCAGTGTGCCCATAATTTTTGTCCCTCTGTTTAAAGCGGTCCCAACTGCAGAGGCAGAGCAGGGCTGTCCTGGCTGGTAGCCCCCAATAACCCTCCCCTCCATAAATTCATCTAATCCTTCCTTAAAGGCATCTAAGTTGGTGGCCCTCCCTGCCTCCTGTGGCAGTGAGTTCCATAGTTTAACTCTGTGCTGCATGAAGAAGAAGAAGAAGAAGAAGAAGAAGAAGAAGAAGAAGAAGAAGAAGAAGAATAGTAGTAGTAGTAGTAGTAGTAGTAGTAGTAGTAGTAGTAGTTTGGACTTGATATCCCACCTTTCACTCCCTTTAAGGAGTCTCAAAGTGGCTAACATTCTTCTTTCCCTTCCTCCCCCACAACAAACACTCTGTGAGGTGAGTGGGGCTGAGAGACTTCAGAGAAGTGTGACTGAAGGACTTCATTTTATCTGTCCTGAATCTTCCAACATTCAGCGTCCTTGGATGTCCACAAGAACTAGTACTATGAGAGAAGGAGAAAAAATAATAATTCTCTGCCCACTTTCTGTATGCCAGGCATCATTTCATAAACTTCTATCATGTCACCTGTTCCTGACATTTCTCAAAACTGAAAAGTCCCAAATGCTGCATGGGGAGTCCCTCCATTCCCCTGATGGTTTTGGTGGCCCTTTTCTGAACCTTTTCCAACCCTATAATATCCTTTTTGGGGTGAAGCAACCAGAACTGTACACAGTATTCCACCATAGATTTGTAGAACATTGTTATGTTATTGGCAGTTTTGCTTTCATTTGCTTTCCCAGTGACACCCAGCATGCAATTTTCCTTCTCCACTCATTCACGCTACTTGAATAATAAAGCAAGAGCAATGGTGTGCATGCACAGAGTGCATAAAATGGTAATATCACTTTTTCGTGTTTGCTTTTTGGACACAATCTAGTGGGTGGGAAGCTTTTAATGTTTGATGGATTACTGTATTTTAATATTTAGTTGGAAGCTGCCCAGAGTGGCTGGGGAAGCCCAGCCAGATGGGCGGGGTATAAATAATAAATTATTATTATTAATGAACCAGCCTCTGAACGTTACCTGGCAAAGGCATCCAGTGGCGTAGCGTGGGGGGTGCAGGGGGGGCCAGCTGCACCAGGCGCAACATCTGGGGGTTAGGGTTAGGGGGCGCAAATTACTTGCCTTGCCCTGGGTGCTGACAACCCACGCTACGCCACTGAAGGCATCTCAGTGCTGCTCTGGGCAGTGGCGTAGCGTGGGGGGTGCAGGGGGGGCCGGCCGCACCGGGCGCAACATCTGGGGGTTAGGGTTAGGGGGCGCAAATCCACGGGTTAGGGGGCGCAAATCCATGGGTTAGGGGGCGCAAATTACTTGCCTTGCCCCGGGTGCTGACAACCCATACTACGCCACTGGCTCTGGGGCTTGTTGGAGAGGAGCAGAGCTTTCAAAGTCCCTTATCTCACGGCAAGAGGGGGGTTCTTTCATCTCCATCACAGGTTTGCCCCTGAACTGGTCCACCTGCTAATCCACAATTTCAGCATCCCGGTTGCCTGCTTCTCCCACCCACCGACTGCCTTGCAGCTGCTGCAGCGTAAGTTGGCAAAGCTGGAGAGGTTTGAACCTATGAAGTGTCTTGTAGAATCCTGCGGAAGAGAGTCAGCTGCCTCCTTGTGGCGCCAGAGGACCGGAAATTGCAGGGTGCAGAGTAGGCAAGTGGCAGACCACCTGAGTTGCATGCAGAAGGTCCCAGGGCTGAAATATTGGAGAGCTGCTGGCAGTCTGTGTAGACAGCACTGAGTTATTTGGACCCAATGGTCTGACTTGGTATAAGGGAGCTCAGAACAATGAGGACTGGAATCTTGTTCTGTTTTTAAGGGTAGGGTTGTAGCTTAGTGAAGAAGCATCTCCCAGGCTCAATTTTTGTCATCTCCAGATAGGCTGGGAAAGGCTCCCTTGACTGACACCCGGAAAGACACTGCCAGCCAGTGCAGACAATATTGAGGTAGATGGAGCAATGGTTTGTCTCGATAAAGTGTGGTTCAGGTCTGTCAAAGAGTCAACATCTTTGCCCGCAAAGGCAGAGAGCATCCCTAGAAGCTCAGATGGGCAGAGGGGGCCCCTTTGCCACTTGGATCCTTGGGCGATTTTCTGGGGACCGCATGACAGAAGTGGGCAGAGCCAGAGACAAACAAGAGCGACAGGTGTCACTCACACGTCCATAAGGTCAGAGGCTCCTAGAGAAGCTCACACCTTTCTGATCTGGCCTGGGAGGGGGTGGAGACTGGGAAGCATGTTGACAGGCAGACAGAGAAACTTGCAGGGTTGCATTTGGCCCATGGCCCGAGGTTAACGACCTCTGTCTTAACTGGACATGATCTGAACTTAACCCACAGTCGTTTAGTCGTGTCTGCCTCTTTGTGACCCCATGGTCCAGAGCACGCCAGGCACTCCTGTCCTCCACTGCCCCCCGCAGCTTGGTCAGACTCATGCTGGTAACCTCGAAAACACTATCCGACCATCTCGTCCTCTGTCGCCCCCTTCTCCTTGTGCCCTCCATCTTTCGCAACATCAGGGTCTTTTCCAGGGAGTCTTCTCTTCTCATGAGGTGGCCAAAGTCTTGGAGCCTCAGCTTCAGGATCTGTCCTTCCAGTGAGCACTTAGGGCTGATTTCCTTCAGAATGGAGAGGTTTGATCTTCTTGCAGTCCATGGGACTCTCAAGAGTCTCCTCCAGCACCAGAATTCAAAAGCATCCATTCTTCGGTGATCAGCCTTCTTTATGGTCCAGCTCTCACTTCCACACATCACTGGCCTTGCTAGCTAGAGGTGATGGGAGTTGTAGTTCAACAACATCTGGGGACCCACAGGCTGAGAAAGGCCGATCTCCTCCAACCCACTGCAATGTAGGTCTCTTTTGCTCAACGTGATGTTTGAACCCGTGACTCGTGAGTCTCATGCTCTACCTAGAGATGTTTCTGAAGAGCTCCCACAAACATTGGCTTACTGTTCCTTGCAGAGCTGAACCTCGTGGACCTTGCCATCACTGGCATGGCGACCTTCCTCACGCTGCTGTCAGTCATCATCTTCGTTGAAGACGCCCTGTATCTCTCTAGAAAGGTCCGCTGCTTCGTCAAGATGAAAACCCTCATCTGGAGCAGCTCTGCGCCCACCGTAAGTGCCCGTCCCTTGGTTCCCTGTCTCTGGTAACCCCCCCCCTTCTAGACTACTGCAATGACAATCCCTGGGGCTGCCCTTGGTGGCAGCCAGGGAAATACATTTAGTACACAGAGCAGTAACTGCGGCCGGGTGCGATCCTGGGCTGGGGAGATCCTGGACCAAAATTAGTAGCGCCTTGGAAGATGGCAGACTCTTATATCTTATATAGGATTATATAAGATCATATTGTACCAACCACACCGTATTAGCAGAACTTGAGTGATACTTGTAAACACACCAAATACCGTTTGTGGAGTAGACGGGAACAATATTAAAGAATATAAAACTGTGCGAAAAACACAGCAGTATAAACAGTACAATGAGAATAATTGGAAGACTCGTTTTGTCAGAAGTCCTTTTTATTTAAGTGTTTATTTAAGTATTAATTAGGAAGATTAAGTTTTTTTATGCACGTAAATCTGCTTTTTCTTCTTTCTTTTTCCTGTATTTTCTTCCTTTCTTTTTTCTTAATTCTTTTTTATTTAATTTTCTTTTTTATAGTATGAGATTGTAAATTCTTTGTATATGTGTGTAATTTAAATTGAGAAAGGAAGGAAGGAAAAAGGAAGATGGCAGACTCTCCTGGGTTGGGGGGTTTTTAAGCAGGTGTTGGGTGACCACCTGTGAGGGATTCCTTCAGCTGTGATTCCTGCATAGCGGGGGGTTGGACTAGATGACCCCTGGGGGTCCCTGCCAACTTTTATGATTCGATGAGTGGGGAGCAGCTGCTGTTGCACTCAGGTCTTGCTCCCGGGCTTCCCTTTGGTGGCAGTGAGAGCAGGATTCTGCCCCCACTGGACGCCTTGGGTCTGGATCCAGTTGCTGCTGCTCCTTCTGCATTCTCAGCCTTGCCTCCTTTCTCCGCCAGGTGGTCTCGGTGTTCTGCTGTTTCGGGCTTTGGGTTCCCCGCTCCCTGAATGTGGTGGAGATGGCCATTGGCGCGTGAGTACCTCCCTGGGAGACCCTCCCATTCCACCCAAATTTTAATTTGACAAAATTTGAATTCCACCGGATGGTGACAGGCCAGAACAATAGCCCTGTTCTTAACATCCTTTGCTGAAACTTTACATCATCTCCCAGGCATTTGACAGATCGTGATGACTGGCTGGATGATACGGTTTCCACCGAAAGTGGTTTTTTGCTGTTTTGCTGTGTCTGTTCTATGGGTTTTTGGATTGAGTTCTATCGCAATGTTTTGTAAAGCCCCAATCTCCAAGCGGAGAGAGACTCTAGGGGTTCCTAGCACTTACCTGGGTCTCCGTTTCCTTGCAATGAAGGAAGACTGTGCTGCCCTTAGGATATATGGCATAATTGGCACGTATACCTCCATGATCACTGCAGATGGTGACAGCAGCCACGAAATTGAAAGACACCTGCTTCTTGGGAGAAAAGCAGTGAGAAACCTAGACAGCATCTTAAAAAGCAGAGACATCACCTTGCCAACAAAGGTCCATATACTAAAAGCTCTGGTTTTCCCAGTAGTGATGTATGGAAGCGAGAGCTGGACCATAAAGAAGGCTGACCGCCGAAGAATTGATGCTTTTGAATTCTGGTGCTGGAGGAGACTCTTGAGAGTCCCATGGACTGCAAGAAGATCAAACTTCTCCATTCTGAAGGAAATCAGCCCTGAGTGCTGACTGGAAGGACAGATCCTGAAGCTGAATACTTTGGCCACCTCATGAGAAGAGAAAACTCCCTGGAAAAGACCCTGATGTTGGGAAAGATGGAGGGCACAAGGAGAAGGGGGCGACAGAGGACGAGATGGTTGGATAGTGTTTTCGAGGTTACCAGCATGAGTTTGACCAAGCTGTGGGAGGCAGTGGAAGACAGGAGTGCCTGGTGTGCTCTGGTCCATGGGATCACGAAGAGGCGGACACGACTAAACGACTAAACAACAACAACAACAACATACGTACAATTCAGGGGCTCACAGCATCAACACCCCAACGGAGCTTGCTTCTCTGTTCGGTTTCCGTAGAAGCCCCAAAGTCCAGCACACAGCATGCAAGTCTCTGTGTCTCCTGCTTCCAGCCGGCCTCCATCTCAGTCACACACAACACTGGCTATTATTCTCCTTCCTACCTAGCAGCTAAGTGAGGCAGGTGTCTTTCAAGGTCCACCCTTTCGCTTCTATGGCACAGGGCATCTTCTTTGGTTGTGCCAGCTTGTGGCATTTAACTAGCTGCCAAAACTATTATCTTGACAAAGGAACTAGTTTGGCAAGCTTCCCCTTGTACATTCTAACCTCGTCAATACAGGATCCCAGGTTTGGAAGGGGACCCCTGGGTATCATCCAGACTGACCCCGCAAACTTTTTCCATTCCCCACCTTTTGCCTTTAGGGACGCAGGTGGTGCTGTGGGTTAAACCACAGAGCCTAGGACTTGCCAATCAGAAGGTTGGCGGTTCGAATCCCCGCGACGGGGTGAGCTCCCGTTGCTCAGTCCCTGCTCCTGCCAACCTAGCAGTTCGAAAGCTTGTCAAAGTGCAAGTAGATAAATAGGTACCACTCCAGTGGGACGGTAAATGGCGTTTCCTGCTCTGGTTCGCCAGAAGCGGCTTAGTCCTGCTGGCCACATGACCCGGAAGCTGTACGCTGGCTCCCTCGGCCAGTAAAGCGAGATGAGCACCGCAACCCGAGTCGGCCATGACTGGACCTAATGGTCAGGGGTCCCTTTACCTTTACTTTACCTTTTGCCATTAAAAAAAATTTGTTTTCTGTTCTTAAGCGACTAATAATGTAAACAGAGCAATAAATGCAATTATTAACATGGCCTTCCCTGTTCCTCTTCCAGGTACTTTGCCGTATGCTTCTACCTGCTGATGCTGATCATGGTGGAAGGTTTTGGGGGCACGGAGGCTGTGCTCAAGGCCTTGAAGGACACCCCGATGGTGATCAGCACGGGGCCCTGCTGCTGCTGCTGCCCCTGCTGCCCTCGCATCACTATGACCAAGTGAGTGGAAGGTTCTCAGGTCCCACTTATGGGGGCTTTGGGCCTGATCCTGCAGCCACAATCCCCACCCCTGCCTGCCTCCTTCTTTGCAACGTCTGTGTGCTCTTGGGCTCTGGCGCCACCTGCTGTTGGTCCTCCTGCCAGAACATACAATTACAATATAAAAAGCACAACATATGCTCTACCCACTGAGACGCACAGCCCTCTCCCCAGTGTTGTTTCGGGGTGGGTGGTTTTGGGAGAGGGAGGAATCCCCCTTGCCTCTTCTTCCAACACAGCGAAAGGTTGCTTGAACTTTGACCAGGACGTGGGCCTTTCCTGGGCACAAACACCCGTCTCCTCCTCCTCCCTCCTCTCTCTTAACCGCAGGCGAAAACTGAAGCTGATCATGTTGGGGAGTTTCCAGTATGCCTTCCTCAAGGGAGCCTGCATCTTCTTGGGGCTCGTTCTGACCACGGAGGGCCTGTACGACACCTCTGAGGTAAGTCCCAGCACCTGCAGCCGCCTTGCCCTCCAAGATTTAGATGAAGTCGGACAGGGACCTCGTGAGGTCCTCCAGCCCACCCCAGGTGCAGTGAAGGAATTGTTGCTTGATACCGAGAACTCCCAGAAGTGCAAGCTGGATTCAGAAGAGGCAGAGGAACCAAAGACCAAATTGCAAACATGCGCTGGATTATGGAGAAAGCTAGAGAGTTCCAGAAAGACATTTACTTCTGCTTCATTGACTATGCAAAAGCCTTTGACTGTGTCGACCATGGCAAACTATGGCAAGTTCTTAAAGAAATGGGAGTGCCTGATCACCTCATCTGTCTCCTGAGAAATCTCTATGTGGGACAAGAAGCTACAGTTAGAACTGGATATGGAACAACTGACTGGTTCAAAATTGGGAAAGGAGTACGACAAGGCTGCATTTTGTTTCCCTGCTTATTTAACTTATATGCAGAATTCATCATGCGAAAGGCTGGGCTGGATGAATCCCTAGCCGGAATTAAGATTGCCGGAAGAAATATCAACAACCTCAGATATGCAGATGACACAACCTTGATGGCAGAAAGTGAGGAGGAATTAAAGAACCTTTTATTGAGGGTGAAAGAGGAGAGTGCAAAATATGGTCTGAAGCTCAACATCAAAAAAACGAAGATCATGGCTACTGGTCCCATCACCTCCTGGCAAATAGAAGGGGAAGAAATGGAGGCAGTGAGAGATTTTACTTTCTTGGGCTCCATGATCACTGCAGATGGTGACAGCAGCCACGAAATTAAAAGACGCCTGCTTCTTGGGAGAAGGGCAATGACAGGCCTAGACAGCATCTTGAGAAGTAGAGACATCACCTTGCCAACAAAGGTCCGTATAGTTAAAGCTATGGTTTTCCCAGTAGTGATGTATGGAAGTGAGAGCTGGACCATAAAGAAGGCTGATCGCCGAAGAATTGATGCTTTTGAATTATGGTGCTGGAGGAGACTCTTGAGAGTCCCATGGACTGCAAGAAGATCAAACCTCTCCATTCTGAAGGAAATCAGCCCTGAGTGCTCACTGGAAGGACAGATTGTGAAGCTGAGGCTCCAGTACTTTGGCCACCTCATGAGAAGAGAAGACTCCTTGGAGAAGACCCTGATGTTGGGAAAGATGGAGGGCACAAGGAGAAGGGGGCGACAGAGGACGAGATGGTTGGATAGAGTATTCGAGGTTACCAGCATGAGTCTGACCAAGCTGCGGGGGGCAGTGGAGGACAGGAGTGCCTGGCGTTCTCTGGTCCATGGGGTCACGAAGAGTCGGACACGACTAAACGACTAAACAACAACAACAACACCCGCCCCTTCTCCCTCGTGCGCCTATGAAACTTCTCCTAAGACACAGCCAGGCACACACTCACACCCAGCAGAGGATCTCCCCCTGTTCACCCAGCAGTGGTCCCGCCTGGATCAGGCCACAAATTTCCGCTGACTGCACCATGCTGCTTCCCAGCTGGCCGGCTAGATGACTCTGGGGAGCCCAAGTGGAAGGCATGAAGGCAAAACAGCCCCTCACACTATTGCTCCTCAGCAGATGTCACATGGGGAAGCCCAGCGGGGTAGAAGTAATAATAATAATAATATTCTCCCTGCACATGGAGGCTCCACTCAGCCACGATGGTTAAATGACCATCTGTCATGGATGCGCAAGATTCCTGCATAGCAGGGAGGGTTGACTATCAATGACCCTCGGGTCCTTTACAACTCTATGATTCTACAGCCATTTCTTTGGATCTATTATCCTCCTTTTATTTATTTATTTTATATCATTTTTTCATTTGATTAAAAAATATATAAACATGCAACAACAACAACAAAACAATTCAAGATCCAAATTTTGAGATTACTCTGAATCTCCTGACTTCCATCCCCCCTCCCTTCCATGGCTCCTAGTGATAATATTTACAACTGCATATCAACACTATCCAGATTTTATCCTTCCAAATTATCCATACATTCCGTTAATTTTCAAGTGTGGTTCAAATCCTGCTCATGTTTTAACCTGCTTACAATGGTCTTTTAAATAAATTGTAAACTTTTCCCATTGTTTTTAAAAAGTTCTTGTCCTCTTGATTTCTGAGCTTCCCGGTTAATTTTGCCGTTTCAGCGTAGTCCATCAATTTGGTTTGCCATTCTTCTCTGGCCGGGGTTATTTCTTCCTTCCATCTCTGGGCTAGAAGCATCCGTGTGGCTGTTGTCGCATACATAAACGTGTTATCCTCCTTTTAAAGCCATCTAAGCCACTGTAGAGGGACGCGGGTGGCGCTGTGGGTAAAACCTCAGTGCCTAGGGCTTGCCGATCGCATGGTCAGCGGTTAGAATCTCCGCGGCGGGGTGAGCTCCCGTCTTTCGGTCCCAGCTCCTGCCCACCTAGCAGTTCGAAAGCACCCTGAAGTGCAAGTAGATAAATAGGTACCGCTTTATAGTGGGAAGGTAGACAGCGTTTCCGTGTGCGGCACTGGTGCTGGCTCGCCAGAGCAGCTTCGTCACGCTGGCCACGTGACCCGGAAGTGTCTCCGGACAGCGCTGGCCCCCAGCCTCTTAAGTGAGATGGGCGCACAACCCTAGAGTCGGACACGACTGGCCCGTATGGGCAGCGGTACCTTTACCTTTAAGCCACTGTAGGGACACGGGTGGTGCTGTGGGTTAAACCACAGAGCCTAGGGCTTGCCGATCAGAAGGTTGGCGGTTCGAATCCCCTCGACAGGGTGAGCTCCCGTTGCTCGGTCCCTGCTCCTGTCCACCTAGCAGTTCAAAAGCACGTCAAAGTGCAAGTAGATAAATAGGTACCGCTCCGGAGGGAAGGTAAACGGCGTTTCCGTGCGCTGCTCTGGTTCGCCAAAAGCGGCTTAGTCCTGCTGGCCACATGACCCGGAAGCTGTACGCCGGCTCCCTCGGCCAGTAAAGCGAGATGAGCGCCGCAACCCCAGAGTTGGCCGTGACTGGACCTAACAGTCAGGGGTCCTTTTACCTTTACCTTTAAGCCACTGTAGCAGCAGATTCCACAATGCCTGCATTTCACACTCCCTTTGGAACTTTTCAGTTTTGAGAAATGCGAGGAATAGGTGTTTATGAAATGATGCTTGACCTGCAGAAAGTGGGGAGAGAAGAGTCGTCGTCCCCCCCCATAATACTGGAAATCTTGGACATGCAAGGAAGGCTGGGAGATTCAGGACAGGTTAAAGGAAGGACTTTTTCAAGCAGCATGTAGTTAAACTATGGAACTCCCTACTGTAGCGTTAAAAAAGCAAGGAAGGATTGGACTCTGATTAATAAAATACACACGAGGCTTGACCGGCAAGACTCGGGGAGGAGTGCCAATATTAATAATCCTGTCCACCCCTCGACCCAGGTCGTTTTATTCACAAAAGAACTTTTTAAACAGTGTTCGTAAGAACCAATCAGATTTCCTCTGAGCATTTCAAAACCCCCACGTGGGACAATGGCAGATCAGAAGAAATTCTTTTAACTACAAAGAAACTATTTCCTCCTTGAGCATGCATATGTAGTTCAGAGTAAATAACATAGGAAACAAGGAGGAAGGAGGAATGCTTTTAGCAAAACCCCAGAGGACAGGAGAGACAGGATGGCAGTATATACCATCTCCTTGTGAACTCTCTTCCTGGCCCTTAAGATCTATCTAAAGATTAAACTCCATCAAAGCTACCTTCTATCTTTATGTCTCAGGATGCCTGATGAAGCAACTGGCCTGTGTTTAGAACGCTGATACAGTGGTACCTCGGGTTACATACGCTTCAGGTTACATACGCTTCAGGTTACATACGCTTCAGGTTACAGACTCCGCTAACCCAGAAATGGTGCTTCAGGTTAATAACTTTGCTTCAGGATGAGAACAGAAATCGTGCTCTGGCGGCGCGGCAGCAGCAGGAGGCCCCATTAGCTAAAGTGGTGCTTCAAGTTAAGAACAGTTTCAGGTTATGTACGGACCTCCGGAATGAATTAAATATTTAACCCAAGGTTAAGTACGGACCTCCGGAATGAATTAAGTACTTAACCCAAGGTACATGCCTGTCAGGCAGAGAGAAAGAAAATGGGCAGTAGAGAAAATGGACAGAGATGCAGAGGCTTGTGGGATTTGATCAGAAATGATTGTCAATGACTCAAACCCAGTCAACTCCGTGCTTTCATCGCTGACACAGTGCCTTGCTCCATATTTCATAATTCCTCCTAGTAATCCCACCTGATCGCTACACCTGCCACAGGAGACAGTGGTGGCCACCAACTTGGATGGCTTCAGAAGAGGGAAAGATCAATTCATGGAGGATAAAGCGATCAGTGGCTACCGACCAGGACAGCTCTGCTGTGTCTCCATAGCTGGAGGCAGCAATGCTTCTGAATGCCACTTCCTGAAAACCACAGGAGGGGAGAGTGTTCTGGGAGATGATCTATAATGAAATGAAAAAGGTATTTAAGTATACCTTCCTTAAGAAACCAGAGGCCTTTCTCCTGGGCATGGTCGGCCAATTGGTGTTAAAGAAGGACAGAACTTTTTTTATGTATACAACAACAGCAGCAAGAATACTCATCGCGAAGTATTGGAAGACACAAGATTTGCCCACCCGGGAAGAATGGCAGATGAAAGTGATGGACTATATGGAACTGGCGGAAATGACTGGCAGAATCCGTGACCAAGGTGAAGAGTTGGTGGAAGAAGATTGGAAAAAATTCAAAGTTTATCTACAGAAACATTGCAAAATTAAGGAATGTTAGAAGGTTGTTGGAATGAAGTAATATGGTTTTAGCAGAAATGATATAAAGGATTAGGTTAAAATTGATTTATTAATTGGTGAAAGACGAGGATTACAGTATATTAAGATAAATTATTAGGTTAAAAACAAAGCTGGAAAGGATTTGCTGAAACATCTAGCTGAACTAGAATACAAAAAAGGGAGGTGTGAGGAGGTCAAGGAAATAAGTAAAGGAAAGAAAGCTATGTAAAGGTCTGATCGGGGTTTTTTTTAATTGTTTGTTTGTATTTTTTATGTCTTTGTTATTTTTCTTTTTTATTGTTTCTTTTTGTAATTTTCAAAATTTGAATAAATATTATTTTTTTAAAAAAGGAGGGGAGAGTGTTGCCCTGGGTTCGAATCCTGCTTGAGAATTTCCAACAAACACCTGGTTGGCCACTTTGAGAACTGGGTGCTGGAGGAGATGGGCCCCTGGCCTGATGCAGTCGGCTCCTCTTACGTTCTCGCCTTCTTGCCTTCTAGATATCAGCCACAAGCGTGGCTCTGTGGATCAACACCTCCCTGGGAGTGTCGACCTTATTTGCTCTGTGGGCAAACGCGGTCCTCTTTCGGCAAGCCAGAGCCCACTTGTCGGAGCAGAACATGGGCTGCAAGTTCGCCTGCTTCCAGGTAACCTCGTCTCTCTCTCTCTCCTCTCAGGTTCGCGGTCCTTGCATTAATTTACAAAGTCATGATCAACTTAGGTCCAGTATATATGTCAGTATATATGAACTCTTTTATCCCAGCTCAGTCACTCAGATCAACTGCAGTATCTGGTCGAGTTGTTGAGGCTTCTTTGATAACAAGGAGAAACCCAGCCTTTAGTGTCACCAGGCCAGTCCTGTGGAACTCACTGCCACTAGAAATTCAGCAGGCGCCTCCGGTTTCACCTTTTAAATGCCTGCTACAAACTTTTTTTTATTTCGCCAAGCTTATGTAGGCAATGAAGAAGACATATCTCCACAATAGTTACCCGATTTCTGTTTTTAACTTTTGTTGTCTGGCTTTGTGTACCGTTTATACTTTTAATATACTTTTAAGTTCTATGATAGTGCAATTAACCATTATTTTTAATGTGCTTTTAGCCTTCTGCATTGTGTCTGCGTCGTTTTAATTTGTGTAAGCCACCTTGAGTAAAAAAAACACCAGGGTATTAATAAATATAACACCAATATCGATTGTTGTTGTTATTAAAATTTGTATACCGCTCTTTGTCTGAAGATCTCAGTGCGGTTCACAGAATAAAACCACTCTGATTTATTTTATTTTTTTAAAAAATATGAATAGTGATATATATTTATTTATTTAAAAATACATTATAAGCAAACAAGCCGACTTTCCAAATGAGATGCCCAACTCAGCCTGGGTGCTGACGCCCCAGAGGCTTCTCCAGCCCCTTCATGCTTCCGGTCCTCATTGTCAGCGCTGCTTCAGAACACTTCCTTCTGTAATTAATCCAGAATGCGGCAGCTAGACTGGTGACTGGGAGTGGCCGCCGGGACCACATAACACCAGTCCTGAGAGATCTGCATTGGCTCCCAGTACATTTCCGAGCACAATTCCAAGTGTTGGTGTTGACCTTTAAAGCCCTAAATGGCCTCGGCCCAGTAGACCTGAAGGAGCGTCTCCACCCCCATCATTCTGCTCGGACACTGAGGTCCAGCGCTGAGGGCCTTCTGGTTCCCTCATTGCTAGAAGCAAAGCTACAGGGAACCAGGCAGAGGGCCTTCTCGGTAGTGGCACCCTCCCTGTGGAACGCCCTCCCACCAGATGTCAAGGAAATAAACAACGACCTGACATTCAGAAGACATCTGAAGGCAGCCCTGTTCAGGGAAGTTTTTAATATGTAATGCTGTACTGTTTTTAACACTTGATTGGCAGCCACCCAGAGTGGCTTATTATTCTGTGCTTGTGCTTTCAGGTCCTCCTCATTCTGACGGCGCTGCAGCCCTCCATCTTCAGCACCCTGGGCAATGGCGGCCAGATTGCCTGCTCCCCACCATTCTCCTCCAGAGTGCGGTCCCAGAGTGAGTGGAAACCCGATGGTTTTCTTGGGGGGGGGGTGTCAAAAAGAAAGGAAGCATCCTGAGGCTGTGTTGTGGGGTGGTAGCAATGGCCCTTGAGGAAGAAAATTGGGAAGCGGTTAAGGATAGCTCTCTGCAAGTATCTAGAGGGCTGCCCCACGGAAGAGGGAGCGAGCGAGCTTGGATTCACCTGCTCCGGAGGGTAGGACTCGAACCCATGGCCTCAAGTCACGAGAAAGGAAATTCCGACTAAGCATCAGGAAGAACTTTATTATGCTTAGAGCCATTCCGCAGAGGAAAGGAATCCCTCAGAAGGCAGTGGATTCTCTTTCATTGGAGGTCTTTTAAGCAGAGGTCAGATGGCAAGAGGTCATTTGAGATTCCTATATTGAAGGGGGTTGGACTGGATGACCAGGGAGTCCCTTCCAACTCTACAATTCTAGTGGTGCATGCTCTGGTTATCTCCCGCTTGGACTACTGCAATGTGCTCTATGTGGGGCTACCTTTGAAGGTGACCCGGAAACTACAATTAACCCAGAATGCAGCAGCTAGACTGGGGACTGGGAGCGGCCGCCGAGACCACATAACACCGGTCCTGAAAGACCTACATTGGCTCCCAGTATGTTTCTGAGCACAATTCAAAGTGTTGGTGCTGACCTTGAAAGCCCTAAACGGCCTCGGTCCAGTATATCTGAAGGAGCGTCTCCACCTCCATGGTTCTGCCCGGACTCTGAGGTCCAGCTCCGAGGGCCTTTTGGCAGTTCCCTCGCTGCGAGAAGCCAAGTTACAGGGAACCAGGCAGAGGGCCTTCTCGGTAGTGGCACCCGCCCTGTGGAATGCCCTCCCACCAGATGTCAAAGAGAAAAATAACTACTGTACCAAACTTTTAGAAGACATCTAAAGGCAGCCCTGTTTAGGGAGGCTTTTAATGTTTAATAGGTTATTGTATTTTAGTGTTTTGTTGGAAGCCGCCCAGCGTGGCTGGGAGGACCCAGCCAGATGGGCAGGGTATAAATAATAAATTATTATTATTATTATTATTATTATTATTAGGGCCTTGCTGCTGCTGGACAAAGAAACCGAGCCTTTAGTATTAGCAGCACGGTCCTGCGGAACTCTCTGCCACTAGACTAGAGAGTCAGCAGTTGCCTTCTCTTTTAATGCCAGGCATCTTCCCGGGCATCCTGCAGCCAGGATGACTGGGGATGTAGTCGAAAACCTCTGGAAGGCACCAGGTGGGCAAAGGCTGCATTTGTGGGAAGCGGAGAAGCCAGTGACCTTCCCCCGGGGAAAAGGGCCGCACTCATTCTCCTCCATCTTTGCTTGCAGTGATGCACGCGCAGCTCCTGGTCCTGGAAACCTTCGTCATGGCTGTGCTGACCAGGATGTACTACAGAAAGCCGGACGAGAAGCCAGGCTGTTGCCCGGCCGGAGGTTTGCCAGAGAGCAAAGCAGAAATCGGTCTCTCGGCTGCCTAGGAACAGGAGTGCCCAGCTGGGCTATCGGAGGCCCCCAACCCTCTTGCCAACATTTGCTCCGGGATTTCAAGAACATGTGGCCTTCCTTGCAGGGGGAAGGGACAAGGGACTGATTCTGCCTTGGGCACATGGACATATGACCCTTTGTTCAAGAATGACTTCAGGACAACTATAATTTGTGCAGCTATTGTCAAAAATGCCTGGGGCACATGGAATAAATCTATTTTATGCTGTATTGGTTATTAATCCCTAGCCCGCTCCTACTATGAAAAGCAATCCCAGAGTATCTTCTTCTTCTTTGGCAATCCTGAGTAAGATTTTCCA
The DNA here is from genome assembly GCF_951804945.1 of Podarcis cretensis. Taxonomy (NCBI): domain Eukaryota; kingdom Metazoa; phylum Chordata; class Lepidosauria; order Squamata; family Lacertidae; genus Podarcis; species Podarcis cretensis. The sequence continues at coordinate 99,333,346 of NC_137174.1, forward strand.
TGAACATGGCTCTAAAAGTGAATCCGTAAGTGACTGTGGAGGCCAATTCTGGATCTACGGTGGGTTTCTGAGCGGGAGTTGATCATGGTGAGGGTTTGCCAAGTGTGCCTTCCTCTTAGCTTGTTTCTCCCTTTTGTCCTGAGTTCGAGTGTCTTCGAAGTCTATGGCACCTTTGAAGTCCAGTTGGAGCGCTTAGAGGCCAGTGTTTCCCACTTATCAGTGCTTATGTTACATTTTTAAAGATTTGCCTTGAGAGCATCTTTAAACCTCTTTTGTTGTCCACCAGTATTTCACTTTCCATTCTTGTGTTGGAAAGAGAGTAGTCGCTTTGGAAGACATCCGCACAACATGGCCAGTCCAACGAAGTTGATGTTGAAGAATCACTGCTTCAACACTGGCGATCTTTGCTTCTTGCAGTACACTGGCATTAGTTCGCCTGTCTTCCCGAGTGATGTATAAAATTTTTCAGAGACACCTGTGTGATTAGAACCCCCTTTTGCATTCTCTGCACTGCTGGTTTTTTGGGGGGGACAGGTGATCCTGTCAGTGTGTCTTTTGGAGTCACAGAATCACAGAGTTGGATGGGACCCTGGGGTCATCTAGTCCAACCCCCTACAATGCAGGAATCTCCCATTTGAGCGTTTTGTGGTCCTCCTCGCCCTTGTGACCCAACGCTATGGGGACCTGTGGCAGTGGAAATCTGGCATGGCTTGTGAGATGAGAGCTTGGCACCACAATATGGAAGCAGGGAGATGAAAGCTGGTTTTTGAAACATTAAGGACAACCCAAAAGTATTTGGGGTAAAATGACATTTATTTGGCTAAAACGCATAAGTGGAAGAAAAAAGGAAGAACGCACAAAACAACCCCCATCCCAGGAGCTTGCAATTCACAGACAACAGGAAACTGGGACACTTAACACTGATTGAAAGAGGCATGGCTAGGAGAGAAAAGTCCATCACCACCAGTCTCTGTGGCTAGAGAGAGCTCTGTTGAGGCAACCAGCTAAAGATTTCTGTTTGGGCGTTTTTACGTTGGCTTCCCTGCAAAGGACACCATGAATGGCCTTTGCCCAGCACAGGAAATCTTGACATCATGCAGCTCAAACCATCTAGTGTCAAAACCTGGCTCCTTAAAGAGAGATCTTCCAGGTCTTCGCTAAGCCAACGAGCAAGGAAGGTTGGGGAAACTAAAAAACCCTTAATTCTTCCGGTTTGTTAGTGCTAAAAAACTAGTAACTGTTTCTGCTACAGACATGTTTGCTCCTCTCTGAAGCAGGAGAGCTAGCCTGGATGAAAGTTTACGATGCAGGGTGGTCACTGAGGAATTGAGCTGGTCTCAAAGGCCTGAACTGGGCAGCCTTTAGGCTAGAAACCCTGCAACAATGCAGTGATAGGACCAGATCTCATATGGCTTTTAGGAAAACGCAGCAGCTGTAATAGGGAACAGAAATTATGTTTCCCACAATGCAAGAAGGGAGTTTCACAAGGCCCATTTTCCAAGTGGTCAAATGTACAAGATGCTTCAATGCTGGTATTTTCAGGATGAACGGGCTGTCAGAAAGTGCCTCAATTCTGCAACTCTCGCATGGCCAATTCAAGGTTAGTTTGGATACTACTGGAGTGGCATGAAAGCTGCCCAAACATGGCTTGGGTCCCACGATGTTCCGCTAGCATATGTGAAGTACCATGTGGCTTTTCAAATCCATTATGGGACTCATAACAATACTGTCATCGGCCAGAGCAGAAGGACTCTGCTCTGGGTGGAAACTTGGGACAGTCAAAGGTTGCCCTGTGTAGCGGTTCCTCCCCAATTACGACCCTTTTTTTAAAAAACAAACAAACAGCAACCTGTGTTGAGGACTAAATAGTTATATGAATAATGAGTGTAGCTGTATGGGTGGAAGAGTTCATTGACATTCCCACCACCTCAGCTGCGAAGGAAGGAAATGCAATTTCTGGCTAAATGCATGTGGTGGCCCTGGAAAACTATTTGCTTCTGGATGCAAAGAAGTTAATAACCCTTGCCTATTTTCTCCCTCTGACTCTGGGAAGTATGGAAGTCTCCAAATATTGCTTAAAAGGGGTGCATGACACAGTGCCCAGGTGAGTTCATTCAGAGGCAACAGGACTATGCTTCACACATGACTAAATAAATCTGCACAAATGCTGCAAGCAAGTTGTTCTATGAAGAGCCTACCTTGTGTAGCAACACCCGTGTAGGGGCCATCACTTACAAGTACAGGTGTGCGAGATTTGTGCCCGTCCCTAACCAAAACCCACTTTTGTACAGTAATTTCGCAGGGCCGAAGTACTGTTAAGTGTACTGGCCTTTGGGCTTCTTTTGAAAAGGGCACAAAACAGAGTCAAGCACACAGGTGGCGATCTTTCAATGCTACCGTTGCTCTACAAATCTACATCTTAGAGAGAGGGACCACTGGTATAATGCAATATGTAGCAGTCACTATTTCAGCACCCCAAATCCAGTTGTTTTTTTAAAAGTCATCCAACAAATTTATCTGCTTCTGTAGTGACCTTTGAAGGTATCGTTTTGGAATGGCTGGCTCCATAAGTGTCATTCCTTTAGGGCCGCTGACACTCCTGTTCCCAAAAGCAGTCTCCAGATGAGCCGGTTTGGGAGACAATTTCTGGGGCAAAAGAACCACCCTGAGGTGCCGTCTCCGTCCAACTCGCTGTTTTCATGGCAAAATGATCTTTTGGAAGAGCGCCCTCAAAGGAAAAGACACAAATTATCCTGAGGCCATGTGTACCACGGCAATTTTACAGCACTGGGGAAACCTTTCAGAAGCACATTTTACCGCATGAATAACATGGAAGGGAAATCTGCCTTGCGGCAACTCAGTTCCTGCGTCTGTGAATCAACTTTATACTGTGTGCAAATGTTCAGAAGTGCGTCTCAAAACAATCCAACTGAACACACTTTTGAAGAGTTAAAACGGGGCAATCCAGCATTTCCAGGACTCTCCTCTCTCCCTGTGGAATGGGAAGGTAGGCTGAGGAACAGAAATGCATTCTCCTTCAGATTTTTAAGACACCAGGGGAAACTCACAGGGAAGAGAGAGCATGGCGCTGTCTGCTTTGTGAGCTCCCACCAAAAATCCTGACGGTGTACGGCCCAGACTGACCACCACAGTGGCAATCTGACCAACACCTCCGTTCCTGTCCAGGGACAATCTTCATGTCAGAACATGTGTGGGCGCCAGGATGCCTTGAAGCTGTCCCGCTGAGCTCACAGAGTGTGGCAGAGGCTGTCTGCCTGCTCTGTATTCTCAGAGCACGAACAATTCCTCCCCGCCCCCCGAGACATTTCACAAGCTGATTTTCCTACAAAGAGACAATCTCTTAAGAAAAACATTAATTCATGAAATAACCCAGACGAGCAGTCGTCCATGGACAAGGGGCAGCTGGCATCGTTCTTTACAGGGAAACATCAGAAGTAGGGACTGAATCCAGGGAAAATCCATGCAGAGCTGACAGTTAACTCTGAACATTTATTACACAGTTAACAACAAAAGCCAACAGGAGGACCACCCCCAGACATCGGGCAGTTCACTGAAAGAGCAGCTGTTTTGCGTGATATTAATTTGCACCGTACTCAAGGCAGGGCTGAGAGTTGGCAGGGTTTGCACTCGAACACCCAGGAGATTTGGAGGTGACGCAACGAATGTGTCGCACCCTCTGAGCAAGATCTGTGCCGCTGCAGGTCTTTCCTGGGAGCACAGAACACACACTCAGCCATAGTTGCACAACGGGGCGGTTCCCCTGTTCCCCATGAAGGGGTGGGGGGTGGGCAGCAAAGCCCTGACCACTGGGCATGTATGACAGACACAGGCAGGCAGGAGAGCAGAGTTGCAGGATCAGACAGAGCTGCATGGTGCACTTTGGAAGCTGGGAGGCAGGAAGGGGTTAGGGTCAGGTAGGGATGTTCTGAGAAGAGATGGGTAAGTCAACAAAGGCGAGATGGGTACGTCAACAAAGACCAAACACCCGGCGCCAGGAAAGGGGTCACAAACCTTTGCTTAAAGCACAACACGCAAAAGAGATAACAATTTAAGCTTTTAACAGGTTCCCAAGTTCCCTTGTTTTCGCTGCCCAACAAGTCTCAGAATGGGGAGAATTGGGGTCGCTTTTCCGGACGCTACAGAACGACTGCCACCCATTCAGCCCTGCTCTGGCTTTGCAACGCAACGTACATTCCACCTGAGGGCCGCACAATGCTAGCCTGATGTTCTCCTCCAATTCGGCAGCAAGCAACTTGCCTTTGAAGCCTTGGGGGGTTGCTACTCCTGCTGCAAATCCACAGGAACTTTAAGCCAACTTTGCCCATTTGGGAAGCGAACTGAAGTTTTTCTTTTATTATTGTGTGCGCCAGAAGCAGGAAGAGGCGGCTGAGCAGACGACCCAACAACCTCACCGCGGTTACAGTGGGAATCTGCAGACATGCTCCCCCCCCTTTTTTTTGCACAGCCTCCCCTCCCACTTATCTTCTTGAGGACCAGCAAACTGGGGGAACAGAAGGGCTTGCAAGGTGACCAACTGCCGCTCCGGCATCCCAAAAAGCATCTTGTGACTCCACAGCCAGCCGCCACCTCTCTCTCTCTCTTTACAGATTTTCTACTGTAACTACTTCCTGCACTACTTCGACTTCACACCAGCTCAAGGGCCTTGCGGGCCTTGAACTGGATACAGCCTGTGAGGAGGCAGGGGGCACCCTGGGGCTTGGGGGCAGGTAGGCAACGATGCTTGCCTACAGGGCAGCCTCCCGGCTCTGCCAGCCCCATAATTCCCCCGCCAACCAGAGCGCTCATTTGCACGAGTGGCTCGGGCCGGTTAAAAGTTTAAAAGGAATACGCCTGCTTTAAAATAAGAGCCACCTTCCCCCCGTTTCCCCCAAGAAACAAGACAGCAAATAACCAATGAAAGGGGAAGTGGGGAAGGCGTTCAAACGCAACAATGCGCCCCACTCCCCAAGGCACTAGTCCTCAGCGAGAGGAGGAGGAGGACGCTGCCCGGGTGGGCTGCCACGGCAGACTCAGCCCTCGGGCGGCTGGTTGAGGGGGAGGCGCTTGCCCTCTGGAGCTCATCGTCAGCGGTTCTCTTCATGCCTGGAGGCGGGACTCATCAAGGAAGCAGCATTTGCAGAAATCCCCGCGGGGTCCAGGGTCTCTAGTCCTCCTCGTCCTCGCTGATGTCGTAAGCCACCGCTGACTTGTTCCTGGGGACGTTGGCCGGAGACGAGGGGGGCGTCCGGGCAGTGAAGGGCCAGCGGAAGGAAGGGGAGGGGGAGCGGTCGTGGGTGGGGCTGCTGCTGGGGCTCTGCTTGGGGCTGATGGCCTGAAGCATACGCCCCTTGCCCTCCTTCAGCATGTGCTTCTGGGGAGGAAAGGCAGAGCGCTGGTCAGAAACCTGCCGCAAAACTCGCATTCAGAATACTCGAATTAAGAATAGGAAGCTGTCTTGTGAATCAGACCCAGTGGTCCGCCTAGCTCAGCAGTGGGCCCTGCTGCTGTTGGACTACAACTCCCAGAATCCCTAGCTAGCAGGAACAGCGCTCAGGGATGATGGGAGTTGCAGTTCAACAGCAGCTGAGGACCCGCTCTGAGAAACGCTGGCACACTGACCAGCCGCGGTGGCTCTCCAGGGTTTCAGAGAAGGGGTCTCTGCCAAGTCTACCTGGTGATGCTAGCAGGGGCTGCACCTGGGGCCTTCTGCATGCAAGGCAGGTGTTCTGCTGCTGGGTCTGGGTCCTTCCCATGCAGAGGACTCACACCGGCTCCAAGTTTCAGGCCTGCCCCATGCCACTTATCCAGGCATCAAACCATTAGTTCACCTGGCTCTGTACTGGCTGCAGCTCTCCAGAGGTTCAGGCAGGAGTCCTTTGGCTGGAGATGATGTTGGGGACTGAACCTGGGACTTTCAGTGTGCGAGGCAGGGACCCCACGGGTCATCTAGTCCAACCCCCTGCAACGCAGGATTGTCCTGTCTGAACTCACCACATGGGTTAGCTGTTAGCATGTGCAACAAGGCTTCCTTTATCGAGCTGGATCACCTGGGGCCCACCCAGTTCAGTATTGTCTGCTCTGACTTAGCAGCTGCTGACCAGGGCACTCTCCCCTCTGAGATCCTTCAAACTAAGGCAGACGGGGAGCCTCAGTCCCAGAGGCTGAAGACAGCCAAGCCAGACCCCCTGTGATGGCCTGGGATTCAGACTCGGATGCTGAACCTGAGGGATCCCAGCCTGCACAGGATTCCCCGCCGCCAAAGCCAGCTGAGCTGGGGCTGGGGCTTGAGCCTGAAGGGTCCTCACCTGTGCTGGGTCCTCAGGTGCAGGCATCAGCTGAGTCTTCTCTGGCTCCGGAGGTGATGGAGGACCCATTGCCTGCAGGTGCTCCACTCTCAGCCCCGTCAGAGGAAGCTGTGGTTGCCTCTGGGTCCGGTAACCCTCCAGCCTCTCCTGAGCTGCAGAGGCTCAGGGCAGAGAGGCGGAGGGAACTAAGTTCCCGCAGGAGGAGTGCTCGCCTCCAGGCCAGGAGAGGCGAGTCACCAGAGGATCGGGGCCGTCCTATGCCTCGGGGCAGATAAAAGCCGGCCCGCCCCAGTCCCAAGTTGCGGGAGCAATGTTGTTGGTTGCTAGTTCCTGCCTGAACCCTGTCCTGCTTTTCTGCCAGAGCTCCTAACCTGCCCTGGCTCCCTGCTTGCAAGCCTGTTCCTGACTTCACCTGGCTCCCTGCCCTGCACCCAGATTCAGCTGCTATGGACTGCCTCCTCGTTGCACCTTTGACCACGGACCGGACTTGGACCTTGCCTCTCGGGTAACCCGCAGGACCAGCACACCCCCGATCCTCAGACCACACCCCCTTAATGGTTCTCCTTTGTGCCTGGGTGGAACGCGTCCTGGCTTTGAGTGACACCTGTTGCCCTGCCCACTTTTGCCCCTGGCCCTGCCCACCAGGGGCTGGTCACGGCTCCTCCATGCTGCTCAATCCTCAAGTGCCAAAGACCAAATCTGGGCTGCTGCGGATGCAGAGGAGGAGCTCCACCTGCGGCCTTGGGGTCTACAGTTCTATGTAGGACATACAGTCTTTGTTCAGCGCATTTGGCCCAGAGGGTGCAGGCACACGTGCAGAGGATGCAAGCCCTGAGACAAGGCAGGCAGAGGAGCGGAAGGCGTCTGTCGCTGCTGCCTCCTTACCAGAGCTCCTTCGGGGCCAAACATCTCCAGGAAGTTGCCAATGAACTCGCGTGACTTCTCTTCCCATTTCTGGATGAGGTCGATGCTTTTCTCCTCCACTTTCTGCACAAACTCCTTGGACTTCTCCTCGACGTCCTTCACCCTCTTCTTCACTTTGTCCACACGCTCTTGCAAGTGGTACTTCTTCTCCTGCAATAAAAGAGAGAGGCCGCCATTGTCAGTATGCCTTTGAGCCGGTGCCAGCGACTGGGCTCAACAACTGGTTCTGCCCCGACTGGGCTAGGCGACTAGAGCACTTCCAGAGACCTTCCACTCCCGGAAAGCAGGTCCAAGTGCACTGGACTCACAACTGTCCATTGTGAGTACCAAGCTCGGAACAACATGGAAGAAAGCTGTGAAGCATAACTTCTTTTATTTCTAATAGCTACTGTAAACTAAAATTAAAAGGCTACTGACTTGCACGAGTGTTACAGCTCTCACTTAGCCATCTGGCCACTACATAGATAACACACAGACTCCACACAGTGTCAGGCAGGAGCGGAAGAAGCAAAGAGCAGTCTCTGCCCCCTGCTTTCTGAAAACATCATATCAGGAGATTCTCGCAAAACGGCAGTCTTGGGGACAGCACTGGGCAGAAGGGCCGAATTCTGCACACAGAAAACACCTCGCTCTGTGACAGACTCAAAGCAGATGCAGAAATGTGTTTCCATGGGTGGCAAGATCTGGATTTCGTGGGATTTGGGGGTCCCTGGACTCACGTTGATGAAGCTGACGTTGAGCTCCTTAGCCGTGTAGCCTCTCTGCAGGTTCCGCCGGGCGTAGACGTCGTAGTCGCGGACGATGCGAGTGATGATATCCGACGTGGAAATCCCTTCGGTTCTCTGAGTCGGTGCGAACATTCCTGCAAACAGATGGAGAGATGGTTGGGTGGGCAGTCTGTTGACCCCAGAAGGTTCCGTGCACATGGCGACATGATGCAATCTGGAAAGGCCCTGTACCCTTCTTGGAGGCATGTAATTAGCATGATGAGAAAGACTGGGGATGGGGGGTGGGGAGGAAGGGAAAGGGGGGGGGGGACAAAGGAGGAAGAAGCAGGTTTGGGCTACGCAGCCCCCAGCCCCTGTGTTCTCCTCCCACCTGAATTCACTGCTCTCCAATGGCCCATCTAGTCCAGCACTGGCCAAACAGACGCCAATAATAATAATAATAATAATAATAATAATAATAATAATAATAATTTTTATTTATACCCTGCCCTCCCCAGCCAGAGCCGGCTGCTAACGCCAGTAAAATTACAATAAAAACATAATAGGGAAAACCCCCAATTTAAAATACAGGTTAAAATGCAATTTAAAATGCAGCCTCATTTTACAAGTAGCCCATAAATCAAAACCATAAGGGGGGGGGGGGACAGAAGGGTCAGACTGAGTCCAAACCAAAGGCCAGGCGGAAAAGCTCCGTCTTGCAGGCCCCGTGAAAAGATGTCAAATCCCGCAGGGCCCTAGTCTCTTGTGACCGAGCATTCCACCAAGTCGGGGCCAGTGCTGAAAAGGCCCTGGCCCTAGTTGAGACCAATCTAACCACCTTGAGACCTGGGACCTCCAAAGTGTTGTCATTTGTGGACCTTAAGGTTCTCCGCGGGGCATACCAGGAGAGGCAGTCCCATAGGTACGTGGGTCCTAGGCCACATAGGGCTTTAAAGGTCAAAACCAGAACCTTAAACCTGACCCTGTACTCCACCGGGAGCCAGTGCAGTTGGTAAAGCACTGGATGAATGTGATCCCACGGCAAGGACCCCGTAAGGAGCCTCACTGCGGCATTCTGCACCCGCTGGAGTTTCTGGAACAGCTTCAAGGGCAGCCCCACGTAGAGCGAGTTACAATAATCAAGCCTGGAGGTGACCGTCACATGGATCACTGTGGCCAGATCAGGGCAAGAAAGGTAAGGGACCAACTGCTTAATACGTCGGAGATGGAAAAATGCCACCTTTCCTGCGGCTGCAACCTGCGCTTCCATGGAAAGCTGCAAGCAGGATTCCAGCACAAGAGTCTCCCCTCCTGTGGTTTCCAGCAACTGGGATTCAGAAGCATCGCTGCTTCTGACCTCATGGCTAGCAGCCCCTGACAGTCCTATCCTCTAGAGCAGTTTCCAAAACTTGGGTCTCCAGCTGTTTTTGGACTACAGTTCCCATCATCGGCCTAGGGCCCTCGTACCTACGGGACCGCCTCTCCCGGTCTGCCCCACAGAGAGCCTCAAGGTCCATAAATAGCAGCACCCTCGTGGTCCCAGGCCCTAAGAAAGTCAGATTAGCCTCAACCAGAGCCAGGGCCTTTTCAACACTGGCTCCGGCCTGGTGGAACGCTCTGCCTCATGAGACCAGGGCCCTGCAGGATCTGATCTCTTTCCGCAGGGCCTGGAAGACAGAGTTGTTCCACCTGGCCTTAGGCTTGGAGCCAATTTGACTCCCTCCCCCTCTTTCTTTTTTCTTTCTCCTCCTGTGATGAGGCTGCATTTTAATATTTTAATGTTTCAATATTTTAATTGTTGTATTTTAATCTTGCTTTTAAGTTGTATTCATTCAACTTGTTTTTATTATTGCTTGTTAGCCGCCTTGAGCCCGGCCTTGGCTGGGGAGGGCAGGGTATAAATAAAAATTATTATTATTATTATCCCTGCTTGCTAGGGATGATGGGAGTTTTAGTCCAACAACAGCTGGAGACTCGGGATTGGGAAAGCCTGCTCTAGAAGCATGTAGGGAAATGAAGAGGCTCTGCACATCCCTGGCCTGGAGGGGAGCCAGCCCCAAGCCTCCCCAGAGGGCATCGCGGAAGGGCTGGGGGGTTCTACTGCAGAGACACAAGCTCACCTGCTTCTTTTATGTGCTTATAGACATCGTCACTGCCGGCAGAGGAGTAGGGGATGTCATCATGGGCAACAAAGTCGATCTGTGGGATCGGACAGCAAGAACCATTAGCAAAACAGCGGAGTCTGGGCAGCAGAGAAGAGGGGGCGGCACAACCCATGACCTGGTGGATGAGGGCACCAAGCAGGGACTGGCACAGAGACACAGAGCAGGGAAGACCTTTCAGCCCATTGTGCTGCCACTGGCCAGGTCTCTAGGGTGCCCCCCATCAGAGGGCAGGAAGAATGGAGACTGGCTCCAGTGTGGTGTAGTGGTTAAGAGCGGTGGACTCATAATCTGGTGAACCGGGTTTGCTTCCCCGCTCCTCCACATGTAGCTACTGGGTGACCTTGGGCTAGTCACACTTCTCTGAAGTCTCTCAGCCCCACTCACCTCACATAGTGTTTGTTGTGGGGGAGGAAGGGAAAGGAGATTGTGAGCCGCTTTGAGATTCCTTAGGGTAGTGATACAGCGGGATATCAAATCCAAACTCTTCTGCTTTTTGCCACGGCTCAGAGAATCCCGCCTGGCTGTAAGGCTAAGGACTGGAAAAGCTACAAGGGACCCAGCCCCCTTCCCTCCAAACCACCTTTCACAGAGGCTCTTTTACCCTGTGCTCAGCCAAGAACTCGGGCGTCAGGGTCCACGGGGCGTTCCTCACCACCTCGTCCACGTAGCGGCAGTGCTGCACGGCGTCGTAACGCTCGGCCTCGTTCATCACCGTGAAGCCCTTGAAGTTGTGCGTCAGCTCGTCGCTGCAGACTGCAATCGTGGAAAGGGCAACGGGTGAGAACGTGAGCTCTGGGCCTCTTAAGCAACCCTGTCCACTCTCGCTGGGGCGCCTCCTCCCCGGAGCTCCCACCTCCCTGTGGTGTCACAGCGCCACCTAGGAAAGGGCTGCAGCTCAGGGACAGAGCATCTGTGCTGCATGCAGAAGGCTCCGGGGTCAAGCCCTGACATCAGGGGGCTGGGAGAGACCCCCTGACTAAAAACCCCACAGAGCCGCTGCCAGTCAGTGTATGCAGTACTGAGTTAGATGGACCACAGGTCTGATTCAGGATATGTACATAAAGACTCCAATGGGAGAATAATAATAATTAGAATTAAAAATCAAGGAGAAGTAATTATCCCAGTTGGAATATATGCACCCAATGGAAAGAAAGGAGAATTCTTCAAAGAACTAGGAAAAAGGTTGCTGGAATACACAGAAGAAAAAAATGATCCTCAAGGGAGATTTAAATGGGGTAACAAACCCTGAGATGGACAGAACAACAGGACAGAGAGGGGAAAAAGAAGGAAAGCTGCCACGTAGTTTTTCCGAACTGGTAGAAAATATGGATATAAAAGATGCACGGAGATTTAAACGTTTAACAGAAAGGGACTATACTTATTTTTTCAGAACCAAATAAATCCGCCAGTAGTATAGATGCCATTTGGCTATCTAAAGAGTTACTTGGGAGAATAGATAAGATACGAATTCTGCCAAAACTAGGTCTGATTCAGGATATAGCATCTTCCCAGGGAGCCTGGGTATGTTTAGCCTGGATAAGAGGAGACGGAGAGGAGATATGATAAAAAGGTAAAGGTACCCCTGCCCGTACGGGCCAGTCTTGACAGACTCTGGGGTTGTGCGCCCATCTCACTCAAGAGGCCAGGGGCCAGCGCTGTCCGGAGACACTTCCGGGTCACGTGGCCAGCGTGACATCGCTGCTCTGGCGAGCCAGAGCCGCACACGGAAACGCCGTTTACCTTCCCGCTGGTAAGCGGTCCCTATTTATCTACTTGCACCCGGAGGTGCTTTCGAACTGCTAGGTTGGCAGGCGCTGGGACCGAGCAGCGGGAGCGCACCCCGCCGCAGGGATTCGAACCGCCGACCTTTCGATCGGCAAGCCCTAGGCGCTGAGGCTTTAACCCACAGCGCCACCTGCGTCCCCTAGGAGATATGATAGCCGTCTTCAAATATCTAAAGGGCTGTCACACGGAAGAGGGAGGAAGCTTGTTCTCCCCTCTGGAGGATAGGACCTGACCTAATGGATTCAAGTTACAAGAAAGTAGATTCTTGTAAGAAGAAGAACATTCTGGCAGTGAGGGCTGTTTGGCAGTGGAATGGATTTAATCTGGAGATTGTGGACTCTCCTTCCTTGGAGGTTTTCCACAGAGGTCGGGTGGCCATCTCTCTTTTTTTTTTTTTTATAATAATTTTTATTAATTTTCCACACAGATAATAAACAGCAATATAACACAATATAACTTCATACTCATCGGTTCATAACCTTTTTTCTTTGACTTCCCCATACCTCCCCATCCCTGCATCCTTGTTTAATAATTCTTTAGCAACCCTTAAGTCCATTGTCTTAATTCCTTTTCGTAAATATTTCTTAAGTTTTTTTTGTTTACTGCTGCAATTCTTTACTTCTTACCCCCTGACATCTTAACATTCCTCGATTTTACAATTATTTTTAAGATATATTTTGAAATTCTTCCAGTCCTCTTCCACTGTCTCTTTCCCCTGGTCCCGGATTCTGCCCGTCATCTCGGCCAGTCCCATAAAATCAATCACCTTTGTTTGCCATTCTTCCAGAGTAGGTAATTCTTGCGTCTTCCAATACTTTGCCAGTAGAATTCTTGCTGCTGTAGTGGCATACATAAAGAAAGTCCTATCCTTTCTTAACACCACTTGGCCCACCATACCCAAAAGGAAAGCCTCTGGTTTCTTAGGAAAAGTCCACTTAAGGACCTTCTTAATTTCATTATAGATCATTTCCCAGAAAGCTTTAACCTTTGGGCAGGTCCACCAAAGGTGGTAGAAAGTGCCTTCAGTCTCATTACATTTCCAACACTTATTATTAGGCAAATGATAAATCTTTGCTAGCTTGACTGGGGTCATGTACCACCGGTAGATCATTTTCATAATATTTTCTTTTAAAGCATTACATGCAGTAAATTTAATACCGGTGGTCCATAATTGTTCCCAGTCAGCAAACATGATATCATGACCTATATCTTGTGCCCATTTGATCATAGCTGATTTCACCGTTTCATCCTGTGTATTCCATTTTAACAGCAAGTTATACATTCTTGATAAATTCTTAGTATTGGGTTCCAACAATTCTGTTTCTAATTTTGACTTCTCTTTCTGAAATCCTATTTTCCTGTCCTGTTTAAACGTCTCATTTATCTGATAGTAATGCAACCAATCTCGAACCTTAGGTTTTAGTTTCTCATAACTCTGAAGTTTCACCCTTTCACCATCGTATTCTATGATCTCATGATATTTTGGCCATTTAGAATCCATATTAAGCTTTTTTACTTCCCTAGCTTCCATTGGTGACACCCACCTAGGGGTTTTACTTTCCAACAAATCTTTGTATCTAATCCAAACGTTGTACAATGCTTTCCTTACAATATGGTTTTTAAAACTTTTATACACCTTTACCTTGTCATACCATAAATATGCATGCCAACCAAAACTATTGTCATACCCTTCCAGATCCAAAATGTCAGTATTCTCAAGAAGTAGCCAGTGTTTCAACCAGCAGAAAGCTGCTGATTCATAATAAAGTCTTAAGTCCGGCAGGGCAAACCCCCCTCTATCCTTTGCATCAGTTAAAATCTTAAATTTAATTCTGGGCTTTTTGCCCTGCCAGACAAATTTTGATATGTCTTTCTGCCACTTCTTGAAACAGTCCATCTTGTCCACAATCTGCAACGTCTGGAATAAAAACAGCATTCTAGGCAATACATTCATCTTAATAGTAGCGATTCGGCCTAACAAGGAAAGTTTCAGCCTTGACCATATTTCCAGATCCTTTTTAACTTCTGACCAACATTTTTCATAATTATCCTTAAATAAGTTCACATTCTTGGATGTTAAGTTTACCCCCAGGTATTTTACCCTTTTTGTAATTTCCAAACCTGTTTCATTCTGAAAACTCTCTCTTTCTTCCATTGTTAAATTTTTTTCCAACACTTTCGTTTTTTGTCTATTCAATTTAAAACCTGCTACTCGACCAAATGTTTCAATTAGTTCTAATACTCTTTTAGTACTAGTGTCTGGCTGTTGCAAAGTCAATACTAGGTCATCTGCAAATGCTCTTAATTTATAATGTCTAACTCCGACCTGAACTCCTTTAACCAACTGGTCCTTTCTAATCATGTTTAACAGAACCTCCAGGACCGATATAAAAAGCAAAGGGGATATTGGGCAGCCCTGTCGTGTACCTTTTTCTATAGGTATTTCTTCTGTTACCACGTTATTTACAATTAATTTGGCCTTTTGTTGAGAGTATATTGCACCTATACCGTTTTCAAAACCTTGTCCTACCCCCATCCCTTGGAGATTCTTTTTCATAAAAGTCCAACAAATGTTGTCAAAGGCTTTCTCCGCGTCCACAAAAATCAAAACTGCTTTCCTATTAATGTCAACGTCCAGCAGCTCCAAAATGTCTATAATGTTCCTCACATTGTCTGACATATGTCTACCTGGGAGAAAGCCTGTTTGGTCCTTATGAATCTCTTCTGCCAACACTCTTTTCAATCTTTTTGCCAAAATGTCTGCAAAAATTTTGTAATCCACATTGAGTAAAGATATAGGGCGGTAGTTTTTAACCTGGTTCTTCTCAGTCTCTGTTTTCGGTATAAGTGAGATGAAAGCCTCTTTCCACGATTCAGGTGCCTTTTTCCCCTTCAAAATTTCATTGCAAACTTCCTTCAATGGTTGTATCAGCCATTCTTTCAGCATTTTGTAGTATTTGGCCGTCAGGCCATCTGGTCCTGGTGATTTTCCCAATTTCATATTTTGAATGGCACCCTCTATTTCTTGTTCTGTTATTTCCTCGTTTAAGATCCTTTTACTTTGTTCTGAGATTTTTGGTAAACCGTATTTTCTGATGAATTCTTCTATTTCTTGCTCGTTGGTTGGCCCTTGTGCATACAATTTCTTAAAAAAGCTTTGAAAACAATTGTTGATCTCGTTGGGTTTGTGGATAATCTTTCCATCCATTTCTAAACTTGTTACCGTATTCATTTTCTGCCTTTTTTTCAATTGCCATGACAGAAGTTTCCCACATTTATCCGCTGATTCAAAAGTTTTTTGTCTCATTTGCTTTATCTTCCATTCTATTTGTTGGTTCATGAGTTCCATGTATTGCATCTGATGAAACTTTATTTCTCTCAAAATCTCATGAGACTTTGGTTTGGACCTCAACTTCTTCTCTCCTTCTTTTATTTTTTCTAAAATTTTTTCCTTCTTTTCATTTTGTTGCTTCCTCTTAATAGAATTTTGTTGAATTAGGAAACCTCGCATCACGGCTTTGCTTGCGTCCCAAATTATTCTTTTTTCCACATCTGTTTTCCTGTTGATCTCAAAGTAATCTTTTAATGTTTTAAGGGCCTTCTTATGGATCTCTTCGTCCTTGAATAGGGTGTCATTCATTCTCCATCTAAAGGAACCAGTTGTTGTTAGTTTCATCTCCATCTTGACCGCATTATGGTCGGAGCACGTTTTTGGGCAGATTTCTACTTTTTTTGTTCTTGACGCCAGACTACTAGAAATCCAAATTTGGTCTATTCTTGTCCATGTCATTTTTGCTTCTGAGAAGAAAGTTCCCTCTCTCTCTAAAGGATTCTTTGTTCTCCAAATGTCAATCAAGTCCATTGTTTCAGTCATTTCAAAAAAGATCCTTGGTAGTCTCCCTTCTTTCGAGATCACTTGTCTCTGTGCTTTGTCCATGTTTGTTGAGACAACTCCATTCATATCTCCCATCATTAGGATTTTATAATCTAAAAAGTCAACTAATGTCTCATGCAACTTCCTAAAAAATTCAGCCTTCCCTTCATTTGGGGCATAAACTCCCACAATTAATATCTTTTCTCCTTGAATTTGTATTTCAATTGCCAGGTATCTTCCTTGTTCATCTTTAAATATTAATTTTGGAGCCAACTTTTCCTTTGCATAGATCACCACACCTCTTTTCTTTACTTTGTCTGATGAGATGAATTCTTGACCGAGTCTCTTATTTATTAATAATTTCCTGTGTATCCTGGCAATATGGGTTTCTTGCAAACATATTATGTCTAATTGTTCTTTCTTCAAAATGTGAAAAACCTGTCTTCTTTTCCGAGGAAGGTTCAAACCATTACAGTTCCAACTAAGGAGTTGCAGAGACATTTTGTATTTAGGTAGCTGTTCCTCCAACTGCTCCAAGCTTCTGCTCTTCCTCCGATGGTGGTAGTGAAAGTCCAAATGACAAATTTGCTATATCGGGTGGTTCCCTCTCCTCCACGGTTCCTTTCTGCAGATCCTCCAGATACTTCTCTAGAAATAGTTCTTTGTCCTGAATTGTTTTTATTTTAATCTTCCTTCCATTGAAGTTAAAGGACAATCCTTGTGGAAACTCCCATCTGAATGGTATAGTGTTTTTCTTCAGCAGGTCTACTAAACTCTTGTAATATGTTCTCACCTCTAAAATGTATTTAGGAATGTCCTTAAAAATCTGTATCTGACAATTTTGGATCACCAATGCCTTTTGATAATGCAAATTCAATATTCTATCTCTTTCTTCTTTTGATCTCAATGTAATTAAGCAGTCCCTTGGTTTTTTGTCCTGCCTTCTACCCAGTCGAAAGGCTGATATTATCTCAAGTTCCTCATCTTCCTCCCATTCCTCCTGCCAAAAAGTTATGATGTTCTCTGTGAGAAATTTCACAAGGTTGTCCCCTTCCCCTTCAGGCACCAATCTAAATTTTAAATTCTTCTCTTTACGTTGAAGTTCCAATAAGGAGAGGGCTGCATCATGCTCATTCACTTTTTTAATAATAGGCCCAAATTTTTCCCTTGTCTCTTCAGCCGTTATTTTTGCACTTTCTGCAATCTTTCGTGTTTCTGAACTTTCCTGAATTAATCTATTTATAGAATCTGTGTTCGATGCAACACTAGCCGTATTCACATCCAACCTTGTTGTCAGCTCTGTTAATTTTTTAGAATTCTCTGTCGAAAGTTTTGTCAATGCTTCCAGGGATTGATTTATTTTAAGTAGAGCCTGAGTCATAGGATCCATAGAAGCTGGTGTTTTTTCCTGCACAGCTGCAGTTCCTGATATAGAGGCCCTTTTCTTGTGAGATTGTTTTGCTTTCTGCCTTGTTACTATCTCTTCTGTAGGGGCACTCATATCCTCAAGGTCGTTTTCACAGAGTTGATTCCCAAGTGGAAAATCCCACTGTTACTTTTTCAAGTGCAACAGTTTCAGATAGTGCCCTCTAGAGGGAGCATTCAATTGTATCCAAATGGCAGAGATAGAAGAAAACAAAGAAGCAAGGAAGTATAACAGTAGCCAAAAGTTTCCAATGTCCAAATTGTAATGTCTCTATTTTTCTATGTGGCCAAAATGCAGCAAAGTACATCTAAGGTCCGATAACTTTTTTGCAAACAAGTCCCCACTTCTCAAAGTTTGACAGTCCACGTCCCGGTGTCTTGTTTGGGCAGCCCGACCCCAGGGGATTTGGCAATGGAAGGTCTTAATTTTCCATTAATTTTCCAGCAGGTTAACAACGTTCCAATCCCTTCCCCCCTTCTCCTGCCAATCTGGGGGG
This sequence comes from Podarcis cretensis, assembly GCF_951804945.1. NCBI lineage: Eukaryota > Metazoa > Chordata > Lepidosauria > Squamata > Lacertidae > Podarcis > Podarcis cretensis. The sequence continues at coordinate 99,351,049 of NC_137174.1, forward strand.
AGGTTTTAAGTCCGATGTCAGTTTGACAGCTTAAAAAAATTAGAAAGGTTCCCTTTAAGTGCAGCTTGATTTTCGTTGCTTTATTCCTTCTGCAGTTCCGGGGAGGCAGACTTCCTTAATTTTTGCCTTTCCCGTTTTCAGCCAATTTTTTTTTTTTTAAAGTCCCGTTACTTTTCCAATCTTACTCACGGGTGTTGTGGTCAAATTCCAATTGCAGGAAGGAATCGGCGCTCTCCGCTCATGGCGACGCGGCTTCACTCCGCTAGCTGGGTGACGACTCTCAGCACCGCGCTTACCCCGATGCCGCTCAGAAGCCTTTAAAAAGGCTCCCTCACAGTACCGGGGGGCGCAAAGGGTGCCCACCGAATCTCCTTTGTTCACAGGCTCCGCGCCTGTGATTTTAGGGGTCCCCCGCTTGCCGTAGCGGGTAAGACCCGAACTAACGGAGCAGTCCTGCCTCGGAGCTCGAGGCTCGGACCGCCATTAAGCGCTGGCGCCGACCGGAAGTCTCCGGGTGGCCATCTCTCTTGGATCCTTTAGCTGAGATGCCTTCATTGCCGGGGGTTGGGCTAGATCAGTGTTTCCCAACCTTGTGCCTCCAGCTGTTTTTGAACTACAACTCCCATCATCCCTGACTAGCAAGACCAGTGGCAAGGGATGATGGGAATTGTAGTCCAAAAACAGCTGGAGGCACAAGGTTGGGAAACACTGGGCTAGATGACTCTCAGGGTCCCTTCCAGCTCTACAATTCTATGGTTTTGGCTTAACCCCTTAAACTACATCTCTGGCTGAAACAAAGTGCACACGCTCACATCAACACCTTCCCTCCCCGCAACACTTCTTGGGACAAAGGGCTGATTTTTGCTTTTTCAGAAATCTCCGCAAGCCTGTACACAAGGAATGGCACTTTTCGGAATAGCAGCATGCATTACTTTAAGAAATACTCAGAAATAAACTGTACAGAGAGCTAACTGCACAATAAAACTGTGCTAAAACGCTACAAAGTCAAGACAGTATCCCTGGAAAAGGAAGAGGGAAGCTTTGCTTGGCATCTGGACCCCAGGGAGGGAACAGCCTCCCTTGTGACATCTGGCCAGATGGAACAGACAAAAGGCAGCAGGATATAAAGACAGGCCAATATAGCCAACACACGACTGCCATGATGGCCAACTTGGAGAGGGGCCCACTTTTGCATTGGACACACTTTAATGGAATGAAACCTGAAGTGCTCTGAAAAGTCAATGGAACACATACTGGCTTGTTTGTTTTTTCTGCACAGGTCATACAGATCAGCTGTGGGTTCGATCAGTTTCAACTTAACACTCTCTGGGGTTCCTACGTTTTAGACAAGCCTCCTTGGCTGTCTTCTGGGCCATGTATTTCCTCCAGGGGAAAAAGTACTTTCTCTTGTCTGCTCTGAATCTTCTCCTGAATCAAGATCCCTGGCTGAATCAACAAATTTAAGGACTATTTACAAAAATATTGTAAATTGTATGAATGTTAAGAAAGATGTAAGATTAGTAACAACATGGCTTCAACAAATCAAACATAAAAAACATAAATTTAAGCGTAATTGGAAGAAAAGATAAATTTTGGTTAAACAGTATTTTATAATTAAGTACTTTATAAGTGTGATTTTAAATTCCGAAATTTGAGAATTAATTTGGGGAAATTTTATCATATGAATGGAACTAATTTAATAATTTGCTAGCAAAATTTATAAGTCTAGAATGCAGGAGCAAGAGCTGTGAGGAAGTCCAAGGAGGTGCATGAAACATGGATATTTGAAAATACTATGTTATTACCTATGTCTTTGATTGTTTTAAAAAATGCTTAATAAATATTTATAAAACAAACAAACAAACAAAAAAAAAACAAGATCCCTGGCTGAATCTAACCAAGTCCTAGCATTATGAGAGAGGAAGGGAAAAAATTCCCTCTACTTGCTTCTTACATATCATGCGTGGTTCCCCCAGCCAGGTAGCTTTCCTCCAAAATGTTTATGGAGTCAAAGGAGCTCTGCCTTACCCCCTACAATCAGGTACGTGTTTGGGAATAGGTTTTTCGCCTGCATCAAGGCCCGTGCGTGCCCAGAGTGGAAAAGGTCAAATATTCCGTCGGCGTAAACCCTGACTGGTCTGTCCACTAAGAAGAGGAAAAATGAAAAGCTTGTTAGTGAGGTGCTTTAAGGCTTCCACAAGAGCCTGTTCCAACCCCAAATCCAATATTCTGCCTGCTACGCTAGAGTGGCTCTCTTTGCAGCGACTTGAAGCACAGCTTCCTTTGTTCAAGTCCTCAGAGTTCCTGGTTGCAGGCAAATCCACAAAGATAATGGCTTCAAGTTACAAGAAAGGAGATTCCCAAGGAGAGCAAGAGCTGTTTGACAGTGGAATAGTCTCCCTTGGGACTCTTCTTCCTTGGAAGTTCTTAAGCAGAGGTTGGATGGTCTTGGATGCTTTAGCTGAGATTCCTGCAGTTGCGGGGGGTTGGACTAGATGACCCTCGGGGTCCCTTCCAACTTTATGACACAATCAGACCCAGAGCATTTGCAAAAGTAGCAGCAATCAATCAGGGCAGGAGAGCAAGGAGACTTCCTTCAGCTCCGGCTTCAGCTCCTTGGTGCATCAGCAATAAGGAGCCCCTGGCTGTAATGACTTTCTGGCACCCATTAGATTTTCACTGGTCATAAGAGATCCACTCAAATAGGCAATTTCCAGGGAAATTTCAGCATATGAAATACACCTGGAAAAACAGGTTCAATGTGGCACAAGGATTTTGGGAGCCAGCATAATTGTGAGCAACTCCATCCTGCTGTAAACTCAACCTCCAAAACCCTTCCATATGCAGCTGTGTCTCACGGCTCCAACATACTCAGGAAGGATATCCGTGTGCAAGAGCATGGGAAGGCAAACTAAGGCCCGGGGACCAGATCCGGCCCAATCGCCTTCCAAATCCGACCCGCGGACAGTCCGGGAATCAGCATGTTTTTTACATGAGTAGAATGTGTGCTTTTATTTAAAATGCATCTCTGGGTTTTTTGTGGGGCATAGGAATTCGTTCATATTTTTTTTCCAAAATATAGTCTGGCCCCCCACAAGGGGGGACAGTGGACTGGCCCCCTGCTGAAAATGTTTGCTGACCCCTGTGCAAGAGGGACCCATGCCTTGAGGAAATGGGGGAGACTGACCAAATTCCTATAGAGTCAGTGACAGCCACCCGGCTGTAAATGAGGATTACCGTATTTTTTGCTCTATAAAACACACTTTCCCTCTCCTAAAAAGGAAGGGGATATGTGTGTGCATCTTATGGAGCGAATGCAAGCGGGAGGCTCTGCCCTCCTCCCTCCTCAGGGAAAAGTCCCCAAGAGCCGCACACACACTCTGTGAGCTCTTTAAAGGGAGCACAGCTCTTGGGGGAGCCTTAGCCGCATGCAGCCTCTCCCGGGCAGGGAATGAGAGGCTGTGCGCGGCTATCCCATAAGCCAGGACAGCCAGCGGGATCGCAGCACAGCAATCCCGCTTGCTGTCCTGGCTTCTGGGATTCAGAATATTTTTTTCCTTGTTTTCCTCTTCCAAAAACTAGGTGTGTCTTATGGTCCGGTGCGTCTTATAGAGCAAAAAATATGGTAAATAAATGCATGCAAGTGAAGTCTACCAAGAGCTAGTAGCCACAATGCCTATGTTCTTCCTCGGCCGTTGGTTGGGTGCCCGACTGGGCACCGTCCGAAGAGTGCCGGACTAGTTGAGCCTTTGGCCTGACCTGGCAGGTTCTCCTTATGTTTGTACAAATGAACATCGCCCAAAGCGACAAACTGCCTGTGACCCCCAGTTCAAGGCTAAATCAGGGCTGTTTATCAAGCCTGGAGCCTGCAGATAAGGACGTAAGGGAAGTCTGCTGTGTCAGGCCAGCGGCCCCTTTCGTCCAGCAGCTTGTTCTGGCAGTAGCCAGTCAGATTCCTTTGTGATGCCCACAAGCAGGATCCGAGAGCAGGGGCAAATGTCATTTTGAGCCATGACACCCCCACAGGGCAGGCGGACTGGAGCCATTGTGACTAGCAGCCACCGAGAGCCACACCCTCCTCCATGAATTGGTCGAGTCCCCTTTTAAAGCCACCCGAGGCCATTTCTGCCTCCTGGGGGAGTGAGTTCCAAAGATTAACTCTGTGCTCTACAAATGGTCTTGAACAGGGGACCTTGGGGGTGATAGGCAGGGATTCACCCTGTGCGCCATTGCCCAGCTGTGGCCGAATAATAATAATAATAATAATAATAATAATAATAATAATAATAATAATAATAATTTATTTATTATTTATACCCCGCCCATCTGGCTGAGTTTCCCCAGCCACTCTGGGCAGCTCCCAATTGAGTGTTAAAAACAATACTGCATTAAATATTAAAAACTTCCCTAAACAGGGCTGCCTTCAGATGTCTTTTAAAGATAAGATAGCTGCTTATTTCCTTGACATCTGGTGGGAGGGCGTTCCACAGGGAGGGTGCCACTACCAAGAAGGCCCTCTGTCTGGTTCCCTGTAACTTAGCTTCTTGCAGTGAGGGAACTGCCAGAAGGCCCTCGGCGCTGAACCTCAGTGTCCAAGCAGAATGATGGGGGTGGAGACGCTCCTTCAGATATACTGGACCGAGGCCGTTTAGGGCTTTCAAGGTCAGCACCAGCACTTTGAATTGTGCTCGGAAACGTACTGGGAGCCAATGCAGATCTCTCAGGACTGGTGTTATGGGGTCTCTGCGGCCACTCCTAGTCACCAGTCTAGCTGCCACATTCTGGATTAATTGCAGTTTCCGGGTCACCTTCAAAGGTAGCTCCACGTAGAGCGCATTGCAGTAGTCCAAGCGGGAGATAACCAGCCAAAGAAAAGAGCAGGAGGGAAACTGGCCAAGGAAGCCTCCTGCACTGCAGGGGGTTGGACTAGATGGCCTTTGGGGGACTCATCCAACTGTACGGAGCTAGCATTCCTTTCACCAACAAGCTAGGCCAGGTCAAGCCATGACCTTTCGGAAGGTTTCCTTGCTGCTTCTCTGAGCAACTGGGGATCGTCTTCTGCCTTTATGCCTTCTCTCCCCTTCCTTGGCCTTTTCCTTGCTCTCGGATACACAGGAGCCGGGCACCGCCCACCTGCTGAGGCCACAAAGCCGCTCTCTGATCTGATAGACTGAAAGGGCAAGCTCAGCCTCACCTCCCATGACTTCGCAGGTATTAGCAGAAAGATTAAGGGGATTCTGCAGCTGCATTGTGAGGTGGGGCTCTGCACTTCGCACTCAAGCCAACAGAAGGAAGCCCAGAGGCAAACCCTCCCTTTGCCTTCCTGAACTCTTGACTGGGGATTAGGAGGGCAAATCTCTGCTGAGAAGGAAGCTGGGAGGGCAGAGAAAAGAAAAGAAAGAAAAAAACCCATTTTGCTAAAGGCTGCTCCAGTTTTGATAGATCCAGAAGGGCGTTTCGATAAGAATTAAATATAGCCCTTTGAGACCACAGCATCCTTGATAAGGGGATGGGGAGAAAGATGAGGGGATTATAATAAATGTAGTGGTTTGGGTTGGAGTAGGACAGGGGCAGGCAACCTAAGGCCCGGGGGCTGGATGTGGCCCAATCGCCTTCTCAATCCGGCCAATCAGCGTGTTTTTACATGAGTAGAACGTGTCCTTTTATTTAAAATGCATCTCTGGGTTATTTGTGGGGCCTGCCTGGTGTTTTTACATGAATAGAATGTGTGCTTTTATTTAAAATGCATCTCTGGGATATTTGTGGGGCATAGGAACTTGTTCATCATTCCCCCCCCAAAAAAAAATATAGTCCGGCCCCCCACAAGGTCTGAGGGACAATGGACCGGCCCAGGGCTGACAAAGGTTGCTGACCCCTGGAGTAGGACCTTGGAGACTAGGGTTCAAAACCCCACTCAGCCATCAAGCTCGCTGGGTGATCTTGGGTGCCAGTCACTGCCTCTCAGGCTAAACTACCTCACAGGTAGTTTATATCACCCCTTAACCTCCTCTTCTACAGGCTAAACATGCCCAGCTCCCTTAGCCGTTCCTCATAAGGCATCGTTTCGATGCCTTATGAGGAACGGCTAAGGGAGCTGGGCATGTTTAGCCTGGAGAAGAGGAGGTTAAGGGGTGATATGATAGCCATGTTCAAATATATAAAAGGATGTCACATAGAGGAGGGAGAAAGGTTGTTTTCTGCTGCTCCAGAGAAGCGGACACGGAGCAATGGATCCAAACTACAAGAAAGAAGATTCCACATTAGGAAGAACTTCCTGACAGTAAGAGCTGTTCGACAGTGGAATTTGCTGCCAAGGAGTGTGGTGGAGTCTCCTTCTTTGGAGGTCTTTAAGCAGAGGCTTGACAACCATATGTCAGGAGTGCTCTGATGGTGTTTCCTGCTTGGCAGGGGGTTGGACTCGATGGCCCTTGTGGTCTCTTCCAACTCTATGATTCTATGAAAACCCCACTCAGCCATCAAGCTTGCTGGGTGATCTTGGGTGCCAGTCACTGCCTCTCAGGCTAAACTACCTCACAGGGTTGTTGTGAGGATTAATTGAGGAGGGAGAGAACTATGTAACCCCCCCCCCCCGAGCTCCTTGGAGGTGGAACATAAAGGCAGTAAATAATCATCACCATTTCCATAAACCACAGATCCCTTCAAGTCACTGCTGAGAGGGGCTGGACTGAAATAAATCCCTCTCCCCACTTACTCAAAACTGGGCGTTTTGAGAATTACCGTATTTTTCGCTCTATAGGACGCACTTTTTCCCCTCCAAAAATTAAGGGGGAATGTGTGTGCGTCCTATGGAGTGAATGCAGGCTCCTTGGCTTCAGCGATAGCAACGCTAAGCCTCCGAAACGCAGAGGGAGCGCTCCCTCCGTGCTCCGGAGGCTTCCCGTTGCTTTCGCTGAAGCCTGGAGAGCGAGAGGCGTCGGTGCGCACCGACCCCTCTCGCTCTCCAGGCATCAGGGATAGCCGCCTGAAGGCCTTCGGTGCGCAGCACAAGTTCCCGCTGTGTTCTGGAGGCTTCAGGTTCCTTTCACTGAAGGCAGGAGAGTCTTGCTCTCCCGGCTTCAGCAAAAGGAACCCGAAGCCTGAGGAGCGCAGCGGGAACTTATGCTGCGCTCAGAAGGCTTCAGGGATACCTGCGCGCAGCCCCTCCGGCAGGGAGAGGCTGCACGCGGCTATGGCCTCTTTAGCCCTGCACAACCTCTCCCTGCCGGAGGGGTTGCGCGCGGCTAAAGAGTAAGCCCACCTCTAAAAACTAGGTGCGCCCTATGGAGCAAAAAATACGGTACTTACATGGCGTCCCCCTTAATGCTTCATCAAACGTTACTCGGATGTATGGCTTGCTGTAGTCCACTTCAAGCTCATCGGAAAATGGAGCTGGCTCCCGGAGACCCTAAATTATGAAAGGATATCAAGAAAGTAGGTGAGCTTCAACATAGAGGGGCGAAAGGGCATCTTGATTCAGCACTGAATCAGACCTGAAAACAGACCAAACGGGCACCAGGCGCAAGGCTATGGAAGGATTGCAGCAAGTGAGTGTCTGGAGGGGTCACAGAGCTCCCGCTTTCAGAGAACGCCACGTCCACTTCATCCGATGAAGGTGACTGTAGGGAGATTCAGGACAGACATCAGAGAGCCCTTCTTCACACAGCGCACAGTTAACCTACGGAACTCACTCCCACCAGGATGTGACGATGGCCACCAACCTAGATGGCTTTAAAAGATGAGACAAATTGGTGGGAGATACGGCTGTCAAAGACGGACGCCTTCTCTCTCCACCGTCAGGAGGCAGCGTGTCTCTGAACGCCAGTTGCTCACAAGAGTGGAGCTGCTGCTGCTGCACTCAGGCCCTGCTTGGGGGATTTCCAGAAGCACCTCACTGGCCCCTGCGAGAACAGGATGCTGGACTAGAGGGGCCTGATTCAGCTACAGGGCTCTTCTGTTCCTGGGTAGTAGGAAAGTCATTTGACCGATGTTTTGAAGAGCCACTGTCAGTCTGAGCACAGGATGAGATGGCCCAGTAACCCAACTTGCTGAAGTGCAGGGTTATATATATACAGTGGTACCTCGGCTCTTGAATATAATCCATTCCGGAAGACCGTTCAACTTCCGAAATGTTCAGAAACAGAGGCGTAAAGGGTTGGCTGCAAGTTCAATTGGAAAAACTGAAAAATGCGCAACGAAAGCTTTTCGACTTCTGAGGTGTGTTTGAAAATGGAAGCAATTACTTCCGGGTTTTCAGCGTTCAAAAACCAAAACGTTCGGCTTCCGAGACACTTGAAAACAGAGGCACCACTGTATTTGCAATTCAGCTTCTCTTGCTGTGGAACATTGGAACTAATTCCACATAAAATCCAGAGATTCCGAAGGTTTCATATACCACTGTTTTCTTATTACTTCTTTTTCTGGAACAAACAAAGGAACCTCTTTCGTCTCTTTTCTCTCTCTCTCTCTCCATTCTCCGCTGCTACCCCTTTCTTGTCCCGGCATTCAGAGTTGGAATCATGATAAAAAAAAACTAAGGAGCTGTAGGCATATAAGCTTGATATGCATTTTCTCTACAAATTCTTCCTCAAAACCCACCGCAAGGGCCTCTCTCTGGCGCTGTGTTTATCATCCTTCAGTGCCCCCATGCTGTAAAAAAATGGAGCCAATGAGAGAGAAGATGGGAGGAATCACGTATTTTTCTTTCTGTGTGTGTGTTGGGGGTGGGGACCTCCAAGTGTACAGAAGTCACAGCCTAGGACCCTCGTACCTACGGGGGCCACCTCTCCCGGTCTGCCCCACGGAGAGCCTCAAGGTCCATAAATAGCAACACCCTAGTGGTCCTGGGCCCTGAGGAAGTTAGATTGGCTTCGACCAGAGCCAGGGTCTTTTCAACACTGGCTCCGGCCTGGTGGAACACTCTGCCTCATGAGACCAGAGCCCTGCAGGATCTGATTTCTTTCCGCAGGGCCTGTAAGACAGAGTTGTTCCACCTGGCCTTTGGCTTGGAGCCAATTTGACTCCCTCCCCCTCTTTCTTTTTTCTTTCTCCTCCTGTGATGAGGCTGCATTTTAATATTTTAATGTTTCAATATTTTAATTGTTGTATTTTAATCTTGTTTTTAAGTTGCATTCATTCAACTTGTTTTTATTATTGCTTGTTAGCCGCCCTGAGCCCGGCCTTGGCTGGGGAGGGCAGGGTATAAATAAAAATTATTATTATTATTATCCCTGCTTGCTAGGGATGATGGGAGTATAAATGTCGGGGTAATAATAATAATAATAATAATAATAATAATAATAATTAGATCTCTAAAATGGGGCTGAGCAGGCTCACTGGTTCCAGGAGCCATGGAATCTTGATTGTTAAGCTGGAAAAGAAAATGGGGAATCTGAGAGGCCGAGAGTGAAGTGACTCACTCAAACCCCTCACAGCTTATTGCATCCCAAGGGAGGAGATGTCTGTGGAGAAAGCATGGGGGAAATATGCTGAAGAGAGCCTCTCACACCCCCTTCCTTGCCCAATTGCAACACAACAGCCCTGCAGTTGGGTTTCACTCTCTGGCAGTTGCTGCTGCCACCGCCGCCGCCCTATTTTGGTTACCTCCACCCCTTCTCTAAAGCCACGGCTAGCAGGCTGACATTCAGGAACAGCAACACATCCTGTTGGGGGCCGGGGATGAAATGCAACCTTTCGTTGCAGTACTTAGTTGTTAAGAACGATGCTGCCTGGGAAAGATTGTGGAAGAAAGGGGTCAAGTTCACTGCATGTACTGTGTTAAAGGAAAATATAATGAAAATGATGTACAGATTTTATCTGACTCCTGTAAAATTAGCAAAGATATATCATAACTGTGACAATCTATGTTGGAAATGTAAAGAAAAGGAAGGAACCTTTTATCATATGTGGTGGACCTGCCCCAAGGTGAAAGACTTCTGGAACAAGATTTATAATGAACTGAGAAAAATGTTGAAATATACATTTATAAAGAAACCAGAGGCCTTTCTTCTTGGAATAACAGGTTTGGAATTGCCCAAGAAAGATGTTAAATTATTTTTGTATGCCACAACCGCTGCTTGTATTTTGTTAGCTAAAAACCCAAGAATTACCAATGATAGAAGAATGGCAGATGAAGATGATGGATTTTTCGGACCTAGCCGACCTAACCGGAAGAGTCTGCGACCAGAAGGAGGAGGAGTATCAGGAAGAGTGGATTAAATTTAATGATTACTTAGTTAAATATGTTAAGTTAAATTAACTGAAAACAGCTTGCAGATACTTAATTGGCTCAGGATTTTATTTATGTTAAGTGATGAATTAATATGTTTAATTTCATAATGTGAAGATTTAAGGATGTTAATGTTTAAGTTAAATTTGATAAGAACTGTGATTTGGAAAACCGTTAAAAGGACATGCAATGAAATTCAACCAAGGGGAAGCGAGGAAGTCACTTAACAATGGTAATCAGTGTAATTTTCAATAAGGCTATGATTTATGTTTGTTTGTCTTATGTGTTTGTTTGTTTATAATGTTGTGAAAACCAATTAACATTTTTTTTTGGGGGGGGGGGGGAGAATGATGCTGCCTGTGGGGCTGGACCAGTCCACTTGGAGAGATTCCAGCTCCACAACCACTTCTCAGCCATGCTTTCTAGTTTGGGTCAGAGGCACAGCCAGTGAGCAGGGGAGAGACAGCCGAGAAGGGCAAAGCGCTGCAATCCGATATGAGGAAGGAAGGTGACCGGGTGCATCAGCTGAGAAGTCCTAATCTGAGATGACAGCTAGAGAGAATGATTGCTAGAATAAGGGATTCTTCTCTTGAGAAGGAACAGTAGGGAGCCATCATGTTACAGCAGCCTTTGCCAACCTGGTGCCATCCTGATGTTTTGGACTACAACTCCTATCAGCCCTTGCCAGCAGGGACATATCATGCCTAGGCTGGCGTGAGTGTGGCCGTGAAAGCTGGGGCTGACGGGAGTTGCGGTTCAAAGCATCTGGAGGGCAATGGATTGGCAAACGCGACATAATGCACATTAAGCAAGGTCTAGAATCACTAGACCTTGCTAGTGGATGTGGGTGGCGCTGTGGTCTAAACCACAGAGCCTAGGGCTTGCCAATCAGAAGGTCGGCGGTTCGAATCCCCGGTGAGCTGTTCCCGTTGCTCGGTCCCTGCTCCTGCCAACCTAGCAGTTCAAAAGCACGTCAAAGTGCAAGTAGATAAATAGGTACCGCTCCAGCGGGAAGGTAAACGGCGTTTCCGTGCGCTACTCTGGTTCGCCAGGAGCAGCTTAGTCATGCTGGCCACATGACCCGGAAGCTGTACGCTGGCTCCCTCGGCCAATAAAGTGAGATGAGCGCCGCAACCCCAGTCATCCTCGACTGGACCTAATGGTCAGAGGTCCCTTTACCTTTACCTTGAATCACTTTGGCACAATGTGCAATCCATAGCTCTGGCTGCTAAAAGAAGCAGGAAGCAAAACAGCAATGCCCACAACTTTGAAATTGCTTTTTTTTTTTTTTTAACTCTTCTTTAAAATCTATCCTTGGTAAGTGTTAAGATAGCTGAGGAGGGCTGCTTTTGGCTCTGAAAGGGCCGGAGCTCAGCATGCGTCATTAAGTTAAACATTAAGCAGAAACTTCCTGCCAGAATTTCCCATTTTTCTTTTACTTACCAAGCAGTTCCGTGGCATTTTGGAGGGGATACCATCCGCTTCGGCCGCCCCGTTGGGGCCCACCCCTTCTTTTCTCCTTTTCCTGGAATTCAGCCTGGCTGAGCCCTGGGGTTCCATCCCGAGAATTGCGTCCGGCAGCTCGGCTGGAAAGACCTGCGGGAGCGAATGAGGCGTGGTTGCTTTAAAAAAATATAAAAAAGAAGGGTGGGGGGAAACCAGCAGCCAGAAAAGGACTCTGTGTGTTGTGGGTTGATCAGAGGAGCAGATCGTCTGAGCTGCCAACAGCCAGCAGGCTTTCAGCGGAAGAAGGTCAAGGTGGGAATGTTTTGATTCCTCCTCTGAGCTGCCTCTTATCTGCCATAGTGACAAGAGGGCAGTAAAAACCAGCTGACAGCCAGGAAGGTCTTTCTCCCATGACCCAGCAGGAATGCAAGAACAGAGAGAGAAGGGGGTGTGGAGAGAGAGAACTCAGTGGCAGGGCTTATTTTAGCACTCGGTTAAAAGCAGTGGGCAAAAGATTGAGCTGTTGGGGGGGGGGGAACACAAAGCAGAGACCTTAACCAAAATGAGCCAAGGACCTGTCTCTTCCAAAGGTCCCAGCGACATGGCACAACCTTTTCAGCTTCCTCTGCAGTTGCAGGATTCCCTGGGGGCTTCCACAGACTCATAGGAACTACATAGGAACATTGGGACCACAGTGAATTAGCAGGCTTCTCATTGACCGCAGCACGATTAGCGGTAGCTCAGCGGTCCCTGCTCCTGCCCACCTAGCAGTTCGAAAGCACTCTTAAGTGCAAGTAGATAAATAGGGACCGCTTTATAGCGGGAAGGTAATGGCGCTTCCGTGTGCGGCGCTGGTGCTGACTCGCCAGCTGCAGCTTCGTCACGCTGGTCACGTGACCCGGAAGTGTCTTCGGCCGGCGCCGGCTCCCGGCCTCTAGAGCGAGATGAGCACGCAACCCCAGAGTCGGACACGACTGGCCCGTACGGGCAGGGGTACCTTTACCTTTACCAGCAATGGAAGAACCAGACTGAAATGCCCCTCAAGTTATGGGGAAATAGTATCTGGGACGCAGCAATGTCTGAGTGTCTCACCAGACACAAGAAGGCAATTAAAGGCATAACGGATAGAGGCAGCTTCCAAGAAACGTGGACCCCTTTCTTGAACTATGTGAATGGCTAAAATCAAGACCTTCTTACACCAACCACTTAACAGTCTCAGTGGAGAGGTTATGCTAAGTAACCTGCTTGAATGTTGAATGTGTAAACGTATGCCCAGAGACAAGGGATCAAACGAACACCGTTAGCTATACTGCTGGATAAGTGTTTAATGGTTATTGTATTTGTTTAAAAACCAATGAAAATTGGTGGTTTTTAAAAAAATAAATAAATAATAGAAGTTGGAAGATTAGTTGTTGAAAGATTTAGGAGAGGTAAAAGAAAGTACAGTGGTACCTTGGTTCCCGAATTGCTTAGCTGCCAAACAAATTGGCTCCCGAACGCCGCAAACTCCGAAGTACGGTAAGTGTTCCGGTCTGCGAATCTTTTTCAGAAGCCGAACGTCCGACGTGGCTTCCATGGCTTCTGTTTGAGTTCAGGAAGCTCCTGCAGCCAATCAGAAGCTGCGCCTTGGTTTTTGAAAGGTTTCAGGAGTCGAAACGACTCTTGGAACAGATTAAGTTCGAGAACCAAGGTACCACTGTACTTCATTATGCAGTGCATAGTCAGACTAGGGAACTTGCTTCCAGAGCAGTGGCGTAGCGTGGTGGGTGCAGGGGCGCCCGGCCGCACCGGGCGCAACATCTGGGGGTTAGGGTTAGGGGGCGCAAATCCACGGGTTAGGGGGCGCAAATTACTTGCCTTGCCCCGGGTGCTGACAACCCACGCTACGCCACTGTTCCAGAGGGGGCTGTGACGGCCACCAACTTGGATGGCTTTAAAAAAGGATTAGACAAACACACAGAGGAGAGGGCTATTGGAAGCTATTAGTTCAGTTTCCCAACAGTACTTCCAAAATGAGGAGATGCAACCATTTCCTCCTTCTGGATTCTGTTGGCAGAAATTTCCCTGCCCCGTATAACCATGAGCTGCTCATTAAATGTCTCATTTTGTGCAAAGGTTCTGCAGTGAGCTGTTGGGAAGAGGCAAAACCAGAAACAACTGCAGGCACACCATTGTTTTAGATAGGAAAGGCTAATAGCCCTGTGACCCTATTGCCTAAGGGCATTTGAATCCTGCATTCATTACTATGCATAACTTACAATAGCCTGGTTAACATCAAATAATGCAACAAACCATGAATTAACAATTAACAATTATGCCAGGATCAAACAATGGCTTGCGTGGGGTGGATGAACAAACCAAGGTCAAGGACCTGCAGGTTAAAACAAAACAAGCCAACAATAAATCATAGCTTCAGGTCATGGTATGTTGGCAATAAACAAACCATAGTTGAGCTGCTGGGCAGAGTTCACACGTAATGATTTAATAAACCATAACTTAAAAAACAGTGGCTTAGTGTTATGTCTGTACCAGACCAGTATCAGTCAAGACACGCTGCATCCTGATAATCAGAGTTCAGCTTCAGTCAAAAACCCAGAAGAGGTGTTAACCCCCCGACTGCAAAAATTGGCAGTGCTACCAACCCAACCTCAGTCATAAGGAGAATGGACCCAAGAATCTTATGCAGATCGTTGCAGAACCAGATTGCCCCTCTAAGTCCAGCATCCCGTTTTCAACAGTAGCTCAATATTGATTTAACTCCAAGCAATATAATATCAACAGTCATGCTGACTATTTAAGTCAGCAGTGGAAAAAAGGCCAATTAACTGATTTAAATCGAGTTTTCAATAATAATAATAATAATAATAATAATAATAATAATAATAATTTTTATTTATACCCTGCCCTCTCCAGCCAAGGCTGGGCTCAGGGCAGCTAACAAGCAATAATATGTCTTCAAATTATTCAAATTATATGTCTTCAAATATTTATTTCCTAAACAGTGGTGCAAATCTGAATACTAAACCACACCAATTCAACCGCAGAATATTTGTATAGAAGGTTTCGTCCTGACCTTTGAGGCACTGCTAAATTTTGACCACTTTCTCTTTAACTTACAGAGGAAGCGTCTTTAGAATATTCCCAAAATGGGTCTCTCGTAAAACCAGCACACAGGGCTTTTTGTGAGGCTAAATACAAGAACACAGGAAAGACAAGCCTGGCTCATCTCGCTCTGCCTTGGCCCATCCCAGCTCTCTTTAAGGTGTTTAATGTATACCACTTAACTTGTTTGCCAGTACATTAACCACTTGGGAACCGGTTCACACCCACGCCAACTTCTTTTTGCTGGATCTCATGTTTACGGTGCTGTGTATGGGACTGTGACACAACCACCCCCTGCATTCCTCACTTTATGAGACAGGGATCAGGGAACCTCAGGCTCTCTCTGCCTGGTCACCAGAACTGGCCACACTCCTCACTGGACCATAGCTCGGTGGTAGAGCATCTGCTACTTGGCTACTTGCAACCAAGTGATGATGCCTGGGCACCAGGATAGCACCCAACATCTCCACTTTTTGGAGGTGTTTGCCTGGGGATCATTGGATCTTGACTGTTTTCACACACTAATGCCCCACCCTGTAGAATTCTATCAGTTGTATTTTATCTGCACAATCAGAATGGATTTCTGGAACCAAAATGCTTTTTCTGTACAGCCTGAGCAGGAGCAGGAGCCATTAAGTAAAAGAGGTCGGAATAGGCCAATATATATATGGACCAGGGGTGAGCAAACTTTTTCCACTGTCCCTCAGACCTCGTGGGGGGCCGGACTACATTTTTGGGGGAGAAATGAACAAATTCCTATGCCCCACAAATAACCCAGAGATGCATTTTAAATAAAAGCACACATTCTATTCATGTAAAAACACCAGGCAGGCCCCACAAGTAACCCAGAGATGCATTTTAAATAGGTCGGAATAGGCCAATATATATATGGACCAGGGCTGAGCAAACTTTTTCCACTGTCCCTCAGACCTCATGGGGGGCCGGACTACATTTTTGGGGGAGAAATGAACAAATTCCTATGCCCCACAAATAACCCAGAGATGCATTTTAAATAAAAGCACACATTCTATTCATGTAAAAACACCAGGCAGGCCCCACAAGTAACCCAGAGATGCATTTTAAATAAAAGGACACATTCTACTCATGTAAAAACATGCCGATTCCCGGACCATCCGCGGGCTGGATTGAGAAGGCAATTGGGCCAGATCTGGCCCCAGGCCTTAGTTTGCCTACCCATGATATGGACTGTCCCGAGATAAAGTGACTTTTCTTCTTTAAGTTCTCAGAGCTCTTAACTTACCTCAAGGTTATCATCTGAGCTAGCCAGATGTTTAACTGAGAATGATTCACAGTAGGTTCATCATTTGAAAAATAAAACTTTAGAGCCGTCTTGCCCAAAAATGCCAACTAGAAATTCCATTTTGGTGACTGTAACCTTGGTTTGAGGAGCCATTTGGCACCTACATAGCTTATATACAGTACAGTGGTGCCTCGCAAGATGAAAAGAATCCGTTCTGCGATTCTCTTCGTCTAGCGGTTTTTTCGTCTTGCGAAGCAAGCCCATTGACGGCTTAGCGGATTAGCGCTATTAGCGGTCTAGCGGCTTTTAGCGATCAGCTGTTAAGCGGCTTATCAGCGGAACAGCTGATAAGCGGCTTAGCGGCTTAGGAAGGGGGGGGAAGCGGAAAAAACCCGCAGGAACTCGCAAGATTTTTTTGTCTTGCGAAGCAACCCCATAGAGAAATTTGTTTAGCAAAGCACCTCCAAAACGGAAAACCCTTTCGTCTAGCGGGTTTTCCGTCTTGCGAGGCATTCGTCTTGCGGGGCACCACTGTATATGTGTTTCTAACACTGCCTGGGGGGGGGAGAGACTCCTACCTAAAACCCTGGAGAGCTGCTGGCAGCCAATGTACACCACAGAGCCCCCAACATTTCATACCAAGTGGGATGCAAGAGTACATAGACAAGATGGAACCCATGGGCTTTGTCCATGCTTCTGGAGTGAAGCCCAACATATCTGGAAAAGAGCAGAGCTTTGCACACCTTGGAACAGAGGGAAACGGAAGGTTTGAAAGACAGAGGCAGAAACTGGTTCCAGACTGAAAAGCAGAACCCGTGCAGACCTTTCACAGGTCTTGAATCAAAGGAATGTTTTCTTGTATTGCTAAAGAATGCTTGCCACGGGTTTCAAAACTTTCAAAGTGAGTGAAAGTTTGCTGGTCTTTGCACTGAGAGTGGGTTTTGACACCCAGAAAAAAATTGCACGCTGTTAACAATGCCTGATAATCCAGCCTTCTGGGGAAAGTACCAACAAAGCAATGGAATGAGGAAATAGCTCGCCTTTCCACACAAAGTAGGTTGGATAGGATCTGGTTCAGATAAGGGAAGCAGAGGAAGCCTGGTGGAAAAATCTTGCTACTTATCAGTAGGAGGTGAAGGATGAAGAAAAGACCCTCTGGAAAATGCCTACAGACAGCTGCCTGGAGGGAGGTTTCATGGGGGCAGAAGTGAGCTTTATCCAAAGACCTAATTGCAGAGGTAGGAGAGTCAAACCCCAAAATCTGCATACCCTGCGGAGCTTAGACAGGATAGTTCTGCATTTCTAAGTTATCAGCTCACCCGAGCAGTGCCAGGCACGATGATTTGCTGCCAATACTGTAATGCCTCTTTCGCTGACTCACACGCCTGCTGAGCAAATCCACACCCAAATCTTGCATTCCGCCAGCTGTTCACTGGAGAAATTCCCAAGGCAAGATAATTTCTTTTTCCAATAAAGGCCTAGAACTGGATATAGTTAAGGCAAGTAAAGACAAATAATATAGCAACATTTTTATACATCCTCACACCGAAGAAAGTCCTTACTCAATGTCAGCACCTCTCCCAATAAACAAATGTTTAAAATGCCTTAAAGTCTCCACCCCTTCCCATGTCTAACATATCAGAGAAGCCCTGTCTCTATTATATTTTGGGCACATACTGAAGACCTTCCTTTTCCATTAAGTCTTTTAAGTGGAGATTTTCATCCCAGCCTATCTATGCTGGACTTGAACTTGTTTTTATTGTTAAATCCCTCTGGGATATTTTATGTGGAACGATTCAAAAATGAAATAAATAAACACGAGGCTCCCATCTAGAACGGTCTTATAGATATGGATATGAAGATGCAGCGATGACCTCCGCCTTGGCTTTAAAAGAGGATTAGACAAATTCATGGGGAATAAGGCTATCAATGGCTATGATCATCTCTCATTTTCCCTGACTGGTAGTCACGCTGGCAGGGATGGGTGATAACAAGAGTTCAACAGCATCTGCAGGGCTACAGGTTCTCCTTTGCTGATGTAGGCGAAGAACCTATTCATTTATGTTCATCTTATGGTTAATGAGCAAGATTCTCCAAACTGGTTTCTGCATGTCTCTGCCATCCTGCAGGTCTTTGCCATCCTTTGTGTTCTATTTAACACAAAAACCACAGCAAAAGCAAACTAAACCTTCCCTCTGCAACACCAGGAAGTATTTCAGGACAGTCAAGACAAAGCAGCAACCAGGCTTTTAATTCAGGTCGTTCTGACCACCACGAGCTCCACACCCTTATACTTCCTTGGCAGTTGTCCAACCGTGGCTATATTCTCTGGCAAGCAGCACAATATCCACGTCACAATTAAAACAATTGGAGCATTCAGCAACTGCAGCCACACAATTATAGGAAAATCAGGTTTTGAGGTCTAAAGGGAATGCTCATTCATTTTAGGTCACTCGTCTCCAAAAATAATCTCCTTGCAGCTGTGATTTGTGCTTGATAATGTAAACCTTATGCTGTGATCACATCTTTTGAAGTTTGGGGATATATTTGCATTTGAAACTCATGTCACCATTTTTTTTATCCAGAGGAGAACCTGATGAGACTTAAGATACTAAATGCACTACTCATCTGGAACAGGTTGCAACTGCCATCGTGTAATTGCCCAAGTTGCAAATTTCAGCAGCACCACATATGGTGCAGCCCTTTAAAGATGGAAGAAAAACAGAAAGGTGAACTACATAACCGCTGGGGTGTAAGTAGGGATGTATGTGTGATCAGCCCCTATAAAATTATTTGCAAGGGCTGGAATGCTCCAATGGCAGTTCCTAAGGCCAGCATAGTCCAACAAAGAAAAATAAAAACCAAAGAGACTTGGATCTGGGTTACTCTCTCTTCTCAGGATGTCCACTTTTTGCTGTTGCAGACCAATGTGAATACTCACTCCTTAGTTTAGAGGAATGTGTTGCTTTCTTTTTCTGAGGCACTGACTCGCTTTGCCTTGCAAGGTCACCACTGCTTTGACCCAGCACAGTGAGTCATGAGAGACAGACACTTTAGTTCTGAGATCCTGGGCTCAGGAATGGATTTTGCAACTAAGGATAGAAGGGTTCAAGCCTCTTAGTCACAAAGTGGTTGTCAGCGAGCCACTGCTTCTCTGGTGAAAGTTCTCTCTGTAGTTTCCAGAACAACTCAGATGGGTGGGGAGAAGAGAGACAGCAGCAGCCTTTGTCCTTCACTTGCTGAACTGCTTCCGTCTCTACATGCCTTCCTCCCACAAGCTGTTTCAGAAACAGTTCAAGGGACTGAAGAGAAAATTGTGTCCATAGAGATTTACCTCTATGATTGTGCGGTGGTGAAATGGAAAAGTGTAGGCTAATGCTTTATGCATTATAGTGGGAGGCGGTAAGAATTATCCAAAGGAAAACATGCAAAGCAACTTAGCAGGCGAGCACACAATGAACTATTCTGCAGCTGTTTTGCAAGAAATAAACACTGGAAGCAGACAGTGTGGGCAGTGGGAAGAGGGTGGACCAGGAACACCCTGCGATCGACCAGCAGATCGCGATCGACCTGTTGGACATGCCTGGCATATGATATCTAACCCACTCTCCCACAGGCTTTCCATGTGACACACAGACCATTCCATCTTGCATTTTCTTTGCCTTTTGGCCTTGGCCTGTAATGCATTCCCTCTCAACCCAAGAGTATATTCACCTGCCCATTGAAGTTATCACTTCACACATCTGATAAAGGCGACTCTGATCCCCAAAAGCTAATGCCATAATATATCATTAAAATTTATTGCCACAGAACCTTTTGTCATCATTTCTTGCTACCTCAGAGATTCGGCTCTCATAAAGGCAATGGATATAGAAGCACAAAGATGTCAATATAAGTGCTGCAAGATCTAAATTATACCGCGGTCTCCTCACAAAACTAACTTGAGACCATTGCAAAGAAAGCCCAAGGCAGAAAAAACCCCACACTTAGAACAGCAAAATAGATCTTGGACAAGGGCTACTATTGTGGCAGCACAATAGAGATGTAGATATGAACTTATTTGGGACTGCTGCAATCCTGCTGCCTCCTCCCTACAGTCACTGCACCTAAGAAACATCTCATGCAGTTCACAGTCTGAACAGTGGCTAAAGGTAAAGGTACCCCTGCCCGTACGGGCCTGTCGTGTCCGACTCTGGGGTTGCGTGCTCATCTCGCTTGAGAGGCCGGGAGCCAGCGCTGTCCGAAGACACTTCCGGGTTATGTGGCCAGGGTGATGAAGCTGCTCTGGCGAGCCAGCACCAGCACAGCGCACGGAAACGCCGTTACCTTCCCGCTATAAAGCAGTACCTATTTATCTACTTGCACTTGGGGGTGCTTTCGAACTGCTAGGTGGGCAGGAGCTGGGACCGAATGACGGGAGCTCACCCCACCGCGGGGATTCGAACCGCCGACCATACGATCGGCAAGTCCTAGGCGCTGAGGTTTTACCCACAGCGCCACCTGCGTCCCTGTTGAACAGTGACTACCTTCCTTCAAAAAGCACTTCACACAGCTCATCCTAAATGCCTGTCAAACCTTCAGTGTCATACCGTGACACTGATACATACCAAATCTGCAAGTATTTACATGGCAGAGCTGAATACGCTGTTCCTTGGGGAGAGGGGGAATCCCCCTAACCACCAAACAACACCATCAGCTTTTTGCATTTCTAATAAGTCTCTCCCCCACACCCCAAGGCATTGCTTCCAGCTGAGCAAACACAATACCCATTTCTAATGCCTCGAATTGCTTATTACTGTTCATTGGGCTTTTGTTTTTACATATGTTGCATGTTACCATAGAATCATAGAATTGTAGAGCTGGAAGGGACTCTGAGGGTCATCTAGTCCAACCCCCTGAAATGCAGGAATCACAGCTGAAGAATCCTCACTTGATGTCCATCCAATTTAAAAACCTCCAATGAAGGAGAGTCCAGCACCTTCTGAGGGAATCCGGAAATATTATATAACACCCCACCCTTTTCTATGGTATTATCTATGTGCATATATTTTTATTTAATGTAAGTCGCTGGGAGGCCTAGTGACAAAAGCCTAATAGGTTTAATAAAGAAATACATACAAAATTCCCATTCCGTCTGTATTTCTTTTTTAAAAAACACACTCCTGGCTACACCCCCCCACCAATATTTGTACAAGATTCTCTTAAAGCAGGGCTAATTGCCTAGCCCTCCTCCCCTTCCCACACAGACCCCTGGGGTCACTTTCCCATAATGGTCGTGGTCCCTACCAAGCTGCAGAGCAGCACCTCCTCAACCCCCCCCCCAAGGTGTATCGCAACCCTGTCCCAAGCCCTGTCAACGCCAATGCTTACAACCAGACGCTTGAATCCGCCTATCCTGTACATACAGGACTGCCCCGTGTTTCAATGCAAAATGCCACGTCGATACAGCTTTGACCTGTCTCTCGGGTCCTCTCCAAACGCTTGTGCGTGTGTCAAATAATAATAATAATAATAATAATAATAATAATAATTTATTATTTATACCCCACCCACCTGGCTGGGTTTCCCCAGCCACTCTGGATGGCTCCCAACCGAATATTTAAAAACACAATACAATCAAAAACACAATACATGGCAAAATACCATGCACTGAAGCTCTGGGCAGCTAAGCGCAGACAGATTTATAAATCCGCATGTGCGCGCATGCATGTGCCACAAGCCCCAGAGGGACCCTCCTGCTGGGGGCTGCCGTGTGTCCTCTTTATCCAAGAAAACGTCCTCTTCTTCAGGGGTTAAATAAACTGCCTTTATTTCCTTTGAGGGGCCGTCATAGCGTCCTCTCTCTCCTAAATTTGGCAACCCTATTTAGGGCTGCGAGAGATTGCGATGCGTTGCTCTGAAGTCACTCCAGCACCAGATTTTTTTTGGGGGGGGTGGGTGGGTGGGATCGCACCCCCCAAGAAAACCCAGCAACGCCCCCCTCCCCTCCTGTATTCCCCCCGCCCACAACCAGCCCCACCGCCTTCCCTTTCAGGCGAGAGACATCACCAGGCAGGGGGGGGAAAGGGATTTAGGACCCCCCTTTTCCCCTCCAGGAGGGAGTCAGGGGGCCTCGCCACAAGCCCCCTCCCCAATACCATGACCCCCGGCCCCCACCGGCGCGGCCCTGACCTACCCGCCTGCTTCCCTCGGTCTCCGCTCTCCGGCTCCCCTTCGCAAAGCGCCAACGGGGCCGAGCCGGAAGTGTTTCCGGCCGGACCCTCCCGGCGACGGACCGGCCGAAACGGTCCGTTCTCTTTTCTGCTCCCCCCCGGAAACCGCCACCCAGAGGCGGAAGGTTCCGGGGATGGGAGAAATAGAACCATAGCGTAGCGTGATATATATGATATACGATATCTTTATTATCAGTGTCCCATGCAGAACAATGAAATTGAAAAACTACATAAAACATTCAAAAACCCCTAAAAACTCTGAAACCCCATTTTAAAAGACACTATACTATAGAGACCCCCTTATGCTGCGTTTAGAACCAGAATTGCATTTGTGTAGAAACTGTTTCTCAGGTGGCTAGTCCTGGTCTTTATAACCCTGTACCTTCTTCCAGAAGGCAGAAGCTGAAAGAGATCATTTCCGGGATGCGTACTATCCTGCACTATCTCTGCCGCTTTCTTATGGCACCTGGCAGCATAGATTTGATCTAAGGTGAGAAGAGTGCACCCAATTATTCTCTCTGCAGTCTTTACATGATAGAGTCGGGAGGGACCCCCGGGGGTTATCTAGTCCAGGCACCCCCAAACTCGGCCCTCCAGGTGTTTTGGGACTACAATTCCCATCATCTCTGACCACTGGTCCTGCTAGCTAGGGATGATGGGAGTTGTAGTCCCAAAACGTCTGGAGGGCCAAGTTTGGGGGCATAGCTGTCAATGTTTCCCTTTTTAAAAGGGAGATTCCCTTATTCGGAATAGTATTCCTCGCAAGAAAAGGGAAAAGTTGACAGCTGTGTTTGGGGGTGCCTGATCTAGTCCAACCCCACCCCCACCATTTTTTGCCCAACGTGTGTCTCGAACACACGACTCTTGAGATGAAGAGCCTACTTTGCTCTACGGACAGCAATCCACACCCAGTCACACTAGGAAAGCGACAGACCTTTCGCGGCCTTGTGCTTGGTGGGGGCTTCGGCCTGTTCTCCCTCCCTCCCCGACGTGTTTTGCCTTGATAGCCCAGTCAGCAGAGCACTGGGCTCTTAATCCGAGGGTTGTGGGTTCGAGTTCAGCATTGGGCAAAAAGATTCCTCCCGTGCCCCTAGCGGGTTGGGCTAGATGACCCTCAGGGTCCCTTCCGACTCTGTGATCGGTAGGCATACACATGTGCTCATAAGCCACTTTGGGCTGCCTTAGGCAAGATAAAAGGTGACTAACAAAGTCAATAAATAATAATGATATTATTATTATTAATAAAGGGATGTTGTAGGTGCTGCAAATAAACCCTGCCACCAGGCCCAAAGCTTAGCATTCAGCCCCCGTCCCATTCTCTCATATTTTAAGGCTGGGTACACACATGCCTTTAAAGCACATTCTCTCTCTCCCCCCCCCCCAACCTCAAAGAATTCTGGGCCTGTAGTTTTACCTCTGTGGTTGTGTGGTGAGACCCTTCTGGGCACCCTTTTCATTCATTCATTTATTTATTAAATTTCTATACCGCCCTTCATTGGGAGGATTTCGCGGATGCTGGCAACACTTTGCATTACGGAGTCCTACAGTAATACGCTGCTGTTGCCTAGCTTTTCGAAACCATAGCAGCACAGCAGTGCATAATTAAACATTCTCCTAAAACAAATATTGCATTGTGCCACTGTGGTTAAAAGCCATGCGCTTGAGCCTAACTGCATAATATTAAGATATCAGTGTGTTGTTGTTACAATACAGTACTGCAGTGATCTTTCATTGTGTAATGCTAACAATGCATAGCATTGTTCAGTTTCCACTTTGCAGTCATGTGGATGTAGTTTTTAAATCTAATGCTACCTCCTCTGTTTTTAACCTGAAACTGTTCTTAACCTGAAGCACCACTTTAGCTAATGGGGCCTCCTGCTGCTGCCGTGCTGCCGGGGCACAATTTCTGTTCTTATCCTGAAGCAAAGTTCTTAACCTGAAGCACTATTTCTGGGTTAGCGGACTCTGTAACCTGAAGCCTCTGTAACCCGAGGTACCACTGTACAGTAAACAAATAGGCCCCATTACATTCAATGAGATTTATTTCCAAGTAGATGGTGATAGGACTGCACTGTCAGTCTCTGAACCGGATAATCATTTCATATTTCTGAAAGTGCCTATGTATATGGCGCTGTACAATGTTTAAAGACTTCCTATCTCCCAAAAAGGTATGAGACAAAAGGCAAAGAGAAGCATAGAGGTACTAAAATGTAGGATTCCATTAACAGTCCCCCCCCCCCCCCGTGTTGCTACCTAGGCTCACCAACCCTCCTGATTTACAGGATGTTCCCGATTCCTCTTACTTTGAAATGAATCATCCTCAACTTTACTTTGGTTGTGGTCTGTTCTGTGGTGGACCTACATTTTGGGGGCCCTGAAGCTGTCATGGGGCCCCCTTTGCAACCAGCAACGATGTTTGTGTAACCACTGTTATCTTCCATGGGGTTGTTCCACGGCAGATCACCACACCTTTACAACACCTGTGCTGCTAACTCGCAAACTTTGGGGTTGTTGAAATATATACAACAAAAAATAAATCGGTTTGAGTCGTTCGTCTACTAGACCCCAAAAAACCTAAGCAATGTGGACTGAAGTCAATTCTGGGGCCCCTCTGGGATTAGGGACTCTAAAGCTGAAGCGTCCGTAGTTTCATAGTAAATGTGCCCCTGGGTCTGTTTACACCACAGCCCCTATCTATGCAACTCTGCTCAGAAGCAAATCCCACCAAGTTCAATGGAACTTAATGCTCTGGTTTAGGTGCATAGAGATTAAATAACAGTCTTAGCAACTGCAGCAAGCCTTCCAAGAGCTCGAGCTCGCTAAAAAACCACAGCTTCTGCACGCTAAGGCAATTCTTAAAGGTAAAGGGACCCCTGACCATTAGGTCCAGTCGTGACCGACTCTGGGGTTGCGGCGCTCATCTCGCTTTATTGGCCGAGGGAGCCGGCATACAGCTTCCGGGTCACGTGGCCAGCATGACTAAGCTGCTTCTGGCGAACCAGAGCACATAGCTGTCAAGTGTCCCTTATTTGAAGGGACAGTCCCTTATTTCAGCGCCATGTCCCGCTGCTGTCCCTTATTGATGGATTTCCCTTAAATGATGTCCCTTAAATTTCAAAGGAAGCAGCTCCTCTCCCTCCCTGCCGGCCAGGGAGGAGGAAGGCTCCAACTGTGTTGCTTGGCTGTGTTGCTCACCCAATAAGAAGTCTAAGAACGACTGGGGAGTGGAGCTTGCATGCCTTGTGTGTGGCTAGTTAATGCAAGCTGAGGGGGTTTTGAATGCTGGGTGCCATTTTGTTGCACGTGCTGCTGCAAACTTTGCAGTGCAAAGCCATGCTGGGGAGCCATCTTGAGGCTGCATAGGCCTTGTGGTGCATGTGATTCAGATTCTATTCAGTTGAACCTATGGTTACAAGGTTGGTTGGACAGTGTTCTCGAAGCCACCAGCATGAGTTTGACCAGACTGCAGGAGAACAGGAAGACTGGAGTGCCTGGAACAGGTGAGGCTGCAGGTCCCTTATTTTGGCTGCTGGTCCCTTATTTTCAAATCTGTAAGTTGACAGCTATGCCAGAGCAGCACATGGAAACGCCGTTTACCTTCCCGCCGGAGTGGTACCTATTTATCTACTTGCACTTTGATGTGCTTTCAAACTGCTAGGTGGGCAGGAGCAGGGACTGAGCAACGGGAGCTCACCCCGTGACGGGGATTCGAACCACCAACCTTCTGATCGGCAAGTCCTAGGCTCTGTGGTTTAACCCACAGCGCCACCCGTGTCCCTAAGGCAATTCTTACACACTTATTAATATAAAAAAGAGTTAGCCTTAAAGTGGATCGACAGCTGCACTCCAGAGGAACAGAACATACTACCCAAGTTAAGGTAATAGTAAAAATCTGGCTAAATAGCTCTATCGCATACCCTTGGTTAATGCGTGAAAGCGATACAGATCTACTTAAATGGCTATGCTTCATAGCAGGTCAGTCTGTTTTGTACATCTTACCCTGTGCTGGTGTCTGCTCTGACTGCTAGCAGATCTTCAGGGCTTCAGGTAGAGAGAGGTCTTCCACTACCTGCTTACAGGGATCATTTTCAATTGGTGGGGACAAGGACCTAACCCTGGCACCTTTCACATGCTCCATGGGCTCCACCGGAGAGCCAGGGCCCTTTGGCAAACGGGACTAAATTGATTCAGCAAAACAGCTCCACCAAAGAGCGCCAGCTAATGTATGAAAATTATTACTGAATTCTGCCCTTTATTTGTAGATCTCAGGCGGTTCACAACCATCCTGGAAAAAGGGAGATTTGGATCCTGCAGAGCCTGAATGCTTTTTCAATAGAATCCAGGCCTAACACTTAGGACATGCTTGCAATGGGTGAATCGCCAATGATTTATCATACCCGACAACTTTCTCTGATGAAAATAGGGGTGTCCAATTCCATTATTATTATTATTATTATTATTATTATTATTATTATTCCCCTGCCCATCTGACTGGGTTGCCCCGGCCACTCTGGGCAGCTTCCAACATATATAAAAACAAAATAAAACATTTTAAAATTCCTGCTGCCTTCCGGTGCCTTCTAAAGTTGTAGTTACTTATCTCCATGGCTTGGGGGTCGCATAACTCCATACCCTCCAACGTTTCTCAGAAGAAAATAGGGCAGTCCTAAGGAAAAGCGGGACATTCCGGGATCAGATCAGAAACCGGGATGGCTGCTGTAAATCCAGAACTGCCCTTGGGGAAATGGGGGCACTTGGAGGGTCTGATTCAAGGGGTGGGCTCTTAATGAAATCCAGGAGTCTCTCCATTTCTTGCCACATTTCTGGGCAGAGGTAATGGCGCTCTGTACATGTTCAGAGACAACCCCCTTCTTAATAAGCCGCTCCAACGCGGCTGAGATTGGAGGTCTCGAAAAACAAAAACAGAAATTAAAATAAAACAGAAGCAAAGCAAAACAAGAGAGACTTGGGACTTACCCACTCGGCCAGGAGCTGCTGTCCTGACTGCTCCTTGTCCTCCTCTTGCTCCTGGCCCTGCGTGTCGTCCCCGGAGCCGCAGCTCCCCGCAGGGGAAGGGGCCCTGGTGTCTCGCCACCGGCTCTCCGTGCCGGGCTCTGCCGTGTGCACGGGGGCCAGGGGGGTCAGGGAGCACCTGGGACACAGGTCCCCCTCGGCCGCCCCAGAGAAGGGCGCCTCGCACAGCAGGCACCGCTTGGACTTCTTGCTGTGCTTGAGTGGCTTGTCTGCCATGGCCAGAGGGTGGAAGGGGGGGGCCCACGCTGCAGAAGAGCAACCGGAGGGGAACAGGGCAGAGGAAGCGGGAGGAGGGGCCAAGCATGCTGCGGCCTCCCACTTCCTGGCGCTGCACCCCCTTTGCAGACCACAAGAGGGTGACATTGCTCACTTGCAGAGGAAGACATTTCCTGCTACACAGAAGTGAGCTGCAGAAGTAGCTGCTTCAGGGCTACTGGGCTGGAGGCCCATTGCACAGGTCCTAGGGAGCAGCTCTGCGTATACGAAGCAAAACCCTGAGAAATAGCCTTTTCTTTGTTTTTTAAAAAAAGGAAATGGTGACAAAAAGCGGGGTGGGTTGTTGCGAAAGGGGATTCTCTTGCACACATCCTAGGCTCAGTCCTTGCCATCTTTCGATTAAAATAACAGAAGCTTGCAAGGCTGTGAACGATTCTGCAGACTTGTAGCCTTGGTCCGGAGGTCTGACACAGTATAAGCATCTTTTAAAAATATTTTCAAGTACAAACCGGGCATTAAAGAACCAGGTGGAAGCTCGACTCAAAAGTATGGCCCTGGGATACACGCCAACTGCTCCTATTTAACGGGGATTGACCCGTGTTTAATACCTGGCCTGTTAAATTGTTCTTTCTGTTTGAACATGGGATTTTTTAAAGGTGTTTTTTTGTGTGGTTTCAAAAGGCAAATTCTGTTGGCTGAAAATGGTCGTTCTTCAGGCTGCATCTCCCTCTGAACGGTCTCAAGGAGTTAAATCTCAGAAGGGGAAGCTGCATCTTCTGATCACATACGTATTAAATGCACGAACCGCCACTTCATACACAAAAGCAGCCAAGATAAATTCTTAACTGTTGATACCGTGAGATCGTCGTTTCTCTAGAAGGCCTTTATCCAAAGATGACATAACACACCTCTTGCCTTGTCAGTTACTGAGGACCAAATGAACCCTGCAAATTGAGTAGTTTCAGCACCGCCCTGGGCAGATCTTTTGATATATTAGGGATTTTTAAGTGCGTCTCACTTCCATTTGTGCTTCAGGGAGCTGAAATGGATGGCCTCTTATGCTGGCCTGCTCTTAAGGGTGCAGGATTCCTGCTAGCTGTCACATGGAGACATTCTTGTCGCAAGAAACCTCTCTTTCCAATGAATAGAAGAGATCTGTTCCTGGTCATGCTTTTCCGGCTAGCTTTATGCTGCCCCCTGCTGCTTTTATTGTCTTATTGTGTTCTTAGTTGTATGTGTTTACTGCAAGCTGGGGAGGAGCCGTTGTGCAAAAGGCAGGGTAAAAATATGCAAAAGGAGACAGATGATGCAGAGTCGTGTGTGGGACTTGGGAACAGAGAGACCCGGGTTTAAACACCTTCTGCTATTAAGCACTGAGCTGGTGCCCTTGGAGCAATCACCAACTTTCGATCTAACTGACCTCTTAAGGTTTTTGTGAGGATAAGGTGGGGCAGCAGGAGGGACCACATACGCCACCATGAGCTCCTGACAGATCAATGCCTGTAAAGAGGCGCGTGACCCTCTGGCATCCTTCCCCAACTGGGTGCCCCGCAGGTGGTTTCCTACTACAACTCCCATCAGCCTCAGTCAACATGGCTCTGCATGCTGGGAATTGTAGTCCAAAACTCCTGGAGGAAGCCTGACTGGGGAAGGCTGCTGTACTTGGCCGGTACAGAAGTTGGTGTGGTACGACGGCTAAGCTTGGACGCTGGGCATTCCCAGGTTCAAAGCTGATATTAACCACACACCAAGGCATGCTAGATCACCTGTGTTACCTCTCAGTCCCCTTGATCCTGGACTATGTTACAGAAGAGTTGCCACCTGACCAGGGATAAGTGGTCTGCCCAGCTGCTATGCCTTTTTTGTCCTGCATAGAGATCAGCACTTACAAACAGATGCCTGGAGACTGTGCTGCTGTTAGAAAGGTGTCAATAAAATAGACAAGCCTACCTTACAGTGGTGCTGTAAGGGCTGCTAAGCATGCATACAAAGCTCTTTGGGTGCATAAAAAGTATCACGTAGTTTCTAAGGGACGCGGGTGGCGCTGTGGGTTAAACCACAGAGCCTAGGGCTTGCCGATAAGAAGGTCGGCGGTTCGAATCCCCGCGACGGGGTCAGCTCCCGTTGCTCGGTCCCTGCTCCTGCCAACCTAGCAGTTTGATAGCACATCAAAGCGCTAGTAGATAAATAGGTACCACTCCAACGGGAAGGTAAACAGCGTTTCCGTGCGCTGCTCTGGTGTGCCAGAAGCGGCTTAGTCATGCTGGCCACATGACCCGGAAGCTGTACACCGGCTACCTCACCAATAAAGCGAGATGAGCGCCGCAAGCCCAGAGTTGGCCATGACTGGACCTAATGGTTGGGGGTCCCTTTAGTTTCTAAGTTGGGCTGCAGAATTTACAGTGCACTCCTATGAGTGTCTACTCAGATGCAAGTCTCACAGAGTTCACCATGGCTTACTCCGAGGAAACCTCTGAGGTTCTCATAGGATTTCAGTCTTAATTATATAACCTTCTGATTAACGACAAAACGGGCCTCAACCAGGCAGCAGATTAAGGAGAAGTAGCATTGTTTTCAATCTAAAACCAAAGCTAATGAGGCGCCTTCCTTTTCTCTCACCAGAATGGTGTCTGCAGCACAGCTTGCTTCACAACTGTGTGTGTATGTACTAATACATATTACACCTATCTGCAGATTCAATAAATTAATAGATTAAGATTTCATAATTCAAGTGACAGCCCCAGTTCTAAATATTATTTACGTGTACTTTGCAGAGACACAGCATGACAAATGTCATAAATAGCCTTCTCCTTACAGGTAGGTAGCAGTCTTGGTCTGCCATAGCCTTTTCCTACAAGTGTGCTGAACCAAACAGTTAGGAAAACTACCAACAAAATCTGAGGAAGCCTGACCTAGAGAACATGGTGTTTCTTAAAATTTGTTCCTTGTGGAAGAAGCGAAGGTGTGGAATGAGAATGTAAATAGAAGTTGTAAAAAGATAAGGATTTTCAGGACAAATTTAGGAGCAGAATTCCACGGTAAAATTATAGAGTGCATTTATACAATTCTCAGTGAGATTTTAACATATTCATTCAAATAGACTGGGATGCAGCACGAGTTTAGCATTCGCAGCAGACTCAATGAATCTGCAACCAGAAATTTCAATTGTTTGTAATGGTTGTAACCAGATGGGTCTCATTAGCCACCAATCGCAGAGAAAATGTTGCTAGTAAATATAGGGTTGAAGTTGCCAGGAAATTCTCCAGTACAAACCTTGTTGAAAGGAACAGAGGCTGTGTAAGAGAAGTATCTCATTTTTTTTCAGTGGGGCTTGTGCAGAAAACTCTAGCTATGTACAAAGCAGCAGCAGAAATCCATCATAAAAGCATCAAGTAGAAAATGTATTTTGTAAACCGGAGTGTCCATCTTCAAAAATATATTTGAAACAGTGATCTTCTTTGAACTTTTCACCAGCGTCAGTAGAAGAAACAGCCAAAGGCAACCACCACACAGAAGAGGGTGTCCTGCGGAAATGACAAGGAGAACACCTCCGTGAGCAAAAACAACCTCAGAGGCAAACAAATTCATGACTTTGGGAATCTGGTGCAGTAACAAGCATGATGGAAATTTTCTTCTGCAATTTTTGTAGGTTTTACACATGAGAACATCAGGACACACGGTTTTTAAGCAGCCTTCAATGGGTGATGCATGGCAAAAGCAGAAAATCACTTACATTCATGAAAATATCCTGAGCGTAGTTGTCTGTGTCTGAATCCCAGAAGCACCGTGCAGCCATGCTGAAGAAACAAATGAGCAACCGTCCATTGACAAAGAAAAACATCAGTTGGTGACAATCAGCCGCATTTCGAGACTGTTAATTCCCTTGATATGTTGAAAATGCTTCCCCAAATTCATCCCCCCTCTGGGGGGGACACCAACAGGGATAGAAGGTTGATCCCAAGCAAGAAGAGCACAATTTGGTTGAACGCAATGAGGTCATTGGGCTTGCAGAACAAATTTGCTTCTGCAATAGAACTTCTCTTCTCTCTCCTCCCCATTGCATGCCTACAAAATTTACTCTGGAGGGTTGCAGGGATCCCTCAGAATAGATTTGGGGGGCATGCAGGGGGAGGAGAGGGAAAGTTCAGTTGTGTGGGTGGAAGCTGTTCTGCAGGCAACCCAATGCCTCCAAATATGTGCTGGTGAAACCCAGAAGAACCATCTGGAGACCAAAAAAGTGAGAACAGGCATGGAAACCCTCCAGGTGAAGTGAAGGAAGGGGGAGTTACCCACACCAAACATGCTATCACTACAAAGGTGTTTAATTTGCTCTGAATGTTGGGGGTGTGCTGTGCAAGTCAGAATACATTAAGTCCCCAGAGGAATTGTGTAAATTTGTCAATTGTAGAATGCTTGGGATAAATATGAACCCTCAGATTTCACAATTTACAAAGGCATACACATACAAAAAAAAAAAAAAACCCCAACAACCCAACAACAACCCACAGTGCAAAATATTAGGAAATGTGAATGATTTGGTGGGAAGGGAGGGAAGCCTAACTTACTTAACTCCTTCGCCTCTCTGTTCTCCGATCACCACTTGCACCACCATTTTATATCGGTGAAAACCTTTCTCTAGAAAGAAAGATGGGGAAGAAAAAGGATTGGGGAAAATTGAAAGATTTCACAGCTGTATATTGTCACACCATATGTTTGGCCAGATGGAAGAACATCAGCAAGGGTGTGTGTGTGCGTGCCCAAGAGAGAGAAAGGGTGGGTGAGTTGGGCAGGAAGATATAGGAAGAAAAAGGCAATTACTCTTAGCACATGCTCTTACCTTTTAGCTTTTCCAGGATTGTCTCTGATAAGGATTTGGTGAGCTGTGGGATCTCTTCAGGGTTGTACTGCACACTGGCCAGCTCCTCTTTTAACACCTCATGGATACAATCTTTCACCGTAGAAGGGCGGAATCTAATAGGAAAGAATGGCGTACAGTTATATCTCCCCTCCATCAGTATAACAAATAACTGGAGTCTGGGATGTCTGATTTGTGACAACTCCCAAACTTCAGGCGTACATCTTTGAGAGGATTCACACTCAGTTTACATCTTCACATGGTTTAAGCCTTCAGGGGCTGTACCACTTGAGAATACAGGTGTGAAAAAGGGCCTTGACTGATGGCATTCCTATACAACAAATGAACAGACACCCAGCACATGGGAAAACAACTACCATATTTTTCGCTCTATAAGATACACCAAACCATAAGACGCACCCAATTTCTGGAGGAGGAAAACAAAAAAATAATAATATTCTGAATCCCAGAAGCCAGAACAGCAAGAGGGATCGCTGCGCAGCGAAAGCAGCGGTCCCTCTTGCTGTTCTGGCTTCTGGGATAGCTGCGCAGCCTGCATTCACTCCATAAAACGCACACACATTTCTTCTTACTTTTTAGGAGGGAAAAAGTGAGTCTTATAGAGCAAAAAATACGGTATCAGGTCATGGCTGGAAGGCTTAGGATGCAGGATATGTGCTGATGCTCAGTAGTTCAGTGACTGGGAACTAAATGTATGCCAGCTTCAAGTCAACATAAGAAAGGATCTGAAAGTTCTTGAAAATACAGTGGTACCTTGCTTCTCAAACTTAATCCGTTCTGGAAGTCAGTTCCAATAGCAAGGTGCACTTTCCCATAGAAAGTAATGCAAAATGGATTAATCCGTTCCAGACCATTAAAAACAACCCCTAAAACAACCATTTAACATGAATTTTACTGTTGAGCGAGACCACTGATCCATAAAATGAAAGCAATAAACAATGTACTGCAGTTGCACAATCAATCAATCAGTAGCTGAGCTGGGTTCTACACAGTAACAAAAACAAAACAAAAAAGCCGCAAAAACAAAAATGCATGGTAAAGGTAAAGGTAAAGGGACCCCTGACCATTAGGTCCAGTCGTGGCTGACTCTGGGTTTGTGGCGCTCATCTCACTTTATTGGCCGAGGGAGCCGGCGTACAGCTTCCGGGTCATGTGGCCAGCATGACTAAGCCGCTTCTGGTAAAACCAGAGCAGTGCACAGAAACGCCATTTACCTTCCTACCTATTTATCTACTTGCACTTTGACGTGCTTTTGAACCGTTAGGTTGGCAGGAGCAGGGACCGAGCAACAGGAGCTCACCCCGTCGTGGGGATTCGAACCGCCGACCTTCTGATCGGCAAGCCCTAGGCTCAGTGGTTTAACCCACAGCGCCACCCGCGTGCCTGCAAAATGCAAAATACATAGCAAAACCAGAAAGACCTCAGCTTAACACTCAAATCGGCACGTTTGGCTTCTGAAAAAAGTTCGCACACTTTCTTCCATATTTGCAGTGTTTGGGTTCCAAGTTGTTTGAGTACCAAGGCGTTTGAGAAAGAAGGGACCCCTGTACAGGGGTCCCTCGGGTTAAGTACTTAATTCATTCCGGAGGTCCGTACTTAACCTGAAACTGTTCTTAACCTGAAGCACCACTTTAGATAATGGGGCCTCCTGCTGCTGCTGCGCCGCCGGAGCCCGATTTCTGTTCTCATCCTGAAGCAAAGTTCTTAACCCGAGGTACTATTTCTGGGTTAGCGGAGTCTGTAACCTGAAGCGTATGTAACCTGAAGCGTCTGTAACCCGAGGTACCACTGTAAAGGGATCGAGGGGGATTTGTATCCCCTAGAAGAGTGATGCGTGTCGGCCTCCAAAGCGGGAGGCAGAACCTGGTGGGATCCAGACGTCGTTGGACCCAGCAAGCCCCGCCTTGTCGCCTTGATCTCCCTGCAGGAGCGACTAAGGGGCCCATTTCCCCCTATGGGGGGAGGGGCTTGTCTGTTTTGTTTTTGCCGGCCCCTCCCCCTCCCGGCCACTGACTTGTGCTGGAAGGCGGGCCGCAGGCTGTAGGTGCGGGCCGGACCCGAGCCGCTGTGGGGCCTGGGACTGCGCCGCCGGGTCGCCTCCCGAGGAGACGACGGGGTCTGCGCCGGAGACTCCTCCATGGCAGCTCCCGCCGCCCGCTGGGGAGAAGCCGGCGCGCGTCGCCTTGACGACGGCCCATTTCCGCTTCCGGCGCTGCAGAGAACCAAAGGAATTCCTAGAGGGATCTTGACGCATTTCCGTTTTCGGAGCAGCGGAGAGCGAAATAAATTCCTAGAGAAGTCTCGACAACGGCCTATTTCCGCTCCTGGCGCCGCACAGATACGGTCAGCTCCACGGTAAACCTTGACGCCACGTCACTTCCGCTTCCGGCACCACAGAGCTAGACAGCTATAGAGCAGCGCCTGGAGTGGAACTTCTTTTAAAAACCCATGGCGAAAGGGAGGGCGAAGGGCTTTTGGCCACCTCTGTGCCGAAACCAGGGCTCTGGTTTTATATGAGAGCAGAGAAGTGCAGCGACAAGACACTTCGGCATCTCTCTGATGGAAGACTCCTCTGACTTTTGCGTCATAGAATTAAGAAATGCAGAGCCATGCGACTTCCGGTTTTAAATTGGAACTATTCCCGTCTCTCGGGACGCAGGTGGCGCTGTGGGTTAAAGCCTCAGCGCCTAGGACTTGCCGATCGAAAGGTCGGCGGTTCGAATCCCTGTGGCGGGGTGCGCTCCCGCTGCTCGGTCCCAGTGCCTGCCAACCTAGCAGTTCGAAAGCACCTCCGGGTGCAAGTAGATAAATAGGGACCGCTTACCAGCGGGAAGGTAAACGGCGTTTCCGTGTGCGGCTCTGGCTCGCCAGAGCAGCGATGTCACGCTGGCCACGTGACCCGGAAGTGTCTCCGGACAGCGCTGGCCCCTGGCCTCTTAAGTGAGATGGGCGCACAACCCCAGAGTCTGGCAAGACTGGCCCGTACGGGCAGGGGTACCTTTACCTTTTTATTCCCGTCTCTGCCCCGGTCCCGCCTTCCCCGCGCCCGTCCTCCGAGGGATGGAAAGGCGCCCTTTCGAGCTATGGTCGAAATAGGAAAATGCGGCAACGCCACCATAGGCCACCGCGGCCCAGGAAGGAGGCGGCCAGTTTTTGACCTCGAGATTTGTTGTTGTTTAGTCGTTTACTCGTGTCCGCCACATGACTCGTGTCATATCTCTGAGTCACAGCTTCAGAGATAACTGGGAAACTCAGTCAGTCATGTCCTACTCTTTGTGACTCCCTGGACGAGAGCACGCCAGGCACTTCTTTCTTCCACTGCCTCCCGCAGTTTGGTCAGACTCATGCTGGTCGCTTCGAGAACACTGTCCCACCATCTCGTCCTCTGCCCTCCCCTTCTCCTTGTGCCCTCCATCTTTCCCAACATCAGAGTCTTTTCCAGGGAGTCTTCTCTTCTCCTGAGGTGGCCAAAGTCTTGGAGCCTCAGCTTCAGGATCTGTCCTTCCAGTAAGCACTCAGGGCTGATTTCCTTAAGAATGGATAGGTTTGATCTTCTTGCAGTCCATGGGACTCTCAAGAGTCTCCTCCAGCACCAGAATTCAAAAGCATCAATTCTTCGGCGATCAGCCTTCTTTATGGTCCAACTCTCACTTCCATACATCACTACTGGGAAAACCAGAGCTTTAACTATACAGACCTTTGTTGGCAAGGTGATGTCTCTGCTTTTTAAGACGCTGTCTAGGTTTGCCATCGCCTTTCTCACAAGGAGCAGGCGTCTTTTAATTTCATGACTGCTGTCACCATCTGCAGTGATCATGAAGCCCAAGAAAGTAAAATCTCTCACTGCCTCCATTTCTTCCCCTTCTATTTGCCAGGAGGTGATGGGACCAGTGGCCATGATCTACGTTTTTTTGATGTTGAGCTTCAAGAACACTGTCCAACCATCTCGTCCTCTGTCATCCCCTTCTCCTTGTGCCCTCCATCTTTCCCAACATCAGGGTCTTTTCGAGGGAGTCTTCTCTTCTCATGAGGTGCCCAAAGTACTGGAGCCTCAGCTTCACGATCTGTCCTTCCAGGGCTGATTTCCTTAAGAATGGAGAGGTTTGATCTTCTTGCAGTCCATGGGACTCTCAAGAGTCTCCTCCAGCACCATAATTCAAAAGCATCAATTCTTCGGCGATCAGCCTTCTGTTCTTGGTCCCTGCCTGAAAAGACCTGGAATTCTCTTAGCCAAACACCCACACCATTCATTTAAAACACAACCCAAAGAACCACGGGAACTACAGTTTGTTAATGGCGCTGGGAATTATAGCATTGTGAGGGGGAAGCAACAGTTTCCAGGATGCTTTGGGAGAAGAACTGTGCTTTTTGATGCACACTCTGAATGGATGGTGCAAATGTACTCATTGCTAACCTTTTGTTCACTTTTTCCAGCTCCCCAATATCCTTTTTGAGACGAGGCAACTTCACCAATTGATTCAAACTACAGGAAAGGTGATTCCAACTGCATATTAAGGAGAACTTTCTGACAGTAAGAGCTGTTTGCCAGTGGAATGGACCTTCCTTTGAGGTTTTTAAGCAGAGATTGGATGGCCATCTGTCAGGGATGCTTTAGCTGAGATTCTTGCATCACAAGGACACGGACCAGATGGCTCCCTTTCAAGTCCACAATTCTGTGACTCTAATAATAATAATATAATAATAATTTATTATTTATACCCCGCCCATGTGGCTGGGTTTCCCCAGCCACTCTGGGCGGCTTCCAACCAAATATTAAAAACAATACAGCGCCAGACATTAAAAACTTCCCTAAACAGGGCCGCCTTCAGTTGTCTTGACATCTGCTGGGAGGGCGTTCCACAGGGCAGGTGCTACTACCAAGAAGGCCCTCTGCCTGGTTCCCTGTAACCTCACTTCTCGCAGGGAGGGAACCGCCAGAAGGCCCTCAGCGCTGGACCTCAGTGTCCGGGCTGAACGATGGGGGTGGAGATGCTCCTTCAGGTATACAGGACTGTACTTAGTATTGTCTCACACATAGTCATATTTTCAACGCAGGCAATTGCTTTGTGATTCACCGCCTGCCATTTTACTTTCAATCTCTTTCCAGATCCTTTCTGTGAGGGTGACAAAGTTTCATTTCCGAGAAGTCAGCCATGCTGTTTTATATCGTAATTATTTTTATGGTTTTACTAGATTGTATGTGTATAGGGAGAGAGAGAGAGTGTGTGTTTTAATGCTATGGATGTTTACTTGTTTTTAATGATTCCCCTACCCTGTATTTTTAGATGTTTTTATTTTTTATCTGGAAGATGCCTTGAGTTGCTGTCAGGGAAAAAAGTGGGGTATAAATAAATATCTAATAAATATAAACATGAGAAAGTTCAGCCTGGGCAGCAGCAGCATCTGGAGAATTTTCAAAGATGACCCCACACAGAGCACATTATAGTCACCCAAAGGGACCCCAGGGGTGTTTCTGCAGCATCAACCTTTTGGGCAAAATTGGTATTTTGAGCAGAAGGTCAAGTTGCATCTACATCTCTGAGTGATTTGCACTAGATTGACAAGGTTTTATTGACTCCCAGTAAGAGCAAAATAAAATGATTCCATTCTCCTAATTCATGGGTAGGCAAACTAAGGCCTGGGGGCCGAATCCGGCTCACTCGCCTTCTCAATCCGGCCCACGGATGGTCTGGGAATCAGCATGTTTTTACATGAGTAGAATGTGTGCTTTTATTTAAAATGTATTTCTGGGTTGTTTGTGGGGCCTTCCTGGTGTTTTTACATGAGTAGAATGTGTGCTTTTTTTAAAAAATGCATCTCTGGGTTATTTGTGGGGCATAGGAATTCGTTCATATTTTTTTTGAATGCTTTTGAATTCTGGTGCTGGAGGAGACTCTTGGGAGTCCCATGGACTGCAAGAAGATCAAACCTCTCCATTCTGAAGGAAATCAGCCCTGAGTGCTCACTGGAAGGACAGATCCTGAAGCTGAGGCTCCAAGACTTTGGCCACCTGATGAGAAGAGAAGACTCCCTGGAAAAGACCCTGATGTTGGGAAAGATGGAGGGCACAAGGCAGTGGCGTAGCGTGGGGGGTGCAGGGGGGGCCGGCCGCACCGGGCGCAACATCTGGGGGGGGGGGGGCGCGCTCGCACTCACAGCTCTCTGCCCCTACAGGGTTAGGGGGCGCAAATTACTTGCCTTGCCCCGGGTGCTGACAACCCACGCTACGCCACTGGCACAAGGAGAAGGGGACGACAGAGGACGAGATGGTTGGATGGTGTTCTCGAAGCTACCAGCATGAGTTTGACCAAACTGTGGGAGGCAGTGGAAGACAGGAGGGCCTGGCGTGCTCTGGTCCATGGGGTCATGAAAAGTCGGACACGACTAAACGACTAAACAACAGCAACAACAAAAAAGGTGCTACTGGACAATTTTTTAATTTCGACTGTGTCAGAGCAACACGGCTACCTACCTGCAAGTAGATCCCATAAGTCCAAAGTCTGCTTACCCCTAGAAGAACCAAATGTCTAGAAAAATTATCCCATCATGGCTTGCCCATATACAGTATTGATATTCAATCTTACAGAGAATACTCTTTCTTGGTTTAAGCTTAAGAGACTGATTTGCTTAGCTAAGAAACATTGACCGTGCGAGATCTTGTAGTTCAGTCCTGAAATGGTCCTGAAATGACTGTGGCCTGAATTTGGGCCGCTGAGTCTTTAGTGAGCTAATGTGTGCCCTTAGCGGAAAATATTCGAGGAAGATAAGTGATCTGTCAGCGTGGCAAACAACTTCTTGCGATGACACCCACTCTGAAATGCTCTATGGAAAGAGTCAGGTAGACAGTATCCTTTATCAGGGGCAGAAATCTCAACTGAGTTTGCAGATGTTCTGTAGACACTCAGCCCATCACAGATCATTTTGGCTTTCCTTTTACTTTAAATGTCAGGGGGAGGGAAGATGAGCTTTGACCATGCTGACTAGATAGATGCTATCAGCTGTCATCTAAGTAAGAAGATCTTTCATGATCTTTTTGAGTTCTCACAAAGCCTCAGATGGAAACAGCTCCTTGCATTTTTGACTGGGCAAGTTAGATCAATGTCTCGCTGATATATAAATAAAGCAAACAAGCAGTTTTGAAGTAACAGAAGATGGGCATTACAGATTTGTTGGCTTCCGGTCCCACTTGGATGGATGTTTCCAGGGGAGTGTTCTTCAGCCCCACAGAGACTTCAATGTGGGGTTCGATTTTATCCTCATTTAATAAACAATTAACTAACAATAATAAATAATGCATCCAAGACAGCGACTTCTTCATCTACTTGGGAATCTGGAAATAGAGAATATCTCCAAACTCAGTAATACACAAGAACCAAATGGCTTTTTTAAGGACCATATGCCGCCAATATTGTAGAAGATTAAGATTATTTAAAGCGTGTGGCCAATGAAGCTGAATGCTGGAAGGTTCAGGAGAGATAAAGTCCTTCTACATGCAGCACATAGATAAACTGTGGAACTTCTTCCCGCAGGAGCCAGTGATGGCTACCAACTTGGATGTTTTTAAAAGAGGATTGCACAAATTCATGGAGATGATAATGATGATTTATTTTTGTGCCCCAACAGAATATACAAAAACACAGCAGAACACCACACAGCAAAAACTTCCTGATACAGGGCTGCCTTCAGACACAGGAACCAAATACTAGGGGCCATCTTCCTTTGCTTCCCCCCACCATAAAATATTTGAGGAGGCCGAGCCCAGAGTACCTTCCGTCAGCTTTTGCTGGTGGCCCAGTGTGGGATGTGAAACACAAGAGCAGGCAAGTACAACATTCCTAGAGTGAACATGTTTACACATGGGGAGGAATGTTTGTCCAGCCAGCAGGTAAACTTCCTGTTTGCTTCTGGGCTGGGACAGACTTCCTCTGCATGTGACTAGAGGTGGGTGTGGCCTCACCTGTGCAGGTAACGGCAAAAGCACAGGGCAGGGCAGCCATCTCTCTTTGACTACATGCATCGAAGAAGCAACATCTGCTTAGCCAAAGATGCTCTCTTGGCCTCCAGCTAGGAGAGGACAAAGGGACTGTCTCCTTATGAGATAGTTTCTAGGTGTATGTTACTTTTCTAAGCTAAGCCTGTCTTCTGGGATCCTATTGTGAACAGAATGATGTGTGAGTAAACATTTTTATACTTTTATAGAAGACTGTGTCGTGTCCTATCTTTTATGAGGGAATAAGGCGAAAGGTCGGCGGTTCGAATCCCTGCGGCGGGGTGCACTCCCGCTGCTCGGTCCCAGCGCCTGCCAACCTAGCAGTTCGAAAGCACCTCCGGGTGCAAGTAGATAAATAGGGACCACTTACCAGCGGGAAGGTAAATGGCGTTTCCGTGTGCGGCTCTGGCTCTGGCTCTGGCCAGAGCAGCGATGTCCAGCTGGCCACGTGACCCGGAAGTGTCTCCGGACAGCGCTGGCCCCTGGCCTCTTAAGTGAGATGGGCGCACAACCCCAGAGTCTGTCAAGACTGGCCCGTACGGGCAGGGGTACCTTTACCTTTAAGGGGAAAATACCAGAACAGTTATTATAGAGGCTTTAGCAAGCCTGAGGAAATGCATCTGCTGCAAGTTTAAAAAGGGGGAATGTTACTCTGCTAAATTGTGGAACTTGTTAACACAAGTTGGAAAAGGATATAATCAAACAATATATCCTCTCCTGCATCCCTGAACATTCCCAGACCCAGCTATGCCCCTATCTGGACAGGGACAGTGGTGGAGGAACCCCCTTGGGCACCTGTGGCAGTGCCCATAGGGCGAGGTGAACCCCCCATAGGGAGGGACGGGACGCGCAGCACCC
The DNA here is from genome assembly GCF_951804945.1 of Podarcis cretensis. Taxonomy (NCBI): domain Eukaryota; kingdom Metazoa; phylum Chordata; class Lepidosauria; order Squamata; family Lacertidae; genus Podarcis; species Podarcis cretensis. The sequence goes on from NC_137174.1 coordinate 99,392,269, forward strand.
ATTCTCTCCCCTCTCCATTGTTTGCTCACCTGCCTCCTTCCCATCCTCTCCCTGCCTGTGCTTCTCCAGCTGGGAGCTCAGACAAGCCACCCGGCTACAACTCCAGGGAGTGGGGCGATCGCGCCCGGCTGGAGGATGCTATCCATTGTTGTGGCCCAGCTGGGGGGCGTGATTGGGCCCGGCTGGGATTTTGTCACCCCCCTCCCCAGGGATGACACCCAGGGCGGCCTGCCCCCACTGCACACCCCCTTGCTTTGCCTCTGGACAGGGATAGCTTAACTCCTGTTGTCTATGCTCTGGAAATCTCAAGGTTAGATTACTGCAATGCGTTATACGTAGGGCTGCCTCTGAAGCTGGTTCAGAAACTTCAGCTAGTGCAGAATTCAGTGGCCAGGTTGCTCACTGGAGAAAGACGGTTTGAGCACCCCATACTGATCCTGGTCCTACTGCACTGGCTACCAATTAGTTTCTGGGCCCAATTCAAAGTCCAGTTTTTATAATAATAATATATAATAATTTATTCTTTATACCCCGCCCATCTGGATGGGCTTCCCCAGCCACTCTTGGCTGCTTGCAACAGAATATTAAAATACAATAATCTATTAAACATTAAAAGCTTCCCTAAACAGGGCTGCCTTCATATGTCTTCTAAAAGTCTGGTAGTTGTTCTCTTTGACATCTGGTGGGAGAGCGTTCCACAGGGCAGGTGCCACTACCGAGAAGGCCCTCTGCCTGGTTCCCTGTAACTTCACTTCTCGCAGCGAGGGAACCACCAGAAGGCCCTCGGTGCTGGACCTCAGTGTCCGGGCTGAATGATGGGGGTGGAGACGCTCCTTCGGATATACTGGACTGAGGCCATTTCGGGCTTAAAGGTCAGCACCAACACTTTGAATTGTACTCGGAAACATACTGGGAGCCAATGTAGGTCTTTCAAGACCAGCGTTATGTGGTCTCAGCAGCCGCTCTCAGTCACCAGTCTAGCTGCCATATTCTGGATTAGTTGTAGTTTCCGGGTCACCTTCAAAAGTAGCCCCACATAGAGCGCATGGCAGTAGTCCAAGCGGGAGATAACCAGAGATGCACCACTCTAGGAAGACAGTCTGCGGGCAGGTAGGGTCTCAGCCTGTGTACCAGATGGAGCTGATAAACAGCTGCCCTGGACACAGAATTGACCTGCGCCTCCATGGACAGCTGTGAGTCCAGAATGACTCCCAGGCTGCGCACCTGGTCCTTCAGGGGCACAGTTACCCCATTTGACCTATAAAGCCTTAAACGGCTCAGGATGGCCCTATGAACCTACCCAGACCCTGAGATCATCATCTGATGACCTTCGTATGTCCCCTCCTCAAAAGGTCCGCAGGGTGGCAACACGAGAACAGGGCCTTCTCTGCAGTGGCCCCCCATCTGTGGAATGCTCTCTCCAGGGAAGTTCGCCTGGTGCCTTCATTATACACCTTTAGGCACCAGGCAAAACGTTCCTTTTTAACCAGGCCTTTGGTTGGCCTGATGGACACCCTATGCCCTTTTAAAATGTGTTGGGTTTTCTTTGGGGGGTGCTATTGGGTTGTTGTTATTTTGATTGTGTATTTTGTGGTTTTATATTTTGATTTTATTCTGTGAACCTTTGGGTATAGGGTGGAATATAAATTCAAATAATAATAATTATTTAATAATAATAATAATAATAATAATAATAATAATAATAATTTATTCAAGTTGGCACCCCTCATTCAGATGTCTTCGGATAGGGCTATCGATGGATATGATGCCTGCTTTGCCTCCCGCTGTGGAGCAATGCTTCTGAATACTAGGGCATCTGGACTCGATGGGCCTTTGGACTGAACCAGCAGGTTTTTCTTATTTTTTTATTTATTAAATTTGATCGTTGCTTCGTCTAGCCCAGGGCAACCCAAAGTGACTCACAGCCAAACACACAGACATCTCCCAGTCTTCCTATTAAAACCAAAAGGAAGATGAAATATACCCAAAAACATCTCGCCCACTTCTAAAAGGCTAAAGGCCAAAGACATGATTATAGAGGAAAGTTTTCCACCTGGCGCCTAAAGATATATAATGATGGCACCAGGCAAGCCTCTCATTATACACCTTTAATGAACAGTATGTTTGCTGTTCTTAATTGCTGCAAGGATAACTGAAGATGTGGATTCAGGTAGGTAGCCGTCAAAATAAATAAAAAAATTACAAAAATAGTCCAGTAGCACCCTACTAACCAAGTTTGTTCTGGGTATAACCTTTCATGTGCATGCATTTTTAAATTTATTTTGAAGATGTGGATGAATTTGCAGATGGTTTCTGAAAATGTTCTCCCCACCCCATCGTTTTTTTCCTTTTTATTTTTTTTGGCGGGGTGGTTTTAAGCCAAACAAAAGTGTCAACAGTTCTGATGTGAAAGTGTAAACACCTCTTGATGCCATTAGTACCGGAGCATTATGCAAATTCTCCTAATTTCTGAGAAATCATTAAATGTACAGGGCGAAGGCTGTGAATCATTTCCTGTCAAACGCACCATTAGCTTTTTCTTGCTGAACGAACAGATTTCGTTTTGAAAAGGGAAAGGGAGACAGGGTGCGGGGGGGGGGGGCTTTTACTCTGAAAGCCAGAGCATCCGGTCACATACCTCCCAGGCAGCCCCTTTTAAGAGGGACAGCCACGCTTTCTCTGCCTCTGTCCCGGGGCGCCCCAGTTTTGTGCAGCCTGCGGACAGGGGCTGCAGAAACAGTCCCTGCAGTGGAAGGTGGCATGTGCAGTGCCGGATTTACATATAAGCTAAACAAATTAAATATTAAAGGAAATAAAGCACCGGAGGTACATTTCCAAAATATAAGATAAAAAACAAATAAAATAAAACCTACAAACTGCAACAGACTGCCTCTCCTGGTATGTCCCACGGAGGACCTTACGGTATTCAAACAAAAACATCTTGGAAGTCCTGGGCCACAGGGAGGTTAGGCTGGCCTCAACCAGAGCCAGGGCCTTTTTGGCCGTGGCCCCGATCTGGTGGAATGCTGTGTCCCAAGAGACTAAGGCCCTGCGGGACTTGACATCTTTCCATAGGGTCTGCAAGACGGAGCTGTTCCACCAGGCCTTTGACCAAGGCACAGTCTGACCCCCTCCTTTGGCAATCCTCACAGAACTCTAGCCCAATAAAGGTAAAGGTAAAGGTACCCCTGCCCGTTCGGGCCAGTCTTGACAGACTCTGGGGTTGTGCGCCCATCTCACTTAAGAGGCCAGGGGCCAGCGCTGTCCGGAGACACTTCCGGGTCACGTGGCCAGCGTGACAAAGCTGCCCTGGCGAGCCAGAGCCGCACACGGAGGCGAGCCAGAGCCGCACACGGAAACGCCGTTTACCTTCCCACTAGTAAGTGGTCCCTATTTATCTACTTGCACCCGGAGGTGCTTTCGAACTGCTAGGTTGGCAGACGCTGGGACCGAGCAACGGGAGCGCACCCCGCCGCAGGGATTCAAACCGCCGACCTTTCGATCGGCAAGCCCTAGGCGCTGAGGCTTTAACCCACAGCGCCACCTGCGTCCCAATTTGATTCTGAATTGATTTTTAAATGAATTGATTTTAGAACATTGTGTTACTTTTATTGTTGTTAGCTGCTCTGAGCCCGGCTTTGGCTGGAGAGGGTGGGATATAAATAAATTATTATTATTATTATTATTATTATTATTATTATTATTATTACAGTATTATTATTGGCTCCCATGGTGTAAGCAATGGGCCCCGCCTGCTCGCCTGCTCGCTCAAATATCACTGGTTTGCTCCTTTCTATATATATGGTACCTACATTCTGCATGGACTGGTCGCATGGCAACATGTGCAAATGGCTTGAGATAACTTTGAGGTCCATCAATTACCATATAGCATATATTCAACACACACAAAAAAAAACGGTGACAGTTTGTTGTTGACAAAGGATAGCTGGACATACAAAGGGCCCCAGTAACTTCAGTAGCTGAGGGCCTCATCAAACTAAATCTGCCCTGGGCACAAGAGCTGGAGTCCTCCTGCCTTCTTAATGTTGTAGGAAATTTCCCGGGTTCACTTGAACTACCAAACAAAGACACCAGCCAATAAATTAGGAGCAAAACAGCAGCCTGCAGGCCTGGTCTTTATTCCAGAGGCTGTTGCAACAGGAGTTCCACCCACCACATGGGAGAATCAGGAAGGAGCCCAGAACAAAGGATGGCTCCCTCCTTTATCAGTTTTACAAAGATACCCGCAACACCCCTAAAATTACATCATGCATACATCACAAATAGATCACAAATTGGGAGGGTCTGGCGACAGAAACCTTGAGGATCAAGGCTTGCCCCCAATCCTTCCCTCGACCTCCACCATACACCCATCAAGCGATGCAAAAGAGATATTGACATGTCCCTGTTTCCCAGCCAAGTTAATCACTCCCTTTCATCTTGATCTGGGTTTGCTACTGTTTCTGGAATGGCTACCTGTCTGGCACTCAGGTAGATTATCAGCTAGGCAGAGGAACTGCTGAGTACCTGAGCTCACGCTTTTGGGGTTATGGCCGCCCTCACTCATGTCCCAAGCTCCCCCCCCCCCGGACAGAACAACGTTGGAAATGGTGTGGTGTTGTGCATTATGTGGTGCTTTGAGGAGACATTGTGTGTGTGAACGAAAGGGGGGGTGGTGGTTGCACACTGTGTGCTGGAGGGGCAACCCCCCAATCGTTATACAAAATTCCTGTGACATTCCCAAACCTGGCAAGCACTTACAGGGCTTTGGGGCACAGGACGGAGGGCTCTTGCACCCTGCCACGGCATCATGCCTCCTTCCCAAAGCCTGGCACTGGCTTTGGGAAGGAAGCGTGAGACCTGTGCCCTGATTTTTATCAGCAGAATGCTTGGGAGGGGGGTGTGGTATGTGGTAAACTTAAGTTTTTAATGTTTGATGCAGTGTTGTTTTTAATATTCGGTTGGAAGCCGCCCAGAGTGGCTGGGGAAACCCAACCAGATGGGCGGGGTATGAATAATAAATTATTATTATTATTATTATTATTATTATTATTATTATTATTAACTGTATATGGGGGGTTCCATTCAGCTGTCATCATGGATCATAGCTGTTGATCAATTCCCAAACCTTTCTGGCCCACCTATCCCTTGGTGCATTAACTTATCCACAGTGCCCCTTACCCTGCCCTATAAAAACAGCTATTCACTTCCCTGAAAGGAACTTTTATTTATTTTATTTATTAGATTTATGTACACTCTTCATCATGAGTGGAATGCAGGATAAAAACATGAAAGTAAGTAAAATATAACCGCGGAACATTAACACCCCTTCCCACGAGAGAAACAAATGCAAAATGGCCATAATCAATCACATAAGTTAGGTGCAACGAAAGCCCTATATAGAAAAATCATTGGATTAAAATGAAAAGGGAATTGAATTTTAAAAAATCACCCAAACTTTCACCGCAGAAGGAGCTCAAGGTATGTTCAGATCACCTGGAAATGTTTGGCATGGTTTGTTGGCATCCATCTGTCTCAGAAGACAGTGGAAGAGGGGTGCCTTTGGGGCTGAAGTCAAACTGTTGGAAGGTTGCGGCGCCTGATGTGGCTGTAGAGGCTGAAATGGGAGGGACATGTTCTGTTGCAGCGGGGGCAGAGTAAAGTGTCCGGTTGTGCCTGGAAAGAAGAGGTGCAATTCAGAGATTTGCGAACTACCTCAGTGAATTTGTTAATCTGAATTCGTTCACTCCAGAAGGGAGACCCTGGAGAAGTGGACACTTCTGGCCTGCTGTCTTGGTAGCTTTTGGTCACGACGGAACGGCAAGAGGGAAAATGTGTCTCTTCTTCTTGCTACTGCTTTCCTATGTGAGGCTGCTTCCTCCCTCGTGGCGTCACTTTCTGGCAACGCAGCAGTTTGCAAACAAACAAAAAATTGTGTGGGGTTCGAAATGTGCGGGAGGATGTCTATTCTCTCAGCCCGCTCTGCCGCCCTTTTGTTGTGGTCTCGTGCATCAAATCCTTTTGTGCTTGGCGCTCTGACGTTTCCTTTAAAGCTTACCCAGCATTTGAAACCCGCCGTGGTAGGAGGCAGAGAGGGAAAAATGGGTGGGAGGGGGAGCTTTGGGGTTCTGCGGCAGGCGGCGATGGGGACAGTTCAGTTCTGCTCCTGGCGCCGTCAGGTGGCTTCCAGAGCAACGGTGGCGCCACAATTGCCAACTCTGCAGGGATGGCGGGCTGGGAAACAGACCGCTGATGCTCTTGCCTCCCAGCAGCTTGAATCCTGGGACCGGGGTGTGATTTCTGAGCAGCTCCGACCAGCTTTCCCGAGGGGACAATGGAGAGCCTGCATCAGGTGGAGTGGGCTGGAATGGTCTTATTCCTGCTTTTCTGCCGGTCCGCTCTCCTCGCCAAGCAGTCTGGTATGTAACCGGTGTGCTCATCCGAATGAGACTTCTGTTGCTGTAACTCCCAAGGATTGGGCAGGAGGTGAATTCTCAGGGGAGACAGAGGCAGGTCTATGGACCGTCTCAAGGGGCTGGGAGCTGGGGGCACGGTTATACAGTGGTACCTCGGGTTACAGATGCTTCAGGTTACAGACTCCACTAACCCAGAAATAGTGCTTCAGGTTAAGAACTTTGCTTCAGGATGAGAACAGAAATTGTGCGGTGGCAGCACGAGGCCCCATTAGCTAAAGTGGTAACTCAGGTTAAGAACAGTTTCAGGTTAAGAACGGACCTCCAGAACGAATTAAGTACTTAAACCCGAGGTACCACTGTACAGTGGTTCTGCTCCTTCCTCCTGGGCCGTGTCCAGAAAGCGGTGTTGGGGGATGAGTGTTCAGACCCCTGGGCTCTCACTTGTGGGGTGCCTCAGGGTTCCGTCCTCTCCCCCATGCTTTTTAATATCTATATGAAGCCGCTGGGAGAGATCATCAGAGGGTTTGGGCTGGGTGTTCATCAGTATGCGGATGATACCCAGCTCTACCTCTCTTTTAAATCAGAACCAGTGAAGGTGGTGAAGGTCCTGTGTGAGTGTCTGGAGGTGGTTGGAGGATGGATGGTGGCTAACGGATTAAGGTTGAAGCCTGACAAGACAGAAGTACTGCTTTTGGGGGGGGACAGAAGGGCTCCCTGGTCCTGAATGGGGCAACTGTGCCCCTGAAGGACCAGGTGCGCAGCCTGGGAGTCATTTTGGACTCACAGCTGTCCATGGAGGCGCAGGTCAATTCTGTGTCCAGGGCAGCTGTCTCCCAGCTCCATCCGATACGCCGGATGAGACCCTACCTGCCTGCGGACTGTCTCACCAGAGTGGTGCATGCTCTAGCTATCTCCCGCTTGGACTACTGCAATGCGCTCTACGTGGGGCTGCCTTTGAAGGTGACTCAAAAACTGCAATTCAGAATGCGGCAGCAAGACTGGTGACTGGGAGCGGCTGCCGAGACCATATAACACTGGTCCTGAAAGACCTACATTGGCTCCCAGTACATTTCTGAGCACAAGTCAAAGTGTTGGTGCTGACCTTTAAAGCCCTAAACAGCCTTGGCCCAGTAGACCTGAAGGAGCATCTCCACCCCCATTGTTCAGCCCAGACACTGAGGTCCAGCTCCGAGAGCCTTCTGGCGGTTCTCTCCCTGCGAGAAGCGAGGTTACAGGGAACCAGGCAGAGGGCCTTCTCAGTGGTGGCGCCTGCCCTGTGGAACACCCTCCCGACAGATGTCAAGGAAATATACAACTATCTGACTTTTAGAAGACCTCTGAAGGCAGCCCATTTTAGGGAAGCTTTTAATATTTGATTAATTATTGTATTTTAATATTTTGCTGGAAGCCACCCAGAGTGGCTGGGGAAACCCAGCCAGATGGGTGGGGTATAAATAAATTATTATTATTATTATTATTATTATTATTATTATTATTATTATTATTATTATTATTCATGATGGCGTCGAAGTCTATGATCTGAATGCCGGTTGTTTGGGGAGAAACTGTAGGGGTCGACTACAAGCTCTTTTTGCAGACTTCCCAGGGGGGTCTGGTTGTGCACCAAGGAAAGCAGATGTGCATGGGCCTCTGATCTGAACCAGAAAGGTCGTTATTATGTGCTCAATTAACAGAGGAAAAAGAAAAGTAGAAAATTCATGAACTCAAGCTAGGGGGTGGTTTGCCACAGTGGAAAATCATCTTGCGGAACTCATTGCTCCATGATGTTGCTGCCGCCACTACTCTCAGCACAATTTAACAGCCACAGAATGCAGGTGGCCACCTCTGTATGGCCAACCAGACCCTTTATCATCTTAGGCCCCTCCTCTACACATCTTCCAGCTTGTCAATATCTTTCTTAAAGTGTGGAGCTCAGAACTGGAGTATCCAAACTGAATCAGGGTTTCTCAGCTCCGCTTCGATAATCAATATTATTTATACCCACCCATCTGGTTGAGTTTCCCCAGCCACTCTGGGCGGCTCCTAATCAAGTGTTAAAAACAATGCAGCATTAAATATTAAAAACTTCCCTAAACAGGGCTGCCTTCATATGTCTTTTAAAGATAAGATAGAATAATTTATAATAATTATACACTTTGCTTCGAATCCCCACGACGGGGTGAGCTCCCGTTGCTCGGTCCCTGCTCCTGCCAACCTAGCAGTTCGAAAGCACGAAGTGCAAGTAGATAAATAGGTACAACTCTGGTGGGAAGGTAAATAACATTTCCGTGCGCTGCTCTGGTTTGCCAGAAGCAGCTTAGTCATGCTGGCCACATGACCGGGAAGCTGTCTGCGGACAAACGCCAGCTCCCTCGGCCAGTAAAGCGAGATGAGCGCCGCAACCCCAGTCTGGACTTAATGGTCAGGGGTCCCTTTACCTTTACCTTTACCAGTTAAACCGAGCCAAGCTTGCTGTGCTGATTATTCACTTTGCTTTTGGTCTCTTTTTGCCAGCAACCTTTTGTCCATCGCAGTTAGATAAACCAATGGGAGCGACGGCCAGGTTCACCTGTCGCTTGTCGGAGACCGTTCAACATTATTCCCTTAACTGGTACAAATTGGGTGATGACAAGCAGCCGAAATTACTGGACCTTGGAAAAAGGAAGTATAGCCCCACCATGCTGAACGCAACAACCTTTGAAATTAAAATCTCGGACTTAGAGATGAACGATAGCGGGACCTACTTCTGTGGCCTCATCTGTCCCTCGTTGAAGTTGACAGAAAGCAACAGGGCCAACCTCACAGTAACAGGTTTGATACAAGTCCTTTATGGGTATGAATGGGTGAGAGAGTGGCAAATGCGATTCATTGTCAGCAGGAGCAGAACTGATGTATGTTGGGGAATGCACAACATTTATTTATTTTTCAAACAAAACTCGTGCACCGCTTCATTGTAAGACGCAAAAACTTCAAAGCGGTTTACGGAAAAAACGATGAAACAATAAAATCACCAGTAAGAAAAATTTGCAACAATAATCTGAGAGTTGAAAGATCTACAGATTAAACCTCAAAGCAACTTTTAAAACTGCTTGGTTGTTGCTGTTTAGTTGTTTAGTCGTGTCCAACTGGCTTACCTAAACAAAAATGTTTTTACCGAAAATTGTACCATGGAAATCAATAATCAAGGATTTCCAAAAGGGTAGGTAATACAGTGGTACCTCGGGTTACATACGCTTCAGGTTACAGACGCTTCAGGTTACAGACTCTGCTAACCCAGAAATAGTGCTTCAGCTTAAGAACTTTGCTTCAGGGTGAGAACAGAAATCGTGCTTTGGCGGCGTGGTAGCAGCAGGAGGCCCCATTGACTAAAGTGGTGCTTCAGGTTAAGAACAGTTTCAGGTTAAGAACGGACCTCCGGAATGAATTAAGTACTTAACCTGAGGTACCACTGTACCACACCAAAAGATTGAGTCATCCTATTTTCCCATGCGGGTCTGAACTGACAGTGTCTGATCAGGAATGAGACTTTGGCGTCATTGTGGATAGCTCAGTGAAGATGTACCTGCAGATTCTTGCTAGCTTCCAAGTAGATTGATTAACTGGCTCAGTTTATGGGCTTATCCTATATGCCGTATTTTTCGCTCTGTAGGACCCACCGGACCATAGGGCGCACTGGACCATAGGAGGGGGAGGATAGGAAAAAATAAATTCTCCCCCTCTCTGCTCAGCGCCCCTTCCATTTCTCCTCCCGCTTCACTGAAGAGGTGCTGTGCAGAGAGGGAAAACTGTGCAGCGCCTCTCCAGCGAAGTGAAGCCTGGAGAGCAAGAGGGATCGGTGTGCACTATCCGTAAGCCTTCGGAGCGCAGCGGGAAGGCTTGTGGATAGCTCCCTGAAGCCCCCGGAGCACAGCGGGAGTTTGCGCTGCGCTCCGGGGGCTTCAGGCGGCTTCAGCGAAAGCAACGGGAAGCCTTTGGAGCATGGGGGGAGCTCTACCTCTGCGCTTCGGAGGCTTCGCGTTGCTATCGCTGAAGCCAAGGAGCCTGCATTCGCTCCATAAGACGCGCACACATTTCCCCTTCATTTTTGAAGGGGAAAAAGTGCGTCTTACAGAGCGAAAAATACGGAAATACAAATATAGGACATGAAAAGATGGCAAACGGGAGCAATTATTTTAGTGGCCTTGACCTCATGCCTGATCGCAGTCACGTAGACTCAGAAGTAAATCATATTAACATTATTGGAACTAAGGCTGCTCCCAGACTGTCCCTGTTATGTGGGTGAGAGTCAGCCCCACACTCTCTGCAATGACTCTTGCAATAGTGCTAAGCATGGTCCTGGATTAGCCTTGGGATGGACCCAAAATTTTGGAGCCAGTCAGTGACTTTGCTTTTCTGCTTCCAACCCTCAGAGAAACAACTTGAGGCTGGACTACCGTCGGAGGAGACGAAGCCTGGATTGCCATCAGAGGAGAGGGAGGATCACGGAGAGATCCTCCTTGCTGTTGTCGGAGTTGGGCTGTTTCTGGTGCTCCCAGTTTTGTGTTACTACCTCTTTAACCTCATCCAGAGAAGGCAAGGTGGGCGTCTCACCTGCGTGGCCCAATTTCCTCTCTCCCGGGCATCTTATATAAGAGGGGTGGCCAACTAGAATCATAGAATCATAGAATCATAGAGTTGGAAGAGACCACAAGGGCCATCGAGTCCAACCCCCTGCCAAGCAGGAAACACCATCAGAGCACTCCTGACATATGGTTGTCAAGCCTCTGCTTAAAGACCTCCAAAGAAGGAGACTCCACCACACTCCTTGGCAGCAAATTCCACTGTCAAACAGCTCTTCCTGTCAGGAAGTTCTTCCTAATGTTTAGGTGGAATCTTCTTTCTTGTAGTTTGGATCCATTGCTCTGTGTCCGCTTCTCTGGAGCAGCAGAAAACAACCTTTCTCCCTCCTCTATGTGACATCCTTTTATATATTTGAACATGGCTATCATATCACCCCTTAACCTCCTCTTCTCCAGGCTAAACATGCCCAGCTCCCTTAGCCATTCCTCATAAGGCATCGTTTCCAGGCCTTTGACCATTTTGGTTGCCCTCCTCTGGACACCTTCCAGTTTGTCAGTGTCCTTCTTGAACTGTGGTGCCCAGAACTGGACACAGTACTCCAGGTGAGGTCTGACCTGAGCAGTCCCAAGAGACTGCGATCTACTCGCAAAGGCTGGCAGTGATCTACCCCCTTTTGGGGGTTCAGGTCAAAGTTGTTGAAATTTTTTTTAGGTACTTTTTTTAGGGGAGCCAAATTTATTGAACTCACAGACGTTCAGTGATCATCTGAAGGCAGCCCTGTTCAGGGACGTTTTTAATATTTAACGCTGTATTGTTTTTAATACTTGATTGGGAGCCGCCCAGAGTGGCTGGGGAAACTCAGCCAGATGGGCGGGGTATAAATAATAATAATTAATAATAATAATAATAATAATAATAATAATAATAATAATAATAATAATTTGCCGGTAGATCATTGGACGTGCCTGTTAAATAATAATAATAATAATAATAATAATAATAATAATAATAATACCCCGCCCATCTGGGCAGCTCCCAACAGAATACAGCAGTACCTCGAGTTACAAACGCCTCAGGTTACAAACTCCGCTAACCTGGAAGAGTTACCTCGAGTTGAGAACTTTGCCCCAGGATGAGAACGGAAATCGTGTGCCGGCAGCGCAGAGGCAGCAAGAGGCCCGATTAGCAAAAGCCCGCCTCTAGTTAAGAACAGTTTCAGGTTAAGAACGGAACTCTGGAACGAATTAAGTCTGTAACTAGAACTACCACTGTATTAAAAACACGATAAAACATCAAACATTAAAAACTTCCCTAAACAGGGCTGCCTTCAGATGTCTTCTAAAAGTCAGATAGTTGTTTATTTCCTTGACATCTGACGGGAGGGTGTTCCACAGGGCAGGTGCCACTACTGAGAAGGCCCTCTGCCTGATTCTCTGCAACCTCACTTCTCGCAATGAGGGAACCACCAGAAGGCCCCCAGAGCTGGACCTAAGTGTCCAGGCAGAACAATGGGGGTGGAGATGCTCCTTCAGGTATACTAGACCGAGGCCGTTTCAGGCTTTAAAGGTCAGCACCAACACTTTGAATTGTGCTCGGAAACGTACTGGGCGCCAATGTAGTTCTTTTAGGACTGGTGTTATATGGTCCCGGCAACCGTTCCCAGTCACCAGTCTGGCAACCATATTCTGGATGAGTTGTAGTTTCCGGGTCACCTTCAAAGGTAGCCCCATGCTCAACACATGAATTCTAACCGCTTGTATCCTTTTGCAGAGGAAGAAAAACTGCAGGATGAAAATGCTCCCTTGGTAAGTTCCCTTTTGCTCAGAGAGCTTCGCTTGCTGTTCTGACGCTGGCACTTGGCTGATGCAATTCAAACCACATCCTGTTTGGCCCCCAACGCTCTTTCGTACAGATACAGGCCCAACCAGGCAGCTGTTCTGTTGCACGGGTATTCTGCAAGATGTTTTATTTGGACACAGACATTTAAAGCACTATGATACCCCTTAACATAGTGCTGGCTGCGTACCAAAAGGATTATGGGAAATGCACTTTGTTAAGGGTGCTGAGAGCTGCTTGTTGTTGTTCCTCAGTCGTTTAGTCATGACCCCCTGGACCAGAGCACGCCAGGCACTCCTGTCTTCCACTGCCTCCCGCAGTTTGGTCAAACTCATGCTGGTCGCTTCGAGAACACTGTCCCACCATCTCGTCCTCTGTCGCCCCCTTCTCCTTGTACCCTCCATCTTTCCCATCATCAGGGTCTTTTCCAGGGAGTCTTCTCTTCTCATGAGATGGCCAAAGTCTTGGAGCCTCAGCTTCAGGATCTGTCCTTCCAGTGAGCACTCAGGGCTGATTTCCTTCAGAATGGAGAGGTTTGATCTTCTTGCAGTCCATGGGACTCTCAAGAGTCTCCTCCAGCACCAGAATTCAAAAGCATCCATTCTTCGGCGATCAGCCTTCTCCATGGTCCAGCTCTCACTTCCATACATCACTACTGGGAAAACCATAGCTTTAACTATACTAACCTTTGTTGGCAAGGTGATGTCTCTACTTTTTAAGATGCTGTCTAGGTTTGTCATTGCTTTTCTCCCAAGAAGCAGGCGTCTTTTAATTTCGTGACTGCTGTCACCATCTGCAGTGATCATGGAGCCCAAGAAAGTAAAATCTCTCACTGCTTCCATTTCTTCCCCTTCTATTTGCCAGGAGGTGATGGGACCAGTGGCCATGATCTTCGTTTTTTTTGATGTTGAGCTTCAGACCATATTTTGCGCTCTCCTCTTTCACCCTCAATAAAAGGTTCTTTAATTCCTCCTCACTTTCTGCCATCAAGGTTGTGTCATCTGCATATCTGAGGCTGTTGATGTTTCTTCCGCCAATCTTAATTCCGTCTTGGGATTCATCCAGCCCAGCCTTTCGCATGATGAATTCTGCATATAAGTTAAATAAGCAGGGAGACAATATACAGCCATGTCGTATTCCTTTCCCAATTTTGAACCAATCAGTTGTTCCATAGGAGCTTCTAGGAGATCCCTATTCCCCTCTGGGCATGACGATTCCCAGAGCTCCCTGGAATGTGGGATTAATTGTTAAACCCCTCTGGGAGTTGTAGCTCCATCAGAGGCAAATTTGGGGGAGCGATGCACTGGGCGCACTGGCGGAGGAAGAGGGGGCAGGGGAGTGTATCACCCCCGGCACCATCGGGGAGGGGGGGTACCATCGTGGCCGCCCCCGACATGCACCTCGCACCCCCCCACCGCACCGGGCTGTATTCACAAAGCAGTTTTTTGGGGGGGATCAAAGTTGTTGGGCATTTTGGGGGAACATCTCCCCCCCAATTTTTTGGGGGGCTTTTCAAAGTGTTTTTATTTTTGTTTTAATCACCCTACTTGCTATACATCTGGGTTTTCCTGGACATTTTGCCGATTCAGTGTAAATCTGCCTTGGCACCATTTTCAAGTCCAATTCCTCCCAGACGTATGGCAGCCCTAAGTTTGTTCCATTTTCCTGATGCTTCCCTAACTGGTAATTTCCACATAATTTTTTTTCTTTAGCTTTCACACGACACAGAAGCCAGTTATGGAAACAGCAGAATACAGCGCAATTTCCCCTGTTATCTGCTTCCAGAAATAAATCTGTTTGCAAATAACACAGGAATGAGTCCAAAAATTATAGAAGTGGATTTTACAATTTGCCACATCTCAAATATATGGATCCGTTGTTGCTTTACAGAGGTGCTGTAGCTAGCAAATGAGGAGCAAGAAATAAACCAAAACATTTATTGTTTAAAAAGCAAGCAGGAAGTTTCAGGATATGCACGGATTGGAAATGAAGCAGTCTGACTGCCCTGAAATGTTTGCTGGTGGAAAGAAGCATTGAAAGCGGGATTGTGTATGGCCCTTGATGGCCTCCTGAGCACAAATGACTGTGCAATAAAAAGGATGTTTGGGACCTACACATAGAAAACCAGCTTGTCTGGAAAAATAGCCCTTTACAGTCGTACCTTGGTTTTCGAACAGCTTAGTTCTCAAACGTTTTGGCTCCCGGAAGTGACTGTTCTGGTTTGTGAATGATTTTTGGAAGCCGAACGTCCGACGGGGCTTCTGCGGCTTCTGATTGGCTGCAGGAACTTCAGCCTGCAGCCAATCAGAAGCCACGCTTTGGTTTCCAAACCTTTTAGAAGTTGAACGGACTTCCGGAACAGATTCCATTCAACTTCCAAGGTATGACTGTATCTTCCTGAGATGCTCGTTTTTCTGTGTTTTTAGCCACACAACTTTCCACCGGCAGCTTGAAAGATAAAACACAGCCAAAACTGGCAAACGGATCCACGTAGAATTATCGTCGTTGAAACACAGATAAAACAAAACAAAAAAGCTTTTCTTTTTTTAAAAATAATATTTATTAAGAATTTAAAGATTACAAAAAGAAAGAAAGAAAATTAAAACAAATCAATATAATACAATACAAAGACAAAGACAAAAACACTACGTAAAACATTGAATTAACAAATCAAAACAAAAACAATTAAAAACACTTCCAATATTTTCAATCTTAGCTTTCATTCACTTGTTTCATTGACTTCCTCACGCCTCCCTTTTTGTATTCCACTTCAATTAACTGTTTCAGCAATTCCTTTCCATCTCCCTCTGTTTTCTGTCCTGTAATTAATCTTAACATATTCTAACCTTATTTTTTTCCCTTTAATACATTAACAATCTATCTGTACCTAGTTCCTTATAACATTTCTGCCAAAGCCATATAACTTCATTCCACCATTTTTCTAAAGCTCATTAATTTTACAATATTTCTGTAAATAATCTTTAAATTTTTTCCAATCTTCTTCCACCGACTCTTCTCCCTGGTCTCGGATTCTGCCAGTCATTTCCGCCAATTCCATATAGTCCATCAGCTTCATCTGCCATTCTTCCCGGGTTGGTAAATTTTGTGTCTTCCAGTACTTCGCGATGAGTATTCTTGCTGCTGTTGTTGCATACATAAAGAAAGTTCTGTCCTTCTTTAGCACCAATTGGCCGACCATGCCCAGTAAAAAGGCCTCTGGTTTCTTCAGAAAGGTATATTTAAATACCTTTTACATTTCATTATAAATCATCTCCCAGAATGTCTTAATCTTTGGGCATGTCCACCAAAGGTGAAAGAATGTACCTTCAGTCTCATTACATTTCCAACATTTATTTTCGGGCAAATGGTAAATTTTTGCAAGCTTGACTGGTGTCATGTACCACCTATAAATCATTTTCATTAAGTTCTCTCTTAGGGCATTACATGCCGTAAATTTCATACCTGTGGTCCATAACTGTTCCCAGTCAGCCATCATTATGTTATGTCCAGCATCTTGTGCCCATTTAATCATAGCAGATTTCACCGTTTCATCCTGAGTGTTCCATTTCAACAGCAAGTTATACATTCTTGACAAATTCTTAATTTTAGGATCTGACAATTCTGTTTCCAATTTTGATTTTTCCACCTGGAAGCCAACTTTTTTGTCCAAATTATATGCCTCCATTATTTGGTAATAATGGAGCCAATCTCGCACTTTGTTTTTTAGTTTTTCAAAACTCTGCAGTTTTACTCTGTCTCCATCTTGTTCCAAAATTTCCCAATATTTCGGCCATTTGGCCTCCATATTGAGTTTTTTCTGTGCCTTCGCTTCCATGGGTGACAAACTAATATAAGCAATTAAATTGTGTGTCTGGGTTGGCCTGCTGAAATAAAAATGTTTTCAGCAGACATTTGAAGCAGTATAGGAAGGGCGGCTGCCTAAGGGGACCCCTAGATGCTATCCAGACTGACCCTCGAATCCTATAACAATGTTTTTGGAGAACTAGTGCAGAGGGTGGGTAGGAATTTCAACCAAGCATTTCAACAGGCCCCCTCCGTCCCTGATCACTCAAGTCCAACTCATTTCTAATACTGAGGTCTGCCTAGAGTGATAGAACACCCAGAACCAGCTGCAGGAGAGAATGGTATGACCTTCCTTCGTATATCACTATCTCTGTACTGCTCCACTTCAGACTGTGCTCAGGAGAGGGTTTATCTGTCTGAATGCTTCCGCACATAAAAAGCTCCTTGCAGTTGTAGTAAACTTTCACATCGGGAGAACGAGAATTTTTCCTCCCTGATATGCTAATTTTCTGCCTGCGGGGTTTTTCCTGTTTATAAGGGGAAGTACCTGCAGCCGCAGCCGGGGCAATTTGTGAACTCTGCCTATCACTCTCTTCCACATGCTGCAGAACCAGGTGGCAAGAATCCTGAGGTGGCCAAATGGGCAGCCCCACTTCAAACCGAAGGAGGGGAATGTGCTCTTTTGTCTACTCACCAGCCGGCATTTTAAAACTCCACGCAAGTAGACAACTAGTGCATCAGGGAGAAACATTCCAGCATGTTTCTTGTGGCACTGGTTTTCTACATGCAGGGAGCTTTTTAAATGCAAGTTGCCCATCTGCCTAGCATCCTCTTTCTGGCAGCACACAGCCAGAGTCCCCCAAGAGCCGACAAGCAGTGCATGGAAGGACTGTTATTCAGGATTATGCATTGCCTTTGAACGTGGAGACTCCATTTAATGATCCATGCATTTGTCATATTAAAATCACAGGAAGAGGCTGCTGGATCAGGCCGTCTTAAAGCTAGGGGTCAAAGTAAGAAAGACAAATTCTCTTTAGTTTGGTGCGACTTCATTGGTTTTGAAAAAGACATGAACAGGCCTCCTTAAAGGTAAAGAGACCCCTGACCATTAGGTCCAGTAGCGGCCGACTCTGGGGTTGCGGCGCTCATCTTGCTTTACTGGCCGAGGGAGCCGGCGTACAGCTTCCGGGTCATGTGGCCAGCATGACTAAGCCGCTTCTGGCGAAGCAGAGCAGCACACGGAAATGCCGTATACCTTCCTGCCAGAGCGGTACCTATTTATCTACTTGCACTTCCTGCTTTTGAACTGCTAGTTTGGCAGGAGCAGGGACCGAGCAACGGGAGCTCATCCCATTGCGGGGATTCGAACCACCAACCTTCTGATCGGCAAGCCCTAGGCTCTGTGGTTTAACCCACAGCGCCACCCGCGTCCCTCAGGCCTCCTTAGGTGTATATAAATGGACATGGTTAGTCCTTTGACGCCACCCAAGTTGGTGGCTGTCACTGCAGAAGTGAGTTCCATAGTTTCACTATGTTCCTAGTACTGAGTAGCTTCTTAAAAAACAATAACAAAAAACTGGCATTTGGGGGGGTAAAATCTTTTTTTATTAAGTTTTACTTTACAAATTTAAATTCAAACATTGAGCCTCGTCATTTAGGATTCCCTGAATGCTTTGACTCCCTCTGCCCTTCCATGGTTACCATATTCCATCTTTTTTCAACTGCTTCATTTATTTTCTCTATTTTTCTCAAAAATACCCTGATTTCTAGTACAGTCATATCTCGGGTTACAGCCACTTGAGGTTGCGTTTTTTCGGGTTACACACCCGCCGAAACCCTGAAGTACCGGAACGGATTACTTCCGGGTTTCGGCAATCGCGTTTTGCACATGCGCAGAAGCACCGAATTGCAAGCCGATGCGGTGCGTCCTGTACGGATCACGTTCGCAACCCAAGCGTCCACTGTACACTACAAGCATTATTCAAACCCTGCCAACGTTTTTAGTTGTTTACAGTGTTCTCTATGATACGTTGTAAAATTTCCCTCATTCCTTCCTCAAGTTCTTCTCTTCCTGGTTTCTGATTTTCCCGGTCCATTTCGCCATTCTGGCGTAGTCCATCATCTTCATCAGCCATTCTCCTCTGGTTGGGACTTTAATCTTCTTTCCATCTCCAAACTGGCCTGTTTTTTAACCCTCCCTCTCTTGCTGTACCTGAAGGAAGAAGGCCCTCCCGCCGTGAGCGTTTTCACCGTGGATTATGGGGTGCTGGAATTCCGGGCAGCAGACAACGCTCAGAGAGCCCCCCACGAGTGCTTTGCTTCTGACCAGACTGAATATGCCACCATCATCTTCCCCCCGGAAAAGCCGGTCGCTGCCAAAGGAGGCAAAAAGACTAAGAAACCGAAGAGCTGCCCCTGCAGAGCGGAGCCGCACTGAAGGGGCGGAAGCGAAACCTTTAAAACTTTGCATTCTTCCCAATTGCTCAAAGGTCCCGGGACCACACTGCAAGCACTGGGAATTCATCTGCAAAGTCAGAACATGCCGGGGCTCAAAGCTGCCTGGAAGCCACATCTTCTGCACGACAACCCTTGCCACTGCATTGCAGAAGCACGCAGGCCACACTGCACATGCTCAGAGGCACTGTTGTCATAGGACCTGTTAACGGAGAAATCTGAGGGCTCCCTTGGACAAAAAACAAGGACAGCAGCCAGGAATACCAGAGCAAAACAGCAGCCAGTAGGCATGGTCTTTATTGAAGACTGTCGGACAGGACTCCCACCTGCCACCAGATGGAACAAGATGGAAGCCCCAAACAAAAGAGAACCCAAACTTTTATTTGCTGCTAATCCCCATGTTACCCGCCCCCCCAAAAAAAACTACATCACTAATACATCGTGGTTACATCATGAAAGGGGAGGTCTGGTGGCAGTAATCTGAGCATCCTGGACCCTGCCCCATGGTTTTCCTTGCCCTCCACCAAACACCCATCAAGTGTAACAAAAAAGATATTTACATTTCCCTGTTTCCCAGCCAAGTTAATTACACTCTTTAGTCTTCATCTGGGTTTGTTATTTCTGGAATGGCTACCTGTCTGGCACTCAGGTATCAGGATGCCAGGGACTATCACTCAGGCAGAGGGGCTGCTGAGTAGTTGAGCTCAAATGTCTATATGAATTTCTGAAGTTTTCCCAGTACATAGATACATTGATCAGTGAATTCTTACATTTGGTATCGTGCAGCAAGAGGCCCTTTGAACAGATAGGAAGAAACTGTGATGAAGTGTTTTGTGGGGACAAATCACAAAAGTCACAAAAGTGATTGTGCTGATTTTGGCAGTGGGCTGCATGTGCACGATATCTTCTGGAGGGGCAACCCCCCCCCCACAAGCTATACATAAATTCCTGCAACAGACCGAACCCAGGCTCCTGGGGGAAGCTGGCCTATATCCTCAGGTGCCAGTCTTGACTTGTAGTGACTCACGCCGAGAAGTGGGTGCTCTGCTGACTCGATCTTACTAAGTCATCCACTTCCTGGGGAATTGTGCGTCTCTTTTGATGACACGGAGATTTCCAAAGACTGCAGCAAACCCATTTCTGATTCGTTTCGGAAGTCTGCCCTCAGCCTGCCCAGGTGGAAAAAGCAACTGGCAACTTTCCGACAGAGCTGGGACTTGTGTGCATAGAATCCGATAACTGCAGAGCTGGAAGGGACCCTTGGGTCATCTAGTCCAACCCCCTGCAATGCAAGAATTGCCATTAAATCTGGTGCTAAGCATGGCCGTTGGGCGCACAATTCCTGGTGCTTTCATTTACCTGGGGGTCCTGGAAAGACCCCCGTCCCTCTGCCCAACGCACTGCCTGGAGCAGGGTGGGGAGGGGGTTAAATGAAAGAGGTAAGGGGACGGAGGGAGAGGCTGGAGCGTAGAGAGAGAGAGAGAGCCACTAGACTAGGACCTGGGACAGACCAGGGTTCGAATGCTCCACTTGGCCATGAAGCTCACTGGGTGACCTTGGGACAGTCACTGCCTCTTGGCCTTAACCTACCTCACAGGATTGTTGTGGCGATTAAATTAGAAGCGGGGGAACCATGTATGCCACTTTGAGCTCCTTGGAGGGGAAAAAGAAAAGGTTATAAATGCAAGCAGTCAATCAATCATTCTCTGGCTGTAATACTTGGTTTGATACTAGGAACCCCTCTCACTCCTGAAAGAGCCCGACCATTATTTCTAAAAGTGTAGAAAACTATTTTGTCAATACAAGGGTTGGGTTTTTTGTGTGTGGTGGTGGGGTATTCGGATTGCTGCTGAATACTGCATCATGGGATGTTTTCATGGTCAGATGTTCATTTTGTACTGTTTTCAAACCTCCTCCTCCCAGTGGCGTAGCGTGGGGGGTGTAGGGGGGTCTGGCCGCACCGGGCGCAACATCTGGGGGTTAGGGTTAGGGGGCACAAATCCACGGGTTAGGGGGCGCAAATTACTTGCCTTGCCCCGGGTGCTGACAACCCACGCTACGCCACTGCCTCTTCCTCCTCCTGTTTTAATGCTATTTTCAGCTGTTTTTAATTCTATGCTTGTAAATCCGCTTGATTCACATGCAAATGGTGATTCTTAATAAAAAAAGTCCTTCCAGTAGCACCTTAGAGACCAACTAAGTTCGTTCTTGGTATGAGCTTTCATGTGCATGCACACTTCTTCAGATACTTAAATCATCATCTATAGGCCTTTTAAATGGAATTGTTATAGGAATCTATCTGCACATAAATAAAATACATGTATATATTTTATCAGCTGCCTTGGAGGCAAGACGTAAATTTCTATCAATAAATCGGTCAGATCCCTATAGTTGTTTCAGCGCCTGATAACTTGCCAAAGTTCTTCTCACCTTGCATTTTCTGTCCTTTAGAAGTGTTCCTAGTTTTGCATGTGGGGAATTTATATTTATTTTTGGTAATTTCTCGCTGGGTTCGTTGAGCAGGAGGTGTCTGTGAGATTGCTTTTGAAACAGCTGGGCATGTTCAGGGCGAGGTTGTATCACACTGCGCCCGGGAGGCTGTTGTGATGCTATTCACACTTACGCAGAAACTGTGACTTGTGCTGTTCAGATTTCCCACTCTGCTGCCATTGCAAGCTCTGAGAACCAAAGCGCTGCTGCCCGTGCGGTCTGCGGTCCACGCTGCGCCACCAAGCGCAAGGCGAACTCTGAACGTGGCAATGCCGATCTGTTACAATGCATCATGTGGATACAAATGTCAGGCCAGCAGCAAGTGGGGAAGAGCATGAAAAGTTTCCGGGCTAGGAAACTATGCTGTGGGACGGCTGTTATCATAAATGTATAAAGAGCAGGAAGGTGGTAGAATCACTGGGATTTTTAAAGTAGAAGTTGGATGGCCATCAGTCATGGATACAAGAAGCCAAACGCAGCAATGCAGGGAACGTGTTGCTGTGGCAAAGAACCGAAGGGAAATGCTGACCTTATATCCCTTCCCGGCTCTTGCCACCAGGTGCTGTGAGTTACCAATCGGCCTCACCTGTGTGGCCAGGCCTTGCCTCTTCAGAACAAACTTAGGAAGGCCCCAATCCTGCAAAGTCCTATTGGTCACAGGAATTGGCACATCCTCCCTGCCGAGTCAACCGGCTTTACGCTCTAGCACCCGGAGTGGCGGCGGCGGTGGCGGTGGCAGGGGGGCCAAGCCGTCCACAGGGGTGGCATGACAATCCGCACACACGGGTGGCACGGTGACCCCCCCCAGGGGGTGGGGGGTGGCGTGGCGAGCTGCCCACTGAGTCCACCTGACGGACACAAGCCCCATGCTGCCATTTCGGGCAGCGCGGGTTCCTGAGCCACCGTGACACTCCCAGGAAAGATGTGTGGCTCGGGCGCACTGCAGACCGGGCCCCGTGGTAAGTGCCGCCTCCCACGGTGTGCCTTTTTGTCAACCCCTCAGGGATGACACCCGGGGTGGACCGCACCCACCGCACCCACCCCCTTCATACACCTGATACGGAAGGGGGGGCATGCCTTCTTCACCTTCTTCGCTACAATATATCCATTTATTTCCAATTGTCAATGTCAAAAGGAACTAAAATCTATAAAATTCATAGAAAATCAACGTGCCAATTTGCTCAATTTCTCTAGGACTCCATGACACCTCCCCTGTCTTCCATAATCCCTCAAGCAAGGTGTCAAGACCCTAATCCTGTCAAATCACTCTGCCAAGCCTTTCCTCTGGGCAATACCAGGTGCCAGACTTTACATATTTGGACAATTGTCCTCTCATCACCGATACTCAGGAAGCGCTTATCCGCGCATATCTCCAGCTCTGCATATTCCCCCTCCCTCCTCGGTATGTTAATCTCTGTAACCCAACCTCTCTTTAATGTATTCATGATGTAACTATGATGTATTTTGCACTGTTTTCTGGGACATGGAGGGAAGTTTCAAAAGTTCATGTCACCCCTTTCTCACTGTTCAATCTCGCCTTGAACCTGTTGCGCAATAAACTTGGATCTTCTGCTGCTTGCTCCTGTCACCGGCTGAGCTCATTTTCCTCCGCAGGGACCCGCGGACTTAGTCCGACGAGCTGGGTGGCAGAGCAGCCTCGCACCCAGATTTTACCGTAACACGCCCCTGCTGGGAAGGTCACACCACCTACTAGTCACATGCAAGGAAAGATGCTCCAGGCCAGAAGGAACAGGAAGTTACGACTGGCTGGACCAAATATCCCCTGCACGGCCACTCTAGCAAAGCAGGTAATGTTGTACTTGACTTGATTTTAAATTACTGCCCCCCCCCCCATATTCTATCACCGACTTGAGCCCATACCTCAGAACCCATTGAAACAATACAAAAGAGAAAGATAGGTAGGTAGATGTTATGTACTGAGTTGAATAGGATCCAAAATGCAGCAGTCTGATTGGTCCACAGGAACCACCCAATCCAGCTCCAGGTGGAAGTGTATCCGCAACCTGATTGGCCTACAGGAGAATCCCGGAATTAGCCAATCACATGGGGCCCATTGTGTAAATAATGTGTATAAAGCAGACATTCTGGGGGAACTTCCATTCCTCCTCACCACTAGGAGCTGAATAAAGAGCAGGAAATCCACTCTCGACTCCGAGTATATTTCAGTAGATAAAAACAAATACTTAAACTCCCTTCATTGTGAACATGAGCATGCATCTGCTGGTTTGCTGCCAGGACAGCTTCAAGGCACTTGTGGTGATTCACAAAGTCCTAAACAACTTGGGGACAAAGTAGTTTAAGGACCTGACTTCTTATGCTCTACCTCGATCTCCAAGAACTTCTGCACCCATGAGGTCCAGCTGAACTTCACTGGGGCTGAGGCCCTGCCCTATAGAATTTGCTACCAGCAGAATCATGTTGTTGTTGTTTAGTCCTTTAGTCATGTCCGCCTCTTCGTGACCCCCTGGACCAGAGCACGCCAGGCACTCCTGTCTTCCACTGCCTCCCGCAGTTTGTTCAAACTCATGCTGGTAGCTTCGAGAACACTGTCCAACCATCTCATAGAACTGTAGAGTTGGTCCAACCCCTATAATGCAGGAATCTTTTTGCCCAACATGGGGCTCAAAACCAGTACTTTGAGATTAATAGTCTGAGCTATCAATCCTTCAGCAGTAACCACCCAGGCCTGCTTTTACGTAACTTCTGAAAACTGTACTATTGTTTGGACAGGGCGCTGAAATATGAATTACCCCTTTTACCCAATCAGTACCAGCGGCGTAGCATGGGTTGTCAGCACCCGGGGCAAGGCAAGTAATTTGCGCCCCCTAACCCGGGGCAAGGCAAGTAATTTGCGCCCCTAACCCCTAACCTGCCGCCGCTGCCAGCTTCTTCTTGCTGCTGCCTGGGCTGGGGTATTTACGGTAAGGCGAGTTGCCGCTGGCGCTGCCGCCCAAACGACGCCGCTTGCCCGGAGGAGGAGGAGGGCAGAGAGGCGAGGAAAATGCAACATGGCGCAGCAGCTGCAGCAGCAGCGGCGGGGCTGTGAGGAGGGGCTGCCTGGCGCGCCCTCCGCAGCCCTGGCGCGCGGGGACCGCGGCGAGCGCTGACAGCCGCTGCCTGCCGGACGCCTTCAGCCCGGACGTGCGCACAGCTCGTCGGTTCCGCGAGACATGGGGCTCTGCTACAGCCTGCGCCCAAGGCTCTTCGGCGACTCCGGAGGCAGCGAGCGCCCCCCCCCAGATGTTGCGCCCGGTGCCACACTGGAAGAGTGGCAGATGCAACTGATGGATTATATGCAACTGGCCGAGATGACTGGTAGAATCCGAGACCTGGGAGAGGAGAGGGTTGAGGAAGTCTGGAGGAAATTCAAGATTTTTTTACAAAAATATTGTAATTTGGTTGAATGTTAAGAAGGATGCTAGATCATAAATAATTGCCCACCACTGAATTAGATCTGAATTTGACGATAAGTGAGATTAAGGAAAATACAAACTTTTTGGAGAATTGCTAGATTTTATTTAAATGAGCGGAGATAAGATTGCAAACAAGTGGGTAATTTGCTTGGAAAAACTTTTTGTAACGATGCAAGTGCGAGCGGGAGACGCGAGGGAGTCCAAAAGAAGTGACGAAATTATGTTATGAGATAAGTAATGTTGATTAATATTTATGCATTTGTATTCAAAAATTTTTAATAAATATGTATAAAAAAAAAAAGATGTTGCGCCCGGTGCGGCCGGCCCCCCTGCACCCCCCACGCTACGCCACTGATCAGTACTAATGTATATAAAAAAGCCCTTGGCTTTATGTGTTGCCAGATTCAGGTCCTCTACTTGCTTATTTACCTATCCACCTGTCCTGCAGCCTGTCAGTCTTTCCCACGCTTCGAAAGGTGTCTTTTCGCAGCCTCCAGAGTTTGTGCAGCCGAACGTTTCTGGAGGCAGGCGCAGCTGTGGCAGCAGAAAAATGCTGACTTGAAAAAAGGCCTCTGGCTGCTTCTCAGAACTATGAACCACTCCATGCAGGCAAACCTCAGTCGTCGGGAGCTGCGAGAGCAGACAAGCCACCTGGCTCTCTTGGCACGGGCATGACTAAGTGTCGCTGTGACGCCCAATCAGCATCTGAGGTATTGGTGGTCGGAAGTGGGGTTGTTCTGTTGCACCACAGGAAATTGTGCGCATTTCCTGCAAAGTGTGGCTGCTGGCGTGTCGTTGAGCAAGGAGAGCCTGACCATGCAAATGTGGCCTTGTGTGGGTTTTGAGTGGGTGTGGAAATGAGATTCCTTGTGGGTCAGACAACGTGCTTTGCTTTTAGAAAGCAAGAAGGCATTGGAACGTGAATCGTACTTTCTGGCTCCAATTCAAGGGGAATCGTTTCTGGCTCCAATTCTGGCTCCAATTCAAGGGGAATCATAGAATCGTAGACTTAGAAGGGGCCACGAGAGTCATCTAGTCCAGCCCGCTGCAATGCAGAAATCTCAATTAAAGCAAGCAGGACAGGTGGCCATCTAACTTCTGCTTAAAAGGCTCCAAGGAATGAGAGTCCACCACCTGAATATAATTCTCTGGACACATTCTCCGGACTTGTAAGGGTTTGTGGAGGAGGGATTCAAGCACATAACCCGGACATTTGGGTTTGCACAATTAAAGTGGAGCAAGGTTCTCTGTCTCCCCAGGGCAACAAAAGCACGTTTTAAAAGAAAGGAGTATAAAAACATAAAAAAAGAGTGTGCTGGATCTGGAAAATGGGTAACCCTCTAGTCCAGGATCCTGTTCTCACAGTGGTCAACCGGGTGTCCCAGTGGGAAACCAGGGAACTCTCCTGCAGTTTCCAGGTACTGGTATCCCAAAGCATTAGTTTCTTCAGCGGTCACAGCTTTTAAAACACAATAACAAGAAAGAATTGAAACCACCAGTGACATACCGCTTGATAATTTTTGGAGGAAGGATCAAGGCAGTTAACAAACAGTAAGTGTAATGTTCATTGGAGTTACAGTGGTACCTCAGGTTACATTCGCTTCAGGTTACATACGTTTCAGGTTACAGACTCTGCTAACCCAGAAATAGTGCTTCAGGCCCCATTAGCTAAAGTGGTGCTTCAGGTTAAGAACAGTTTCAGGTTAAGTACAGACCTCTGGAACGAATTAAGTACTTAACTTGAGGTACCACTGTATTAGCTAAAACACAAAATAGTATACAAAGAACTTAGAAATGTTACCTTGGCCACTGCGGAAGTACCCTACGTACCATTGTATTGCAAGTAAACTAAACAGGGAATAAAAGCGATTGTTGGTTGTCCATGTCATCTGGAAACTACAGAAGGAGTTGCGTGCCAAGGCACCTGAGCCACAGAGTTCCTAGGAGAACAATAAAACACACTGACACAAATTATTTTGCTTTATGGGTTGAAATAGGACACAGTTTTATTGGTTACAGATGTGAGCGGTTTGTCTTAGGCTATATCTTGACTCCTGCCCATCTGCACCGAGTCCACAGAAGGATAAACAACAGATAGGGGGTGCCCTGTGACTTATATGAGATAGTGGCACCACCCCGAGGGGTCCCAATAGGGGCTGTGACATGGCCCTAGCCCACGCCCAGGCTTCGGACAGTATTCACACCCCAGATCCCTTTAACAGGACATCCTTACTGAGGAGGGGAAGGCGAAGGCAATAACCTCCCCTCAAGCCAACCAAAGGCTTACCCAATGCAATGCCGCCCACCGATAAAGAGGTGAGTGGACTTGTCCCAAAGTCCTCACAGTTGACTTTGAACCTCTGGTGTTGTTAACTCTTGGCTGAGTTTGGTTTCGCAAACGGTCAGCTTGTGAGAGTGAGGAATGCAAAGCAGGGAATCACAAACGGCACCCACCTTCTCACTGTATCCCATTCTGGCCTCTGCAAAAAAGACCACAGTCACCTTTGTCATTAAGCAACACCAATCGGAAAAGAAGCATGAAAAGGCTCACGATGGATTTTTGGAGATGGGTTTTTAAGAAGCAGATGCATGAGGCGAAGCCAAATGATCCCTGGAAGCTGACAATGGATCTGAGGCTTGACTTCCACAGCGTGGAACCCGGATGGACGGTAACATTTCAGGAGCATGCTCATGGAAGGTAAAAAACAAACAAAGCTTCTACCAGATAGCTAATATTTTTGTAATGCGCAGGAACATAGAGAGCTGCCTTTTCCTGATTCAGAGCATTGGTCCATCTAGCACTGGGCTGTCTCCCCTGACCGGCTGCGGTTCCATGTAGGGTTCCATGTAGGGTTCCATGTCGGGTTCTCTCTTGGCCCTAAATAGAATCGTGGAATACTAGAGTTGGAAGGGACCCCAAGTCATCTAGTCCAACCCCCTGCAATGCCATTGGGGATTGAAAGTGGGACATTCTGTGTGCAGACTCTCTTCTCCTGATCTACGTCTCATCCCATATTGTGCTCCAGCACACCTGCAGAGTGAGCCCAGCTGGGAGTTTTTTGTGGAATTGATAGTGCTTATGCACACAGGGTTTTTGCAGCATCTGTACCTTGTCAACGTCTTCAAAATGCCAAGGTATCTCTCTCTCTCTCTCTCTCTCTCTCTCTCTCTCTCTCTCTGAGTTTCCTCTTCCCATGGAAAACCCATTACCATATTTTTCGCTCTATAGGGCGCACTGGACCATAGGGCGCACCTAGATTTTAGGGGGGAGGGAAATAAAGAATTTTTTTTTAATTTCCCCACCAGCCCCAAAGAGCAAAGAAGCCAAGACAGCGAGCGGGATCCATCCCGCTCGCTGTCTTGGCTTCCTCTTTAGCCGCGCGCAACCTCTCCAGCCGGGAGATGCTGCGTGCAGCTTTGGCAGAAGCCAAGACAGCGAGCAGGATGGATCCCGTTCGCTGTCTTGGCTTCCTTTTTAGCCGCAGGGCTTGGGAAGCCCGAGCTTCCTCTGACCCCAGCCCCCAGAATGGGATCGGGAGCGGGGACGAGGTTGTGTGCAACCTCGCCTTCGCTCCCAGAGCTTGCTGCTATCCGCAAGCCTTCTGAGCCTGGCAGGAGCTCTCGCCAGGCTCTGAAGGCTTGCGGATAGCTGCCTGAAGCCCGGGGTGCGCAGCAGGAGTTGGCGCTGCGCTCCCTGGGCTTCAGGCTTCAGGCTGCTGTCCGCAAGCCTTCAGAGCCCGGCAGATAGCTGCCTGAAACCCGGGGTGCGCAGCCTGCATTCGCTCCATAGGACGCACACACATTTCCCCTTCATTTTTGGAGGGGGAAAAGTGCGTCCTATACAGCGAAAAATACGGTAAGTAGAAATAACCCGTTATAATCTGCTGTGGAAGCTCATTAGCTCATGGGGGGGGGGCAGTTTGTCTCATGTGATATGATGTTTTGGTGGATGTTCTCTCTATCACAACACCTTTGCTCTCCTTTCCTTCTCACCTGATATCAGGTGCCCAAGTGGGTATGGCTGGGGAAGAACCACTGGGAGGAGGAGTCACTGAGTACTTTAAAACCATTGTTCTCTATGGGCAATTAGCTGAAGGTTACAATGTACAATATGCAAGGTCCACGCTTCAGGAGAGCATCAACAGAAGTACCAAATTCTGCTTGCTTCCCGCCCCCCCATCTCTCTCCCTGCTAGATTTACCTGTTCCAGATGCCTCCACAGCTGGTCCTCACACCAAGTTCTTATCCTGTTCCACATGCAATGGGAGAGTTCTGAGAGGCGAGGACACGTCAAGATGAAGCCCTTGGGTCAACGGTGCCACGAATGTTCTCTGGACACGTACGAAGAGCCACAGTTCTCTGAGGACGACGTTGCCGACATCTTGAAAGACTTGATTCTTGACATCAGGGAGAAGTGCTATGGGGAGCAGGTTGACCGCAGCCAGCTCTCTAAGGTGGTCTGTCACGAGGGTGGTCCGCATAAGCGCGAGTTTTGTGAAGGGTGCCAGCTGGGAATCCACAAAGGGCAACACGGGCGGTCAAAGAAAGCAAAGCACCATGGGAAACCCCAAAGCACAGGGTATCCGGCGACCATTATACAGATAGAAACACCAAGTCCATCATTCCCGAGGTCCTCAGCCCCATCATTCACAGGGTCCTCATTCCCTATACAGTGTTGCAATTGCTGCCTTTGTTTTATAATTCTGATTCTAATTATAATTTTCATTGTCTGGTACTGGGGATAGCAGAGCAGGCGGTATAGTTAAACTGCAATGGAAATTCAGGCACCCACCCCTTGGTGGCTTTGCCTGCCGTGACTTTATAAGCCCTGCCGCCTCCTGTACAAAAGCTGCCGAATGTCTGCAAAGGCTTTTCTGTATTCTGAAACTATTACGCCAGTGGCAAATTGTGATGGATCAGAACATCTCTGGTGGAAGATGTTTTGCCTTTTCTTCCCTTTTAATTCTTTGCTACTCAAATAGAATGTCGTTCAATCAATCAATCAATCAACCGTTGTGTGATCAGCTGCTCATTAGTGGCAAATCAGAACACAGCTTTTATAGTAGTTCAAAACAAGAGTCATAAAACATCTGAACATTCTCAAAACATAGACACCTTTCTACAAACATAAGGAAATGTTACAGGTCATGAGAAGCAGCTGAGCAGCTGGATGGCAAAACTATTGCAATAGTTTTAATAAATGCTGGGTCCCTCTTGGATACGGGACTTGAATTCGCTTCCGTGGTTTATTTAGCAGGTGATCCCTCACCTGGGGAAACAACAAGGTGATATAGAAGTGACTTCTTTTGCAGGTGGAGTGGATGGTCACCCCCCAATTTTTTTTAATGGCCACCCACGTAATACAGTAGTGCCTGACAGACAGAATGTGAACAGGTGAACTTTCCCCATAATTGCATTTCCATACTACCTTTGAATTTCAGCAGATTCACGGGTTTTCCTTCATGTGTTGATCAGTGACCATCAACATCTTTGTACGTCTTAACAACTGTCTCTCCCCTCCCCCAGTCCTGTTGATGCCCTGGTCTGGTAGACCTGGTAAACTGCATTTTTTTAACACTGCAACACTGTCTCTCCCCAGGTGAAGACTTCGAGCATTTAGTAATTCCTAACATATACTAACTCTAACTATGGGTGTCCCAAAACTGTACAGCATTGTACAGATTGGACAATGGACAGATGGCCATCCAACCTCTGCTTAAAATCCTTCAAGGATGGAGAGTCCACCTCCTGAATATATTTTTCTGGACACATTCTCCAGACTTGTAAGGGTTTGGGGAGCAGGGATTCAAGCACATAACCAGGATGTTTAGGTAAAGGTAAAGGGATCCCTGACCATTAGGTCCAGTTGTGACCAACTCTGGGGTTGTGGCGCTCATCTCGCTTTATTAGCTGAGGGAGCCGGCGTACAGCTTCTGGGTCATGTGGCCAGCATGACTAAGCCGCTTCTGGTGAACCAGAGCAGCGCACGGAAACACCGCTTACCTTCCCGCCAGAGCAGTACCTGTTTATCTACCTGCACTTTGACGTGCTTTCGAACTGCTAGGTTGGCAGGAGCAGGGACTGAGCAATGGGAGCTCACCCCGTCGTGGGGTTTCGAACTGCCAACCTTCTGATCGACAAGTCCTAGGCTCTGTGGTTTAACCCACATTGTCACCCGTGTCCCAACCAGGACGTTTAGTTTTGCGCAATTAAAATGGAGCAAGGTTCTCTGTCTCCCCAGGGCAACAAAAGCACGTTTTAAAAGAAAGGAGTATAAAAACATAAAAAAAGAGCGTGCTGGATCTGGAAAATGGGTAACCCTCTAGTCCAGGATCCTGTTCTCACAGTGGTCAACCAGGGGGCCCAATGGGAAACCAGGAAGCAGGACTTGAGCTTCCTAGGGAAGTCTCCTCTCCTGCACTTTCCAGGTATACAGTGGTACCTCGGGTTAAGAACTTAATTCATTCTGGAGGTCCGTTCTTAACTTGAAACTGTTCTTAAATTGAGATACCACTTTAGCTAATGGGGCCTTCCGCAGCCGGAGCATGATTTCTGTTCTCATCCTGAAGCAAAGTTCTTAACCCGAGGTACTATTTCTGGGTTAGCAGAGTCTGTAACCTGAAGCGCCTGTAACCTGAAGCCTCTGTAACCCCAGGTACCACTGTACTGGTACCCGAAAGCATTAATTTCTTCAACCATCACAGCTCTTAAAACACAATAACAAGAAAGAATTGAAACCACAAGTGACATACTGCTTGATAATTTTTGGAGGAAGGATTAAGGCAGTTAGCAAACAGTAAGTGTAAAACCCACGCAGGTGGCGCTGTGGGTTAAAGCCTCAACGCCTAGGACTTGCCGATCGAAAGGTCGGCGGTTTGAATCCCTGCGGCGGGGTGCGCTCCCGCTGCTCGGTCCCAGCGCCTGCCAACCTAGCAGTTCGAAAGCACCTCCAGGTGCAAGTAGATAAATAGGGACCGCTTCCAGCGGGAAGGTAAACGGCGTTTCCGTGTGCGGCTCTGGCTCGCCAGAGCAGCGATGTCACGCTGGCCACGTGACCCGGAAGTGTCTCCGGACAGCGCTGGCCCCTGGCCTCTTAAGTGAGATGGGCGCACAACCCCAGAGTCTGTCAAGACTGGCCCGTACGGGTAGGGGTACCTTTACCTTTACCTTTAAGTGTAATGTTCATTGGAGCTATTAGCTAAAACACAAAATAGTATACGAAGAAGCTTAGAAATGTTACCTTGGCCACTACGGAAGTACGCTATATACTATTGTATTGCAAGTAAACTAAACAGGTAATAAAAGCTATTGTTGGCTATCCATGCCACCTGGAAACTACAGAAAGAGTTGTCCCAAAGTCCTCACAGTTGACTTTGAACCTCTGGTGTTGTTAACTCTTGGCTGAGTTTCGTTTTGCAAACATACGGACCGGTCAGCTTGTGAGAGTGAGGAAAGCAAAGCAGGGAATCACAAACGGCACCCACCTTCTCACTGCATCCCATTCTGGCCTCTGCAAAAAAGACCACAGTCACCTTTGTCATTAAGCAACACCGATCGGAAAAGAAACATGAATAGGCTCACGATGGATTTTTGGAGACGGGTTTTTAAGAAGCAGATGAATGAGGTGAAGCCAAATGATATCTGGAGGCTGACAATGGATCGCAGGATTGAATTCCACAGCGTGGAACCCGGGTGGACAGAAGCATTTCAGGAGCATGCTCATGGAAGGTAAAAACAACAACAACAAAGCTTCTACCAGATAGCTAACATTTTTGTAATGCCCAGGAACACAGAGAGATGCCATTTCCTGAATCAAAGCATTGGTCCATCTAGCACTGGGCTGTCTCCCCTGACTGGCTGTGGTTCTCCAGGGTTCCATGTAGGTTCTCAGGGTTCTCCTGAGGTCCACTCTTCAGGAGAGCTTCAATAAAAGTACCAAATTCTGCCTGCTTCTCCTCCCATCATCTCTCCCTCTCTCCCTGCTAGATTTACCTGTTCCGGATGCTGGCACAGCTGGTCCTCACACCAAGTTCTTATCCTGTTCCACATGCAATGGGAGAGTTCTGAGAGGCGAGGACACGTCAAGATGAAGCGCTTTGGTCAACGGTGCCACGAATGTTCTCTGGACACGTACGAAGAGCCACAGTTCTCTGAGGACGACGTTGCCGACATCTTGAAAGACTTGATTCTTGACATCAGGGAGAAGTGCTATGGGGAGCAGGTTGACCGCAGCCAGCTCTCTAAGGTGGTCTGTCACGAGGGTGGTCCGCATAAGCGCGAGTTTTGTGAAGGGTGCCAGCTGGGAATCCACAAAGGGCAACAAGGACGGTCGAAGCAAGCAGAGCACCATGGGAAACCCCAAATCACAGGGTATCCGGCGACCATTATACAGATAGAAACACCAAGTCCATCATTCCCGAGGTCCTCAGCCCCGTCATTCACAGGGTCTTCAGCCCCGTCATTCCCAAGGCCCTCAGCCCCATCATTCACAGGGTCTTCAGCCCCGTCATTCCCCTGGTCTTCAGCCCCATCATTCCCAAGGCCCTCAGCCCCATCAATCACAGGGTCTTTATCCCCATCATCCACAGGGTCCTCAGCCCCAACACAGAGTTGCAATTACTGTATTTGGTCTGTAATTCTAATTATAGCAGTATTTATAATTTCAATTATAATTTTCATTGCCTATATGGTTTCGTTGCCTAACTGGTTCCAGCGATAGCAGAGCAGGCAGGGAATTTAAACTGCAATGCAGATTCAGACACCCACTCCTGCTGGCTTTGCTTGCCGTGACTTTAGAAGCCCTGCTGCCTCCTGTACAAAAGCTGTCGAATGTCTGAATATGCCTTTCTGTATTCTGAAACTATTATACCAGTGGCAAATTGTGACGGTGTAAGAGTTACCTTTTCTTCCCTTTTCTTTCTTTGCTACTCGAATAGAATGTCGTTCAATCAATCAATCAATCAATCAATCAATCAAGTATACCGTTGTGTGATCAGCTGCTAGTTGTGTGATCAGCAAATCAGAACACAGCTTTTATAGTAGTTCAAACAAAGAGTCATAAAACATCTGAACATTCTTAAAACATAAACACCCTTCTACATACATCAGGAAATGTTACAGGTCATGAGAAGCAGCTGAGCAGCTGGTTGGCAAGGCTGTGCTATTGCAATGATTTTAATAAATGCTGGGTCCCTCTTGGATACGGGACTTGAATTCGCTTCCGTGGTTTATTTAGCAGGTGGTCCCTCACCTGGGGAATGAACAAGTTGATATAGAAGTGAATTCTTTTGCAGGTGGAGTGGATGGCCAGCCCCCCCCCTTTTTAATGGCCACCCACGTAATACAGTGTCCGACAGATAGAATGTGAACAGGTGAACTTTCCCCATAATTGCATTTTCATACTAGAGAAAGCTTAACCTTTGAATTTCAGCAAATTCAAATGTCTTCCTTCATGCGTTGACCATCAACATCTTTGTACGTCTTAACAGCTCTCTGCCAATCCCACCCCCCATCCGACGATGCCCTGCTCTGGCAGACAAGCTTAAACTGCATTTTTTCTATTATACACTGCAACACTATCTCTCCCCCAGGTGAAGACTTCAAGCATTTAGAAATTCCTAACATTTACTAACTCTAACTATGGGTGCCTCAAAACTGTATACCATTGTACTGCAAGTTAACTATACAGTGAATTATTAAGGAGTTCCTGATTTCTACCTCCTAAGCCTTTTTGCAAAGTTTTCCCATGTTGCATTTGCCATTTGGTTGGGGGGCAGCAATGGCAAACTAGTTTTTGTTTTAAGATTTTAAAATAAGAACATATTTTGTTTTAATGGGGCTGCATATTTCTGCTACCAGCTGATTTTATTATTCATTACCTGTTCTGTTTGATCTTAAAAAGAGAGGTCTGTTGTTATTTCTTTCTGAGGTATTACTTGTT
Source organism: Podarcis cretensis (assembly GCF_951804945.1). Classification (NCBI taxonomy): domain Eukaryota; kingdom Metazoa; phylum Chordata; class Lepidosauria; order Squamata; family Lacertidae; genus Podarcis; species Podarcis cretensis. The sequence continues at coordinate 99,427,203 of NC_137174.1, forward strand.
CCTGGAGATTTTAAGACATTGAAGGATTGGGTAGGAGAAAGCTGTTTCAAATGAATAAAATAAATTACATTAAAAAAAAAACCCTCTCGGATCCTGTGTATTTGTTATGGATACTTCCAAAATACCTAATGATAATGAATAGTAGTGCTAGCAATGGAAGTCAAATAGGTAACTCCCCTATCCCCAGCAAAAAGTGTTTGTGCAACAGGATTTATTTATTTCATAAAATTTATAATCTGCTTGATTGGAAAAAAAAGCTTCATAGGGGTTTACAAAAAGAATAAAGCAATGAAATTATCAATAAGACAAATTATTAACAATGTCCCATATTAAAAATATGGGACGCAGGTGGCGCTATGGGACGCAGGTGGCGCTGTGGGTTAAAGCCTCAGCGCCTAGGACTTGCCGATCGAAAGGTCGGCGGTTCGAATCCCTGCGGCGGGGTGCGCTCCCGCTGCTCGGTCCCAGCGCCTGCCAACCTAGCAGTTCGAAAGCACCTCCGGGTGCAAGTAGATAAATAGGGACCGCTTACCAGCGGGAAGGTAAACGGCGTTTCCGTGTGCGGCTCTGGCTCTGGCTCTGGCTCTGGCCAGAGCAGCGATGTCACGCTGGCCACGTGACCCGGAAGTGTCTCCGGACAGCGCTGGCCCCTGGCCTCTTAAGTGAGATGGGCGCACAACCCCAGAGTCTGTCAAGACTGGCCCGTACGGGCAGGGGTACCTTTACCTTTACCTTACACACCTCAGTTGCAATTTTCTTATAGCCCTATGATTTTTATGATCGATAAAAGCATTTTTCTCTTCTGCAGGAGCAAACTGAAAAGATAACATTTACATTTCTCACAATATAGACTCACAGCCCTGGAAGGGTTCCACCAATATAATTCAAACCAACCCCCATTCCCATAACAATATATAGTGGACTATCAGCCTCGTATCCTGGCATTGCTCGGGAATTCTGAGAAATCAGTGCAGTTTTGAAATCAGAGGTTAAATTCAGCACCATTTTGAAAGGCTCCACCCACCATCTTGATGGAGTCCAGTTGTAACCGAACATAGACAAAGCCTGTTCCTCGATCTCAGGAACCAACGTTTGCTTGCAATATCTCTGCTCCACAAGCTACAGGAAGCCCCAGCTGCTGGAAGCGTCAAGGTAAGGAGAGCAAACTGCGCGGAAACACTTAGTTATTTGATTATTTCATTAAAACTGACGAAAAAGGGCACAGTGAAGTCATCGTGTGCTAGGAACCAAATCCTCAAAGTTCTTATTACTCAGGAGCCAAAGGGGTAGGAAATCTGTAGAAACAATGTGTTCAGCGCTACCCTAGTAGGGAAGCCTAAGGGGCCGCAGTGAAGTATTGCTACAAAAGGTGTTGCCCAAAAGCCATCAGGGTAGGCTTTCAACTTCTGATGTTGTTTGTTAAGAAACTTTTCCTGGTAAGTCTCACTTCAGTTTCGTTTCTCAAAGGTTTGGGCTGGGCAGCTTGTGTGAGCGAGGAAATAGAAAGCTGGCAAGAAGGTGAACTACCCACTGTTTCACTGGACTCCGATACGGGCCTCTGAAAAAACAAAATAGGCTTTATATTAAGCAGGACCGATCCCAAAATATACACGAAGAAGATGAACATGGACTTTTGGAGAGCGGTTTTCAAGGAGCAGATTGAAGCAGTGAAACCGAGAGATTTCTGGAGACTAACAATGGATCAGAGCCTTGACTTCCATAATGTGGCATCTCCATGGAGGAAATCGCTGCAGGAACACGCTCACGGAAGGTAAAACATCAGCTGCTACTGCATACCCAATAATTTTGCAATGCACAGAGCCATAAAAAGCTGCCTTTTGCTGTGTGAGACGCTCAGTACTGCCTACCCTGACTGACAGCGATTCTCCAGCAGGCAGGGCCAAACGTGGCCCTTCAGCTGTTTGGGGACTACAGTTCCCATCATCCCTGACCACTGGTTAGTCGGGTTGATGGGAGTTGTAGTCCCAAAACAGCTGGAGGGCCAAGTTTGGCCATGCCTGCGTCCAGGGTTTCATTCAGGGCCAGTGTGGTGTAGTGGTTAAGAGCGGTGGACTCGTAATCTGGGGAACCGGGTTCGCTTCCCCGCTCCTCCACATGCAGCTGCTGGGTGACCTTGGGCCAGTCACACTTCTCTGAAGTCTCTCAGCCCCACTCACCTCACAGAGTGTTTGTTGTGGGGGAGGAAGGGAAAGGAGAATGTGAGCCGCTTTGAGACTCCTGAAGGGGAGTGAAAGGCGGGATATCAAATCCAAACTCTTCTTCTTCTTCTTCTCTCCTAACCCTACCCAGAGTTGTCATTGGGGACTGATCTAGATCTCTTCTCCCGAGCTACAGCTCTTCCCATAATGTGCTCCAGCACACCAGTGGCTTCAAAGATCTGTCGAGGTCCCCTCAGACAGGGGGTTATCGTGAGATGGATAGCAGCTTTGCACACAAAACTTTTTGTCACCACACCTTTACTGCACCTGAGCCAAACCTTGCCAGTTTGTTTTCAGTGTAATAATAATAATAATAATAATAATAATAATAATAATAATATATTATTTATACCCCGCCCATCTGGCTGAGTTTCCCCAGCCACTCTGGGCGGCTCCCAATCAAGTGTTAAAAACAGTACAGCGTTAAATATTAAAAACTTCCCTGAACAGGGCTGCCTTCAGATGTCTTTTAAAAATAGGATAGCTGCTTATTTCCTTCACATCTGAAGGGAGGGTGTTCCACAGGGTGGGCGCCATTACCGAGAAGGCCCTCTGTCTGGTTCCCTGTAACCTCACTTCTCGCAGGGAGGGAACTGCCAAAAGGCGCTCGGCACTGGATCTCAGTGTCCAGGCTGAATGATGGGGGTGGAGACGCTCCTTCAGGTATACTGGACCGAGGCCGTTTAGGGCTTTAAAGATCAGCACCAGCACTTTGAATTGTGCTCGAAAACGTACTGGGAGCCAATGCAAATCTCTCAGAACCGGTGGTATGTGGTCCCGGCGACCACTCCCAGTCACCAGTCTAGCTGCCGCATTCTGGATTAATTGCAGTTTCCGGTATTAGTATAGTATAGTATAGTATAGTATAGTATAGTATAGTATAGTATAGTATAGTATAGTATAATACCAAAATAATTTTGGGGGGTATTTACAACCAGAAACAGTATCTATGCCTCTCTTCAAGAGCATTGGCTAATCTTCTACAGTTCTCCATGACATATTGTGTTGCGCAGGGATTTTCAACTCTGACAAATATGAAAGATCAGAAAAGAGAAAGGTTTCTTTGTGTTGATGAAGAGATGGGTGTTTATTTGTCTCAAATGAGACCTGAGATTACCTCTAATTAAGTTTGTATACATACTTAAGGTACACATATAAGAGGCTTGTTTATTTATAATTCTATCTGCGAAATGATTCATGTTCTTCTGTAGCCACATTGTTTTACACTTTCTGGGTGTCCCATAGTCCTATTATAAAGTAGTTGTGTTTTGTGCTATAAATCAAGAACTTCTAGAAGTTGTTTCTTTGTGTTTTCTTATCAATGAAAAATTCAGTGTGGCACAAGCAAATTTGTATTCTGAAAGTGTGGCCCAGGAAAAAAAAACCCTTCGAGAACCAGTACAACAGCTTCCTCTCTTGAAAGGAGGGCAGAAAGGAGCTCTGGGATTTCATGTGACTTCAGGCTCATACACAGTTTCTTTTGATTCGTTTTCTGAGCATAAAGGTAAAGGTCCAGTCGTGGCCGACTCTGGGGTTGCGGCGCTCATCTCGCTTTATTGGCTGAGGGAGCCAGTGTACAGCTTCCGGGTCATGTGGCCAGCATGACTAAGCTGCTTCTGGTGAACCAGAGCAGCGCACGGAAACGCCGTTTACCTTCCCACCGGAGTGGTACCTATTTATCTACTTGCACTTTGACGTGCTTTTGAACTGCTAGGTTGGCAGGAGCAGGGGCCGAACAACGGGAGCTCACCCCGTTGCGGGGATTCGAACCGCCGACCTTCTGATCAGCAAGTCCTAGGCTCTGTGGTTTAACCCACAGCACCACCCGCATCCCAGTTTCTGAGCATATTGTGTACTGATTAGTCCCCCCAAGTCCGAGACCATTTCTTATGGTTCCACAGCGGTACCTTGCGAAAACACGATCCTACCCACTGAACTGCAGCTCAGTTAAACAAAACCTCTTTGGGTTTTCCACTTGTCTTCTAAGATCTGATTCAGTAGTAAGATTCAATTTTTGCAAGGCACAGCTGCAGAACAGCAAGGAAAGCTCTTGGGCCCAAAGACACAATACAATCAAAACACAGGTCAAGTGTGGATGAGCCCTTTGTTATGTACTGAGCTGAATCCTAGAACAATAGGGTCCAGAATGCAGCAGTCTGATTGGTGTGCAGGAGCCACCCAATCCAGCTCCAGGTGGAAGTTGAAATATACTTGAAGTGGAGAGTGGATTTCATGCTCTTTATTCAGAGCCAGTGAGGTGTAGTGGTTAAGAGCAGTAGTCTCGTAATCTGGGGAACCGGGTTCACATCTCCGCTCCTCCACCTGCAGCTGCTGGGTGACCTTGGGCCAGTCACACTTCTTTGAAGTCTCTCAGCCCCACTCACCTCACAGAGTGTTTGTTGTGGGGCAGGAAGGGAAAGGAGAATGTTAGCCGCTTTGAGACTCCTTAAAGGGAGTGAAAGGCAGGATATCAAATCCAAACTCTTCTTCTTCTTCTTCTTCTTCAGCTCATAGTGGTGAGGAGGAATGGAAGTTCCCCCAGAATGTCTGCTTTATATCCATTATTTACACAATGGGCCCCACGTGATTGGCTAATTCCGAGATTTTCCTGTAGGCCAATCAGGTTGCGGATTCACTTCCACCTGGAGCTGGATTGGGTGGCTCCTGTGGACCAATCAGACTGCTTCATTCTGGATCCTATTGTTCTAGGACCAATCAGACTGCTGCATTTTGGATCCTATTCAACTCAGTACATAACAGAAGTGAATTAGCGACCTGATTGGCCTGCAGGACCAACCAATCACGCTCCTGGATGAAGTGCATCAGCAACCTGATTGGCCTGCAGGAGCAGCCAATCAGGCTTCTGGAGGAGGTGAATCCGCAACCTGATTAGCCTACAGGAGCAGCCCGGAATTAGCCAATCACTTGTGGCCCATTGTGTAAATAATGTATATATAGCTAGACATTTTGGGGAAAGTTTCATTCATTGCTACTATGAGCTGAATAAGGAGCATGACATTCACACTCAACTCCAAGTATATTTCACCTCTGCTAACTGGGATCGTCCATCTGGGGTTATCAACTGCAGGTTCAAAGTATCAAAAGGAGGCACTTTCTCCAGGATAACCCCAAAGAGAAGTCCCTAAACCTGTTGCCGTTATTCTCCATTCCTCCCACCTTTGTCTCTTTTAGCTTTACATGTTCACGATGCTACCACAGCTGGTCCTCACATCAAGTTGTCATCTTGTTCTACATGCACCTGGAGCGATACGAGAAACAAGGGTCGGTCAGGATGAGGACCTTCAGGCAGCGATGCTACCAGTGCTCTTCAGACAAGTACGAAGAGCCACAGTTCAGCGAGGAGGATGTTGCTGATATCGTTGAGTGCTTGATCCTCAGCATCAGAAAGAAATGCTATGGGGAACACTTAGATGACAGCAGACTCTTTGAGGTGGTACATGAGAACAGGGGCCCTCATAAGCATGAGCATTGTGAAGCTTGTCACCTGGGAATACACAATGCACATTATAGGCGGTCTAGAGGTTCTGGTCATCACAGGGAACCCCCAAAACCAACATATCTCCCGGCCAGTCTGCAGGAGAGTAAGGCAAGCTCAACTACTCACAGCTCCTTGGCAACACCAACATATCAAGCATTTGCAAACCACACTGACCCCAGTTTTTGCCGGGAATGTTGCTTTTGTTTCATTGCTCTTGTGATTGTGATTTTTGTATTCCTTGTCTACTGGAATAAGAATAAATACCTGTGATTTCTGCACCGCAGGGGGTTGGACTAGATGACTTTAGGGATCCCTTTCAACTCTACAATTCTATGAAAAACCCAACGGCACATTACCTGAAGGTGTTCTCAAGAAGACTCAGGGGACCTTTGGCAGGGAAAACAAACTTCCACCTGGTGGCAGTGGAAAGACCACAGGAAGGGAAGGGCAAATGCTGTGTTTGGCCTGGTCTCCCTTCCTTAAATGGGTCAGGGTGTACCTGGGCCAAATGATAATCTAATCTATTGTTGGGATGGCATACAAAGGATGAGCAAGTTAAATCTGTGATGATAGATTGGGCAAGAGATGTGGGACATAACATAATGTTTGAAGATTGGGAGAGGTTATGGTGGAAAGGGGTCAAGTTCACTGCTTGTACGGTGTTAAAGGAAAATATTATGAAAATGATAATTTATGCTGGAAATGTAAAGAAAAAGAAGGTACCTTTTATCATATGTGGTGAAAGACTTCTGGGAGAAGATTTATAATGAATTGAAAAAAATGTTGAAATATAAGTTTATTAAGAAACCAGAGGCCTTTCTTCTTGGAATAACAGGTTTGGAATTGCCCAAGAAAGATGTTAGACTGTTTTTGTATGCCACAACTGCAGCTAGAATTTTATTAGCTAAGCATCAGAGAACACAAGAAGTCCCAACAGTGGAGGAATTGAAGATGATGGACTTTTCGGAGCTAGCCGACCTGACTGGAAGAGTCCGTCACCAGAAGGAGGAGGAGTACCAGGAGGAATGGATAATAATAATAATAATAATAATAATAATAATAATAATAATTTATTATTTGTACCCCGCCCATCTGGCTGGGTTTCCCCAGCCACTCTGGGCGGCTTCCAACAAAGATGAAAGATACACTAAAATGTCACATATTAAAAACTTCCCTGAACAGGGCTGCCTTCAAAGACTATTTAGTTAAATATGCTAAGATAACTTAATTGGAAAAACTTGCAAATACCAGATAGGCTTAGGATTTAAATATGTGATGTTAGAGAATAACATGTTTAAAGTTAAAATGAAAAGAAAGAAAGATGTTAAGTGATTAAGTTAATTTTATGAGAAAATTGGTTTTGGAAAACTGTTACAATGATATACTCTGGAACTCAGCCAGGGGGATTCTAGGAAGTCACTCACCAAGGTTACTAAGATTGGATTAAGTACAGTTAAGATGTATGTTTGTTTGTTTGCTTAATTTTTTTTTTTTGAAAATCAATAATTTTTTGGAAAAATATATATATAATCTAATCCAAAGATTGTAGAGCTGCAAGGGACTCTGAGGATCATTTTGCATTTCAAACCTGGCTGGACGTGTGCTGGTTCAGCAGGAGCGCAGAAAAGTTCCAGAAAGTGATGATGGCATGGAGTCTAGCTTGCTTTTTAAAAAAATACTCGTAGCCTCTTTCTCCACTTTAAGCTTGCAAAGACTTGTCTACAAGTGTGTGGTGGCAGTAGCAATGACCATGTGAAATCTCAAAAAGCCACATGCGTGGTTGAATAAAATGGCAACTCTATACACAATTGTTGTTGTTGTTTAGCCATTTAGTCGTGTCCGACTCTTCGTGTCCCCATGGACCAGAGCACGTGAGGCACTCCTGTCTTCCACTGCCTCCTGCAGTTTGGTCAAACTCATATTTGTAGCTTTGAGAACACTGTCCAACCATTCCGCCGTCCCCTTCTCCTTGTGCTCTCCATCTTTCCCAACATCAGGGTCTTTTCCAGGGAGTCTTCTCTTCTCATGAGGTGGCCAAAGACTTGGAGCCTCAGCTTCAGGATCTGTCCTTCCAGTGAGCACTCAGGGCTGATTTCCTTAAGAATGGATTAGTTTGATCTTCTTGCAGTCCATGGGACTCTCAAGAGTCTCCTCCAGCACCATAATTCAAAAGCATCAGTTCTTCGGTGATCAGCCTTCTTTATGGTCATCACTGCCTTGCCATGGCGAAGGGGCTTGATTAACTCAGAGAAGCTATGAGCTGTGCTGTGCAGGGCCACCCAAGATGGACAGGTCATAGTGGAGAGTTTTGATCAAACGTGATCCACCTGGAGCAAGAACTGGCAAGCCACTCCAGTATCCCTGCCAAGAAAACTCCATGGACAAAGACAACAGGCATACACAATTACCTGTGGAATTGAATTTAATGGGGGGGGGGTCTACACCTGAGCAGACGTGCATAGGATTGCAGTGCACCATTTCCAGACATTGGAGGGTGGGGTGTCAGTGCCATGTGGTAAACATTATGTGACTCAAGAGGGTGGCAAAGCAGACGTTTTCTCCATCTGCATCATTGGCAGAGGCTGCAAAATTTGGTTTATCTTTTTGCAGAAGTTTAATTACTTTTTAGAGAGGATTACAAAAAGCCCTGAGAATGTATGTACTCAGTGCAAAAAAAGAAGTGAATCAAAAGCAGGTCTTAACAGATTTAAAACAAAACCAAAACAAAACAGTGGCATTTCCAACAAGTCTCTGAGATTTTTGTGTGCTGCCTTCTTCTTATATCTGCTCCAGGCACGGAGAACCTTGCTGGGTTCCAGCTCCCAACATCCTTGACTTTTGGCCTTGATGGCTTGGGCTGATGGGAGTTGGAGTCCAACAGCATTACAGGTTCGCCACCCCAGATCTGTGACATCATGGATGCCTTCTCTCCAGTTAGGCCCTGGGCAAATCTATCCCAGTTTGCTCCAATTCACCGGAGCTCTTTGGGGGTTCAGGTAGAGGAGTCTTCTACAGGCCTGGTACCCAAGGTGCTTTTGGCTAGAAATGATGGGGATTGAATTAAAAATCACCTGTGCACAACGTGCGCTTTCATTTAGCTGCGATCCCTCCCCACCACAAATGCATCTCCAGCATAGCTGTCAAGTTACAGATTTGAAAATAAGGAACCAGCAGCCTCGAAAATAAGGGATCAGCAGCCAAAATAAGGGATTTTCAGAGCACAGGTATGTTCAACTTCTGAGCCCCTCCGAGCCAAAGGCATAAATCCAGCCAGCAGCCAAACGAAGCCTCAAGTGGTGGTTCCCACAGCGCAGCAACCCGGCAAAGGGGATGCAGCAAGGAAAACCACCGTCACCTCTCCGTTGGGAAGTGCTGAGCAAAGGCGAATCCCCAGGCAACGCGGCCGATTTGATCGGCGCAAGGCATGCAAGCTCCACCTCTCAGTCATTCTTAGACTCCTTATTGGGTGAGCAACGCAGCCAAGCAACACAGTTGGAACCTCCTTCCTCCCTGGCTGGCAGGGAGGGAGGGAGAGGAGCTGCTTCCTTTGAAACCCAGGAAATTTAAGGGACATCATCAATAAGAGACAGCAGCGGGACACAGCGCTGGAATAAGGGACTTTCCCATCAAATAAGGGACGGTTGACAGCTATGGTCTCCAGCTGCCACGCCATGCATTTCCCCTGAGATTTATTTTGACTCCTATTAACAGACACATGCACAATTTTAAAAGGTTTTCGCAAACCAAACCGCCCCAAACCACGTTGATCCAAGCTTTTGGGGTCCCCGTAAAGTCAAATCCATCACCAAATAACCCAGGGAAGCAGGTCAGCATCAGCTATTGGAGCAGAGTTCAGTTCAGCAGGATGTAGAATCCAGACCAGGCCTTTCTCATCCACGTGTCCAAGGCAAAAATCAACGGGCAAGCTTCTCCCTGGTCTAATACCAGGGGCGCCCTTTGACGGAGAGCAAGGAGAGACTTTTTGGAGGTAGCAAGATTCTGAAATGTGGCAGATGCTCAATTTTTTTTTTGCTTTGGGTTCTTCATACGGTTGGGAGACTTCAGTATTGCTCTCCCGTGACCTGCTTCAGCCAGGGCAGAGTCAGAAGGACGTTGGAATACACTCCATAGCGGTCATTCAAGCCGCATCCATCGCCCCAAGACACTGTCCCTATGAGCTGCCACTGGCCAGTCTGGTTGTTCAGAGTGACCATGGGGCCACCGGAGTCCCCTTGGCAAGCGTCTTTTCCTCCTGCGTGAGAAAGAGAGAAACAATAATGGCTGGGGCATCTTTCAGACCAGAAAAGCCACCTGTTCTACGTGGAGTTTGCAAAGGTACAGAACAGGAGCTAGAATCAGAATAATAAAATGGTAGAGTTGGAAGGGACCCTGAGGGTTATCTAGTCCAGCCCCCTGCACTGCAGGGATCTCAACTAAATCATGCACGACAGACTAGCATCCAACCTGCATCTTGGCACTTATCTCCCTGCTCCAAAGGGGACGACTGGCACAGTGATCATCGACTCTCCTTGGTTCCATGAACTCATCCCCAGTGACCCCCAACCCTATAAAGAGCCTAGGGTATAAAGACCCCTGGTGGACTTGTAAAAGGGTAAAAGAGTAAAAGAGTATTGGGAAATGATCTGCAATCAATTGAAAAAAATGTTTAAAAGTACTTTTTGGGGGAAAACAAAGTCCTTTTTGTTGGGGGTAATTCAGACTGAAATTCCCAGACTGAAATTTATGCTGGAAATGTAAAGAAAAAGAAGGTACTTTTTTCCATATGTGGTGGATTTGTCCCAAGGTGAAAGACTTCTGGGAGAAGATTTATAACGAACTGAAAAAAAATGTTGAAATTTACATTTATTAAGAAACCAGAGGCCTTTCTTCTTGGAATAACAGGTTTAGAATTGCCCAAGAAACATGTTGAATTATTTTTGTATGCCACAACGGCCGCCCAAATATTACTTGCTAAAAATTGGAAAACACAAGAACTACCAACAGTGGAAGATTGGCAGATGAAGATGATGGACTTTTCGGAGCTAGCTGGCCTGACTGAAAGAATCTGCAACCAGAAAGAAGAGGAGTTTCAAGAGGACTGGAGGAAATTCAAGGACTATTTGAATAAATATTGTAATATAAAAAAATTAGAAATTTCTTGAAAGAAACAAATTAAGGATTAAATTAAGTTATAACTAAATAAATGGGATTCAGAATGTTAAGAAAAGTGAATAAGATGGACTATAATTGGAAATTGTTTTAGTTTAATAATGATACTGGAAAGCTGTTACTTTTAATTACAAGGAAACTCAGAAGGGAGGGATTTGAGGAACTCAACCATGATGTTTAAAAGGCTGGATTTGTGAAGAATTAAGTTTGTTATTATTGTCTAGCTGTTTATTGTTCCCCCCTTCCCCCCCTCTTTCTTCTTTTTTCTTTTTCCTTTTCTGTTTTTGTGTATCATCTTGCTTTGTGGTTTGTGTTATCACGGTGGAAAATCTAATAAAAAATTATTTTTAAAAAAGAGAAATTCCCAGGTGTCAAGAAAGGCCCGTGTTTTGCTAGCCCCAAAATGGAAAACGAGCGAGGTCCCAACCAAAGAAGAATGGCAACTCAAACTGATGGAATATGCGCAACTTGCGGACCCAACATATAGAATAAGAGAACAAGAAGAACATATTTAGGGACGACTGGAAAATACTTATTGAGTATATGGGGTGGGGGTGGAAGTTGTGTACACTTGAAAACGTCAGCAGCATTAAGATAAATTCAACAGTGTAAATAAGTTTTGACGGATGTAACAATGGAATACTGAATGGTTTAGTTTATGTAAAATATGCAAGGATTTACAGTATGTAAAATGAGCCACGGAACATTGAAGAAGGGAAGTCATTAGTATTTTAAGGTTGTTTAAATGAATATTCTAAAATATAAAACAGAAAGGTTATTCAAAAATATATTTTAAAAGAGTATAAAGACCCAAGGAATGTAATAACACAATAACATTCAAAACGGCAGCAATTAATTGCACATTTATTCAGAATCACCTTGTCTTTCTCCAGCGCAGATCATGTCTCCCGTCACGACTTTCTGCAGCTTGTGATAGGCTTCTTTGCACACGGAGTGATCTGTCAGTGGGATCTCAATCTGCAATACAGAACAAAAAAAATTGACTCCTTGGATAAAGACGAGTCTGGCCTCATTTGCCTGAATGGTCCTCCTTTGTGAAACACACAAAACTGCCTTCTAGCAGGTCAGACTGTTGGTCCACTTAGTTCAGTATGGCCTGCACAGACTGGCAGTGGCTCAGCAAGGTTTCACGCAGGAATCTCTTCCAGCCCCACCTGCTAGGGACTGGACCTGAGACCTTCTGTGTGCAAAGCAGATATTCTTCCCCTGAGCAATGGATCTTCTCCAAAGACTCCATAGATTCACTAATCCCATAATTCATAGGATTCTGGTCCAGTGCCACTCTATTCTGCCTTGGCCAAGCCACACCTGGAACCCTGTGTCCAGTTCTGAGCATCACAGTTTTAGAAGGATATTGGCAACCTGCAATGGGTGCAGAGGAGGGTGACCGAGATGACCAGGGGTCTGGAAACTGAGCCATATGAGGAATATTGTCCTAGAACAATAGGATCCAGAATGCCGCAGTCTGATTGGTCCTAGAACAATAGGATCCAGAATGCAGCAGTCTGATTGGTCCTAGAACAATAGGATTCAGAATGCAGCAGTCTGATTGGTCCTAGAACAATAGGATTCAGAATACAGCAGTCTGATTGGTCCTAGAACAATAGGATTCAGAATGCAGCAGTCTGATTGGTCCTAGAACAATATGATCCAGAATGCAGCAGTCTGATTGGTCCTAGAACAATATGATCCAGAATACAGCAGTCTGATTGGTCCTAGAACAATATGATCCAGAATACAGCAGTCTGATTGGTCCTAGAACAATATGATCCAGAATGCAGCAGTCTGATTGGTCTGTTGGAGCCACCCAACCCAACTCCAGGTGGAAGTGAATCCACAACCTGATTGGCCTACAGGAGAATCCCGGAATTAGCCAATCATGTGGGGCCCATTGTGGAAATAATGTATATAAAGCAGACAGTTCTGGGAAACATTCCATTCCTCACTACAATGAGCTGAATAAAGGGCATGAAATCCACACTCGACTCCAAGTATATTTCAGACTGAGATTTCTACGCCTGCTCTCTAATTATACTGCAATTCCATTCCATTCTCAGACATATACAGTAATGAACGACAAGGAGCATCACCTCCATCAGGGCATCTGGGAGGCGTTGCAGGAACTGCTTCCCCCATCCGCTGACGATGACCATGGTGTCTAGTGGGAGGGGAAAAGAAGAAGACAGACATTGTATTACCTTTTGAGAGGTGACCTGGAGAGGATGAGTCATTCCTTGCAGTCTGATGAAGCGAACCAGGGTGATCTTTCCTTCCCACTGCTCAAAAACACCTGTGGCAGATGTGGAACACTTTTGGTCCTCCATGTGCACACATGCCGCAAGGCGCGCCAATGTCCCTTGCGCGTGCTGTGTGACATGCTGACCTGTCGTGCACGTGCTGTGCGGTTTGTGTGTGTGACATGAGCACGGCCCGGGGTGTGCGCAAGTGAGGTGAGCACATCACACCGTGTGCATCCATGGTTGCTGTGAAATTTGGAGGAGGCCCGGCACACTCCTTGAAAATTTTGGGGGGCCCTCACCCCCTTGGGCTACCCATCGTTGGCGCCCCTGGATGCATTAAAATTATCAGTGAAGATCTCTACGTGTTGCCTTTCAGTTAGATCTAGCTTTCTCTGTGTGTTGGAGCCAGCCGTCACAAGTGGCACTTGTTTAGTATAAAATAAAGACACGGAAAGCCTGCAATATTTCCATAGTAAGAGAGAGCAGCCCCTCTGTCTGCCCTTCTCCAATTTATTCTCCTTTGTTCTGTCCAGCCGCATGGCTGCATTCCAATGTCTCACGTTACCTCATCCGGTCAAGCTTTTATTGCACCCATGCCATATAAGGTCATTACATTCCAATACCTTGTAAAGCTCAGAGTGCTGGTCACGAGGTCCGGAGGTACCCTGCAGTATTTACAAACCTCTGCCATGGCTTTATGACTCCCACATGCCCTCTTTCTTTATTTTATTAATAAGAGTCATAAATGTCCGTTCCAATATGGTTATATCGAGTGCGATAAGCGACTCTTGTGAAACCGGAAGCGGGCCGCGGACTGGAGAACCATGCAGTACACATAGAAATTAAAGAAGGAATACATTGTATTTAGCAACACAAAATAATGCAAATAACTACTATAATAATCACTAAAATCAATAAATGTTGAAGCCAACTTCCATCCAGAAGCCAAGAATATAAGAATTCTGATTCCAAGCTGCATGGTAGGCTTCCTTTCTAATTTATTAGCCATGCACTGGTGTCACTTCTATAGCACTGAGATTGGTCACTGTATGTTCCTGTAAGAGAACAAGAGCTATTAAACATGAATTTCAATGTATATTGACAGTTTGGATATATGCCCCATGATTCTTTCCCCTCTCTAATTTGAAAACAAATGGGGGCAGGCTCATGGAGGGTCAATTGTACTGGAGGCCAAAAGGTTTGCTTAGGGGATATAATATTAGTAAATTGAAAGGATCCATTGACAGGCACACCATGAAACATTAAGCCTGAATGGCTGGCAAAAGGGGGCATGTGCATACACAGCCAGCATCTAGAAGCATGCAATAAACTGGTAAACATAATCATATCTTGTACAAAAATATTATTCCTCCATATCTTATGATAATTTTCTCCCCTGAAAGTCTTATTCAACAAAGCTGTTCTTATAGTTCGAGAGTGGCTGAGCCGTGGATGCTGCCAGCCAGAGTAGGATTCTGATGACAGCGGCTTGCCAGCTGATAAGGTGAAATATGGTGGTTTCAACTGGACTGGGTCGTCTGCTTCTCTTCCTTGTATAACGGTGCAGCAAAGGAAGGCAAGGCAATGGTTAGAAAGGCACTTCCACGGTTGAAGATGCTTGCCATGGCCGCACGCATCAAGCTGGAACCCACAAAGGCTTGTCCTCTACGTCCACTGCCGTGTATCCTCGTCCCCACGTAATCAGCGGGACAGGTCCATGCCACGCGGGATCAGGCAAGCGTCGTTACACCACCAAGGGGCGAGGGAGTGCCTCCTCCTTCCTAAAATGCAATTCCGCGGGCGTATGGGTCCTATTATGTGGATATAAGAGATGGTTAAGCACAAAAAGAACTTGGTGAACAGCCGAAGGGATATCCGCTGTTGGTATGCTTCGGCCGCCAAGCTGTTTAAGCAATAGTGTTTTGAACGTCAGGTGCGCTCTTTCCACTATCGCTTGCCCTGTGGAGTTAAAGGGTATACCATGAGTTAATTTCACTTTCCACAACATACAAAATTCCGAAAATGTTTTAGAAATATATGCTGGACCATTATCAGTTTTGATGCGCGCAGGTTTACCCATGACTGAGAAACAGCGAATGGTGTGCTGAATCACATGACGAGTTGTTTCCCCCCTCATGGGCGTAGCCCATATGAATCCAGAGTGGGTGGCCACCGTGAGGTGAACCTTGGAGAGTGGAGCCAACACAGGTGTGTGTGACATCCATCTGCCAACACGCCAATGCAGAGGTGCCCCTAGGATTGACAGCATCAAAAGGAACGCCCAGCTGAGATTTAGAACAAGTAGCACATAGGGAAACTATATCCCTTGCCTGGGCCAAGGGAATAGAAAACTGCTTAGCCAATTCTTTCGCAGGGAGATGAAAAGTGTTATGACATAGTATAGGATCAGAAAATAGAGAAAAGGCAGAAATGTTCTTCAACGCTGCATCTGCTCGTGCATTGCCTTCTGCTAAATACCCTGGGTGCGATGTGTAGGAGCGAAGATGTGCAACATAATAAGGGAACTCTCTGTGCTGAAGTAAAGCTGAGTATCCACAATAAGGTTGAAAGGTTGAGTAGGAAAGGATTGAAAGGCAAGAATCACAGCCGCTAGTTCAGCTCGCTGGGCAGAAGACTGGAGGGGTAAATAAACATTTCCATTTTCCTCCCTCCTCCCACGTCACTACTCCCCTACTTCTTGTTCCATCCGTGAAAAGGGTTAGTGCAGAGGGGAGAGGTGTGAGAGACAAGGGGGTAGCCAAAACATAGGTGACCTGTGTCAAAAATGTCAAACGGTCATCCTTTGGGGGGTTAAAAATGGTGACACCTATAAAATCAGCCAAAGCAATTTGCACGGCAGCATTTGTGATCAATAAATGCTGCTGTTCAGTCTGTGAAAAAGGCAAATAAATTGATGCAACATCAAAACCGCTCAAAGCCATAGCACGTGAACGTCCTTTAATCACAATGTCTGATGTGGATTCAATTACTGAATAAATGTTCTTTGGAGGGGTATAATGCAGATAGTCTTCTTCTTGTCCGTCTGAGCATATAAGATCCCTGTTGGCAACAATGGTGTAGCAAACACTGCCAGATGCAGCTGGTGTTCAGCACCTCTAGGTGGCGCATGCGGAAAGGTTTCGATGCTTCATCCATAAAATGCTGACAAAGTGTAGGGGAGTTCCGCATGCTGTGAGGCAGGACAACCCACTGATATTGCTGGGTGGGTTGAGAATTGTTATATACTGGCAATGTAAAAGCAAACCGTTCCCTGTCTGCTGGAGCCAGTGGGATAGAGATGGTTCAATGTGGCCAAAAGTCAATTGTTTAGAAATAAGCTGTTCAGAAACGAATTGGTGCTGCTGCTGCTGCTGCTGATTTTTCTTTTGGTAGATGCTGTTCTACCCACCCTGGGGTATCGGTGATCCTGGTTTGCCACGCTGGAAATATGTTGTATCGGTGGCTACAGGCTGGTTTTTATTCTGCGCTGCCACCAGCAGATGGGCCTTGTGGGTGGCTGTACCAACAGACTGACAAATGCGAAGCATGACTGCTGTGTCTGTGGCAGGATTGTGTATTATCGGTCTTAACGCAACCTTACAATCCTCATTCGCATTTTCAAAGGCCAATTGTTTGGTAATTATTTGTTTGGCTTCAGGATTTTCAATTTGGCGACTCACTGCTGTAAGCAGCCTATCCATGAAGGAGGAATATGATTCTCTTGGCTCTTGTCTGATTGAACCCCATCTAGACTGGATACTGGTGGGTTCTGGGATTTTTCTCATTGCTTGTTGAGCAGCAAGAGCAGTATCCCTCAATAAGATCTGCAGCAGTGTGGCTTGCACTGAAGCCTGATCAAAGGGCCCATGCCCCATCATAGCATCCATCACATCTGCGAGGGTAAGATTAGGATTATTCCCTCTTGCTTGTTGCAGTAAAGCAGGAGCATAAGCACGACAGGCGATTTCCCATTCATGGGCAAACAATACACCAGCTGATGGGGGTAAAACTGTACGTGCCAAAAGCTTGATGTCATCTGGCACCAACAGCTGGGCTAATGTGGCTTCTAAAAGAGCCTGTGTGAATGGTGCTTGAAGTCCATTTGTCCTAACTGACAATTGGAGCTCTTTCAAGATTTTAAAGTCAAAAGGTTGGTGCTGGGCTTGAGTTCCTGCTGGAGCACCAGCAGGGGGCACAATAACAGGGAAAGCCATGGTATCCTGTGATAAGGAACAGGCAAGTACTGCACGTTGAAAAGGGGTAGCTGGTTCTGCTGCTGAAAGAGCAGGGTCATTTCCAGCCAGACCACTGTATTTTTGCAGGATTGGGTCCTCTGGTGAGGAACTGAAGTCTGGAGGCTTGGGGTCTGGGGGTGCTGGCAAAGCAAGTGCTGGAACACATGGCAGGACAGCAGGCTGAATTAAAGAAGCTGAAGATTGTGCTGGCAATACAGCCATGGAGATATTTTTTGGTGATAAAGAACCCATAGCATATCGAATTTTACACCAAGCATTTAAAATTCGAATTCCTATGCTGGGATGTCCATGAAAATGAGTCCTGATCGTATCCCAATGTTTTATTTCCCATTTTCCATCCAAAGGGAACCAGGGACAATGTTCATCGATGGCCAGAATGAGCTGTATCAAATCACCCTCTGGAACTTCCAATTTGTTGGAGGAGAGGAGAAATTTTAAATCTCTTAAAAATTTCTGTTGTGGAGAAGACAGACAGCTGCCCATTTTTCTAAAATCAATATAAAAGGGATCGACTCACCGGGATCTTTTTTTAAAGATGTAAAGCGCTTTGCAATCCTTGCCGGACGTAGTGAGCCGATGATATCCACTGCTTGGATTGAAAATCCTCTCACAGTTTCTTTTAAAATCCTCTTAGTCTGCCTCAGACTGTTTGCGTTCAGTTGCTTCTTTTTTCTCTTATAAAAACCTCAGCCATATCCTTTTATTCAGCCTCAGAGAGGGCACCACTTGTTGGAGCCAGCCGTCACAAGTGGCACTTGTTTAGTATAAAATAAAGACACGGAAAGCCTGCAATATTTCCATAGTAAGAGAGAGCAGCCCCTCTGTCTGCCCTTCTCCAATTTATTCTCCTTTGTTCTGTCCAGCCGCATGGCTGCATTCCAATGTCTCACGTTACCTCATCCGGTCAAGCTTTTATTGCACCCATGCCATATAAGGTCATTACATTCCAATACCTTGTAAAGCTCAGAGTGCTGGTCACGAGGTCCGGAGGTACCCTGCAGTATTTACAAACCTCTGCCATGGCTTTATGACTCCCACATCTGTGCACCTCTGATACCTCCTTTTGGAAGGGCTTAAGTTGCGTT
Organism: Podarcis cretensis; assembly: GCF_951804945.1. Taxonomy (NCBI): domain Eukaryota; kingdom Metazoa; phylum Chordata; class Lepidosauria; order Squamata; family Lacertidae; genus Podarcis; species Podarcis cretensis. The sequence continues at coordinate 99,445,692 of NC_137174.1, forward strand.
TTCCATGAAGTTGGATCGTCCAAAACAGAACTTGCATGCCATTCCCTTGGAACTGAAGTACCTTGTTTTTTCAGGGTTCCTAAGTTTTGGAGCATACAGGGGCTAAAAAGCTCACCTTTCATGCTGATTGTGCACCTCCAGGAGACTGTGGGATGTAAGGTGGTACCTCAGGTTAAGTACTTAATTTGTTCCAGAGGTCTGTACTTAACCTGAAACTGTTCTTAACCTGAAGCAGCACTTTAGCTAATGGGGCCTCCTGCTGCTGCCATGCCGCCGGAGCACGATTTCTGTTCTCATCCTGAAGCAAAGTTCTTAACCTGAAGCACTATTTCTGGGTTAGCGGAGTCTGTAACCTGAAGCGTATGTAACCTGAAGCGTATGTAACCTGAGGTACCACTGTAATCCACTGAGAGCAGTCAAGTACAACATTCCTTGTTTTGCTAGAGTGGACATGCAAGGGAATGTTTGGTCCAGCCAGTCGAAACTTCCTGTTCCTCCTGGCCTGGCATCTTTCCTTGCATGTGACTAGTGGGTGGGCATGACCTTTACAGTCCTGGTAAAAGGACAAGCCATGCTGCCACTCTCCCTCTTTTCCATCTTCCTTTTGTCCTGCGAACTTCCTGGAATGAAGTGCTGGCTGCCAGCCAAGCAGTCGCCCAGGTCATCTCCCTTATGGAGTAAACCTGTTTTATACATTTCTTACATTTTATACGTTTGTAAGCCTAAATCCTGCCCTCCGGGATCAACACTGTGCTCTGCCTGGTCGTGAGTAAACTTTCTTTTTCTTGCTTATGAATAAGACTGTGGTTTCTTTATTCTTTTAGGAGGGATTCAAGGGGGTCTTACCAGGAAAATATTAGAACACATTTCAATCTGGACAAGCCAGATGGAATTGCATATTGTCTTAAGAAACTCACACAAGTTTGCAACTGGTTTTCTGCTGTGCGTGAGAAGGGGAATGTAAACGCTGCTAAGTTAAAGACACTTGCTAGTTCAAGCTAGGAAGGATATTAATAATAAATATATCCTCTCCTGCCACCCTGAGCATTCCCACAGAGACTGGGACCCTGCTGCAGAAATAGTAATGAATCTTTGACCTCCTGCGACCCCAGACCCCTATACCCTTGCATCGGCATTAGTGTCCAGAGCCATGGAGAACTTTCTTGCAGCGCAGGGGTTTGGAGTAGTTGACCCTTTGGGTCCCTTCCAACTCGACAGCTCTATGATTCTATGTCTCCTTGAACTGAGCTCAGGAGCAAACAGGCAGTCAAGCCGATAGGATTCTTTCAGAATCCATGGGAATGTAATTCTGCATTGGTTAAAGTTCTGCCTTAATCAATGCTTCTGAGCCAGATTAAAGGGTTGGCTGTCTGCTTCTCCAATCGACATTGTCTCCTAACGGCCTCGGCCCAGTATGTTGTAATCTTCAAGCCTAGTCAGAGGAATTTGCCATTCTCCAGGCACCCGGCTTAGATTACTTGTTGACCTCCCTGTCAGCGACTCCCGGCAGGAGACAGTCGGGGTCTCTATCGGCGATCCTCCTCAAACGTGAGAAAAACACACCACTCTTCCCTCCTCCCTGTCTTCCCCAGGAGGGGGAAAGAGACAGACAGAAATGTATTTACATGCCTTTATTTCTGTCTATGCAGCAGTACAGAGAAACATGTCTGCACTCTCCAAACACCAACAGCAGAGAGATAAACTCCACCCCTGTACTTCCAGTACATGTCAGGTGACACTCTGAGCTAACATCCGGTGCTCAGTACAGTGAATAGACTGTCCCTTTCGATCCCACGGTACAGTCACAAACATCAACATCCTGTTTGGCTTTCCAGCCAGCTCGCTGCATTGCTCCTTTTTTGTAACACAGTATACCTAAAGGAGCGTCTCCACCCCCATCTTTCTGCCCGGACACAGAGGTCCAGCGTCGAGGGCCTTCTGGCAGTTCCTTCACTGCAAGAAACAAAGCTACAGGGAACCAGCCTGAGGGCCTTCTCGGTGGTGGCGCCCTCCCTGTGGAATGCCCTCCCATCAGATGTCAAAGAGATAAACAACTACCTGACATTTAGAAGACATCTGAAGGCAGCCCTGTTCAGGGAAATTTTTAATGTGTGACATTTTAATGTATTTTTAATCTTTGTTGGAAGCCACCCAGAGTGGCTGGGGAGGCCCAGCCAGATGGGTGGGGTACAAATAATAAATTATTATTATATTATTATTATTATTGTGAATGGACGGAGCCATATCATCACCTTTTGGGTAGGCTTTATCTGGAAAGCAAACAGGCATCACGTAATCATTCAGCCTGGCCTCTTCAGACAGTTCCACCAGGGCGATGTCATACTCAAAGGTGGCCGCCTTGTAGGATGGGTGGATGGAGATTGTTTGGGGCTGCAGCTGCTGCTCTGTGTCATCTGTTCTTTGGGTTCTGTGTTTCCCTGTAGAAAGAAAGACAGAAAGAGAGGCTGGAAGTGTGAGAGACCGTATCCAGAACAGGAAGCTGTCTTCTACAGAATCATAACCCTAAGTCCGCCGAGACCACATGTTACGATATGGATGCAATGCAGCTGCAAAGTGCTAGCTTGAAAAGTAAACATGATGGGAATGTTGGAACTGCCCGTGGGAAACAGAGGGACAGTCAATTCACAGTGCGAATCACCGGAATTAGCTCAGAGTGTAATATGAGCTCTTCCGTTTGTTCCTGTCCAGGAAGTGTTTGTCTCTTGACTACTGGAGCTTGAAGAGAGCAGTCATGTTTTTTGTAATGCTGCAAAGACAGAAATAAAGGCACGTAAATATGTTTCTGTCTATCTCTTTCCCCTGCCCGGGGGGGGGGGGGCAGGAAAGAGGGGTGTGTTCTTCTCACGCTGAGAAAGATCGCCTATTGCGACCTAGCCTGGATCTTGCTGGGGAATGCAGCCAGGGAGGTCAACAGGGAATCATGCCGGGTGCCTGGGAGAGTTGTCAGTTTCTCCTGATAAAGGCTTGATTTCCGACAATAACACCGTCCTGAAGTACCTACATTGGCTCTTAGTACTTTTCCGAGCACAATTCAAAGTGTTGGTGTTGACCTTTAAAGCCCGAAATGGCCTTGGCCCAGTAGACCTGAAGGAGCATCTCCATCCCCATCACCCAACCCGGACACTGAGGTCCAGCTCCGAGGGCCTTCTGGCGGTTCCCTCCCTGTGAGGTTACAGGGAACCAGGCAGAGGGCCTTCTCGGTAGTGGCACCCACCCTGTGGAACATCCTCCCATCAGATGTCAAAGAAATAAACAACTACCTGACTTTTAGAAGACATCTGAAGGCAGCCATGTTTAGGGAAGTTTTTTAATGTTTGATGTTCTATTGTGTTTTCAATATCCTGTTGGAAGCTGCCCAGAGTGGCTGGGGAGGCCTGGCCAGATGGGCAGGGTATAAGTAAAAAATTATTATTATTATCGAGTTTAGTTTTGCCAACACAGGCTGGCAGTGGCTCTCCAGGGTTTCAGATGGGGCAGGTGCTCAGTTCCACCTGGAGATGCTGTGGATTGCACCTGGCATCTTCTGTGTGGAAAGCAGAACCTCTGCCACTGAGCTATTGCTCTTGGTGAGAGGTTTCAGGGTTTCTGTGTTTGCAGGGTGTGATGCTTCTGAACACTTCCTGAAACTGCAGGAATAATAATAATAATAATAATAATAATAATAATAATAATAATAATAATAATTTTTTATTTATATCCTGCACTTCCCGATTCAAAAACCAGGCTCAGGGTGGCTAACAACAAATTTAAAACACTTAATTATAAAAGCAGCATAAAATATAGTATAAAAACATGAATAATAATAAAATTCAAAAATCAATTTAGGGGAAATAAGCATTAGATAATCCCCAGGGCTAGCTGGTTGAATTGGTCCTACTTGGGCCAGCGAGGAGGCCAGGGGAGAATTAGCTGTGGGGTCTCAGAGCGGGTGATCTTCATAAAAGGGGAGGGGAAGGGAAGGGAAGGGAAATAAAAGATCAGGCTGAATTCAAATTAAAGGCCAGGTGGAATAGCTCTGTCTTGCAGGCCCTGCAGAAGGAGGTGAAATCCTGTAGGGCCCTGGTCTCATGGGACAGAGCATTCCACCAGGTCGGAGCCATCACTGAGAAGGCCCTGGCCCTGGTGGAGGATAGTCTGACTTCCTTAGGGCCCGGGACCTCTAAACTATGGTTATTCATGGACCTTAAGGTCCTCTGCAGGGCAGACCAGGAAAGGTGGTCCGTTAAATACAACGGCCCTAAGCCAAGAGGACAGCTCTTATGTTCGGGTCCCGGTTGCAGGTTTCCCACAGGCATCTAATTAGCCACTGTGAGGAGAGGATGCTGGACTACTTGGGCCATTGGCCTGATTCAGCAGACTCGTTTCATGTCCTTATAATATAGGATTTCTGAGACACATGCTGGTCTCCTGGGCAACTGCCTCTCGCTTACCTAGGATCACCTTGAACGACGAAGGGCTGATCACGTCGGAGCTTCGGAGGACAGGATTCTCCAGGTCGAGTTCATGGTGGAGACAGTGAGCGGCCGTCACGATCCACCTGTTCCCTGGGGAACAAGAAAGGGCTAAGATGGTGACATGATGGTTGTCTTCAAAGAGCTGTTTGGCAGTGGAACAGACTCCCTTGTGAGGTGGTAGACTCTCCTTCGTTGGAGGTTTTTAAGCAGAGGTTGGGTGGGATTAAATTTCAAATCAAATCAAATACCTTTCTTGGCATCACAGTATAAAACATTTCAGGTCACTGGGATAATGAAAGGAACAAGGGTGAAGCTGTCAAGGGTCTTGCAGAGGACCTTAAGGTCCATGAATAATCATAGTTTAGAGGTCCCGGGTCCTAAGGAAGTCAGATTAACCTCCACCAGGGCCAGGGCCTTCTCAGTGATAGCTCCGACCTGATGGAATGCTCTGTCCCATGAGACCAGGGCCCTGCAGGATTTAACCTCCTCCCGTTGGGCTTGTAAGACAGAGCTATTCCACCTGGCCTTTAATTTGAATTCAGCCTGATCTTTTATTCCCCTTCCTTCCATCCCCCTCCCCTTTTATGAAGATTACCAGCTCTGAGACCCCACAGCTAATTCTCCCCTAGTCTCCACACTGGCCCAAATAGCCAGCTAGCCCTGGTGATCATCTAAGGTTTATTGGGTAGATTTCCCCCTAAACTGATTTTTGAATTCTGAATTTATTGTTGTCCACGTTTTATACTGTATATTATGCTGTTTTTTGTTGCATCAATTAAGTGTTTTAAATTTGTTGTTAGCCACCCTGAGCCCATTTTTCTGAACCATATATATATATATTTATTTACATATAAGGTCACATGGTGATTGTGTGCACTTATATATTCAGCTTCGCCCTGTCTGTTCCCCGAAAGGACGGTTCGTTGGGAACCCTTTCAGGTAAAAGTGTGGCTAAAAACGAAGCTACTAAAGCAGTGATATCTTTGTCCTGATCTGCCAGGAGAAACCTCATTTGACTTCTTCTTGGAGTTTTAGGCCGGAGGTCCAACGTTTTGTTCTCGGGGATTATTTAGCTGTGATTCCTGCATTGCACAGGGCTGGTCTGGATGATACCTGGGGTCGCTTTCACCTGTACAGTTTCTCTGGTTCTTTGAATGCCAGTATAGCATTTACATCATAAAATGGATGGATCATTGTTGTGTGATTCTATGATATTATGCCTATTATGTACTGAAGTTCTCACCCTGGGCCAGCAGGGGGATACTGTAGATAGTTCAGGTCCACATATGCAAATAAGGGACTGAAAGTGACGTTCAGTGATTGGATAGTTACAGAAAGTTGTTACAGTTACGTTGTACTGGAGCTCTATATAAGCAGGCTGGCTGAACCCTTCAGTTCAGTTCTGTTCTGGCCTGTGAATAAACAAGAGCTGTTTGAAGAATCGCTGTGTCGTCTGATATGTTCACCCACAACTTAACAACGCCCTCAATTCCTAGCCTGCCTCCTCCCAATGAAGAGGTAGGAAGTCTCAGACCTGGAAGCCGGTTTCTCAAGCGCTCTGGCGAAGTGGATATCTGCTCCACTTCATGGTGGGGAGGAGTTGTGGCGGACTGCATGGCCACCCAATTCCCCCAGGGGCGGGGGACGAAGTCCTGCGTTGCCCTGGGGATCCCAGCCACGCCAACACTCAGCCAGCCAATCCGCTGGCTGGTGGGAGAGTGGCCGGGACCATTTAAGTGAGGGCGCGAGCCGGAGGGCTTCCTCTTGGCTCGCTTCCTCAATCTCCTGCCCTCCCTCCCTTTTTGCAGGTTTTCATTGGCCTTGCTATGGACCTCGGTTGGTCGCCGTTGAGGGGCCTGGTGGGAATTTTTCCACTTGGCAAAACTGGCACAGGCCATTTGGTTTTCACCTACCTCGCAGCAATCGTCACAACTTTGTTAGGGTTGCGGTTAGGCATTGTTTGACCTTGTGATGGGGGAGGGGACGTGTGGCCATCACCTGCCGCTCCAAGCTTAAGGGTATTCCGTTAAAGGAATCTGGGGGCGTGGATCTTGTCCGAAGCCCGGGGTGGGGCTAGGGCCATGACACGACCCCCGACGGGAACACCTGGGGGAGCTCGAGTTGGTCTGCATCGATGGGGCTCCCCCTTCTGGTGGTTTACCCTTACCGGACTCCCTGCGCAACAGGCAGGAGTCAGATATAGTCTGGTCCATTCAGTGCCTAAGCCAATTACCGCTCGCATTCTGTAATCAATAAAGTTGTGGCCAAAATTTGCCCAATAACATTAACCTAATATCTGTGTCCTGGTGTGTTTTATTCTTCAACGAGGGGGTGGTTGCGGGGTCTAGACATGTGTTATGTACTGAGTTGAATAGGATCCAAAAGGCAGCAGTCTGATTGGTCCTAGAACAATAGGATTCAGAATGCAGCAGTCTGATTGGTCCTAGAACAATAGGATTCAGAATGCAGCAGTCTGATTGGTCCACAGGAGCCACCCAATCCAGCTCCAGGTGGAAGGGAATCCGCAACCTACAGGAGAATCCCGGAATTAGCCAATCACGTGGGGCCCATTTTGTAAATAATGTACAGTCATACCTCGAGTTGAATGTGCTTCGGGTTGAGTGTGCTCGAGTTGGGCTCTGCAGCAACCCGGAAGTAACGGAGCGCATTACTTCCGGGTTTCGCTGCTCGCACATGTGCAGACGCTCAAAATGATGTCACTCGCATGCACGGTAGCGGTGAAACGCGACCCGCACATGCGCAGACGCACCGTCGCATCTTGCATTCCATTCAGGATGCGAACAGGGCTCCGGAACGGATCCCGTTTGCATCCCGAGGTACCACTGTATATAAGGCAGACATTCTGAGGGAACTTCCATTCCTCCTCACCACTATGAGCTGAATAAAGAGCATGAAATCCACTCTTGACTTCGAGTATATTTCAACATGCAAGAGTGGACGCCCCTCCAGAGGTCCTTACCTAGGAGGGAGCCCCCGCAGAAAGGGCGCCCGTTCCTCTGCAGCATGGCGACCCACGGCGAGATCCCCCTCTGGGCGTAGCGTCCGTTGGCAATTCGAGCAAGCAGACTCCTGGAGAACCTGGGTTTCCCACACACTGAAAGAGAAGGGAAATGATGGATTTAATGAGGAGAAGATCGTACCATCATAGAACTGCAGAGTTGGAAGGTCCAAGCCCTTGCAACTCATGTCTTTCTGATCTGTTGGCAGCCACCCCATCCCTCTGGGACCCGACAAAGAGGGCAAGGGTGGGGGAAGACGGCTGAGGTTTAACCCTTGCACAGATGCAAGGAAGTGGAGACCATATTACCAGCTGGTACCCGGAGTTCCGGTTGGGCCACTGTAATGAGAAATGGCTGCATACCTTCTTCTTCTTCTTCTTCTTTTTAAAATTAAAATATCCTGGTGTTATCATACCTGATTCTCATCTCCTAACCCCCCCTCTAGAAGAACCATCAATACAACCTGTAGCGAGTGAGATTGGAAAATAAACTGTGTGGAAATAAAAAAATCATCCAAAGCCTTTGTTTTTCAAAATATCCGGAAAGAAATAAAAGGCTCTCCTGTGACGCAGTATTTAAGGCAATGTTGCAGAGATTAATAGCCATAGGGGGAGGTGAGCCATTACTTTCTTATCATGTTTGTATTTTAAGTTCGACTTGGCAAATCTTCCCTGGAAAGGTTAATGTATGGTGCAATTTGTCTGGAAAAATTAATGAGCAAACGCCTAGATTCTATTTCATCAGAACTGAAAAAGATGGCGTCTGCCACCCGAGGAGGCCCTTTGGATGGACTCGGCTTAAATAACAGCGCGTGAGGATTTATTGCAAACAAAAAACTTACCAGCTTCAAAAAAAGGGAGAGTCATACAAAGTTCACACAGTAGCATAATATTGTTTACTTTAACTCGCCTGTGGAAATAACTCAGAGGCTATTATGAAGAAGAAGGATAATAACAAGAAGATTGAAAGATGGGACTGCTGAACACTAAAAGCAGCAGAAATATGAGATGATTGGACCCTACAGAACTCGAAGCATGGGAACCCCCAACAAAAAATTTATAATTTGGCAAAATATTTGGACTTTATAATACATATTGGTATAATTTGAAATAATTAATGTGATGCGATTGGATTGTTAAAATGGAAAACTTAATAAGAATTATTATATATATATATATATATATATATATATATATATATATATATGAGATTCTCATCTCCTGATAATTCAGTGGCTGGTACCTCCCTTAAAAATCACAACCGGAATAGCAAGAGACAGTATGGTGTTGTAGACCTGGAAGATTGGGGTTCTAGTCTCCCCGCAGCCATGAAATTCATTTGGGTGACCTTGGGTCAGTCAACGCCTCTCAGCCTAGCCTAGCAGGGAGGAGAGAAAACCATGTACACCACCTTGAGCTCCTTGGAAGAAAGATGGGATATAATTGCAATAAATATGTAAGTCCCGGTGCACTGACTTCTCTCTTCCTCCAAGGCTGGTTGGCAATGGATGCCTCTTGGTGTGATGAACGCTCTTGTGATTTCCCAATTATTCCTCCCTCTCAACATTATTGGGGTGGGGGGCATAGCTGTCAACTTACTGATTTGAAAATAAGGGACCAGCAGCCTCGAAAATAAGGGATCAGCAGCCAAAATAAGGGATTTTCCAAGGGGCACAGGTATGTTCAACTTCTGAACCCCTCTGAGCCAAAGGCAGAAAGCCCAGCCAGCAGCCAAACGAAGCCTTAAGCTGTGGTTCCCATAGCGCAGCAACCCGGCAAAGGGGATGCAGCAAGGAAAATCACCGTCACCTCTCTGCTGGGAAGCGCTGAGCAAAGGCGAGTCCCCAGGCAACGCGGCCGATTTGATCAGCACAAGGCATGCAAGCTCCACCCCCCAGTCGTTCTTAGACTTCTTATTGGGTGAGCAACGCAGCCAAGCAACACAGTTGGAGCCTCCCTCCTCCCTGGCCGGCAGGGAGGGAGGGAGGGAGGTAGAGGAGCTGCTTCCTTTGAAACCCGGGAAATTTAAGGGACATCATCAGTAAGGGACAGCAGCGGGACACGGCGCTGGGATAAGGGAGTTTCCCGCCAAATAAGGGACGGTTGACAGCTATGGTGGGGGGTTGTTGCTTCCAGGTCTCACCCTCCCTGCCCACCTGCAGAGCACCTGTGATCAACCGTTTCCCACCCTCTTTTCCTCAAACCACATTTCTTCCTTAAACTGGGTAATTTCCGGCATTTTGGTAGCCAACCCAGCTCTTTAAGAAGGAAACAGCAACAATTGGACTGTCAAGTGTTCAAAACGCAGAAGCAAGTGCAACACGGAGTATTATCTGTAGCTCCTCTGGGGTGCCGCCCTCTGGATGTTTCTGAACGGCCAGTGAGGTAGGAATTCTGCAAAGCCCCAGTTTTGGAGGAGCCTAAGGGCTGAAAAACAATTCTTGATAAGGTGCAAGGAGGGCTCTGCACGTACGGCAAAAATACTTGGGTTGAGTAAGTGTTTTCGAAGACTGTGGTTGGATGAGATATAGTAATAATAATAATAATAATAATAATAATTTTACCCCTCCCTTCCCAGTTCAAAAACCGGGCTCAGGGCGGCCAACAACAGATTTAAAACACTTTAAAACACTTAACTATAAAAGCAGCATAACGTACAGTATAAAAACATGAATAACAATAAAAATCAAAAATCAATTAGATAATCCCCAGGGCTAGCTGGCTGAATTGGTCCTACTTGGGCCAGCGAGGAGGCCAGGGGAGAATTAGCTGTGGGGTCTCAGAGCGGGTGATCTGTCTCATGGGACAGAGCATTCCACCAGGTCGGAGCCATCACTGAAAAGGCCTGGTGGAGGAAAGTCTGACTTCCTCAAGAAGTGAAGGATCACACACGCCCCTACTCTGCTCACGGCAGGTGAAGCACGGTGCATTGGACATAAATCCACCTCAGATATGCAGGGCCCTGGTCTCCTGGGACAGAGCATTCCACCAGGTCAGAGCCATCACTGAGAAGGCCCTGGCCCTGGTGAAGGATAGTCTGGCTTCCTTAGGGCCCCAGGACCTCTAAACTATGGTTATTCATGGACCTTAAGGTCCTTTGCGGGGCAGACCAGGAGAGGCGGTCCCGTAAATACGAGGGCCCTAAGCCACAAAGGGCTTTAAAGGTCAAGACCATAGTAGGGGAGTAGAGGACACAATTTTTTTCCTATATAGGGTGTGTGTAAATGCAATGCTCTCAGAGATTCTTTCGGTCTCTTTTGTCCTGTAATGCATTGCTGAATAAAAAGTCTGACTAATTGGGAATCTGATTTCAGGCTTCGTATTGAACCCCCAAAGGGAGTTTCTCCCGCATCCTGGCATGTGTGGGGATAGTGGGGGGGGGGGTGAGACAATTTGCTGCGCTGTTGGGAGTGCCATTTTGGTTCTGCTGGTGAGACCAGTGCCGGATTTACATATCAGATAAACAATACAGCTTAGGGCCCTGGGGGCCCTCAAAAAATTTAAAGGAAAGAAAACCTGGATATACATTTCCAAAATATAAGATAAAAAACAAACAAAATAAAACCTACATACAACAACAGTGTTTTGTGTTGTGTAGGCTCCTATTTTAAGAGAAGACTCATTGGAAAAGACCCTGATGTTGGGAAAGATTAAGGGGACGACAGAGGACGAGATGGTGGGACAGTGTTCTGGAAGCTACCAGCATGAGTCTGACCAAACTGCAGGAGGCAGTGGAAGACAGGAGTGCCTGGCGTGCTCTGGTCCATGGGGTCACGAAGAGTCGGACACGACTAAACAACAACAACAGGCTCCTATTTTGTTATGTGCAAATGGCTTGAGATACCTATGAGGTCCATAAATTACCATATAACATATATTCAACACAAAAAACAGCGACAATTTGTTGTTGGCAAAGGACAGCTGGACATATAAAGAGCCCCATGACCTTCAGTAGCTTAGGGCCTCATCAGACCTAAATTTGGCCCTGGGTGAGACTTAGCGTGGGTTAGTGTAACGGACCTGGATTCAAGTTACAAGAAAGGAGGTTATGACTAAACATCAGAAAGAACTTTCTGATAGTAAGAGCCATTCAGCAGTGGAATGGACTCCCTTGGGACATTATGGGTGGTCACCTGTGATGGATGCTTTAGTTAAAATGACCCTCATGCTCCCTTACAGCTCTACAGTTTTATGATTCTGTGAATTGGCTAAAATGACTTACAAAATTCGAGACCAAAAAGGGACAAAGTTTGAAGAAGAGTGGAGTAAATTTGTTGCATACATAAAAATTAACTGTAGAAATCTAAAAACTGTAGCAGGGTTAACATAAATCCTGTGCTGTATATAGAAGATAAATAAGAACTTGGAGGAGAAGATATAAACTAAGAAAACGGAAGCAAGGAAGGAAGGAAGGAAGTCTGGGTGTGAACTTGCACAGTGTATTTAAGATGATATAAAATGATGACTGTAAAAGATTAAGTTTTATTTATGTTTGTGAAAAGTCAATAAAAAGCATTTGATTTTTTTTTTTTTATGATTCTGTGAAAACCCCATGCATTACTCAGTGGTGCAACACTCTGATTTCTGACATGAAGTGCCCTGAATGGAATTCTCGATTTGCAGAGTTTGGTATGTGGTACAATAACTTTATTCTCTTTCCTGCTAAGGAATGTAATACAAAATAGTAAAAATGCTACAAAACAGAATACAAAACCCATAGCAAACAGCGTAACATCTCTTAAATATGTAACAGAGCCAATAATGTTTTTCTAAGCACGTATCATAGTAACATAAAACATGTTTCTTTGGATTTTTTTTCAGTGTTTCCTCATTGCTTCCACACAGTAGTTCCCTATGGACTTGGTGAAACTCACATATCCAAGGTTTTTGCAGCATCCATATGACATCCTCCTCCCAAAATGCCACCCTGTATTATTTCCCCTTTAATCCGGATTTACCATGTACACAGAAATAATAATAATAATAATAATAATAATAATAATAATAATAATAATAATACCCCAACCATCTGACTGGGTTTCCCCAGCCACTCTGGGCAGCTTCCAACAAATATAAAAGCATAATAAAACACCAAACATTAAAAACTTCCCTATCCAGGAGTAAAACACACCATGGAAATGAGATATCTGGATTAAATGGTGTGTTTTGGTGAGGGTAACGTCATGTAAACCCTTCACAAAACTTGTGTGCGGAAAAAGTTGCATCTCTACACCATGCATTCAAAGCACTGCCCCCAATGATCTCGCGAACTGTAGTTTGCTACGGGTGCTGGGAATTGTAGCTTTGTGAGGGGCAAACTATAATTCCCAGCATTCCTTCCTTGCTCTACAAATGTGCTTTACACGTAAGGTGCACATGCACCTTCAGTGAAGTGCCACTACAATGGTACCTCGGGTTAAGTACTTAATTTGTTCCGGAGGTCCGTTCTTAAATTGAAACTGTTCTTAACCTGAAGCACCACTTTAGCCAATGGGGCCTCCTGCTGCTGCCATGCCGCCAGAGCACAATTTCTGTTCTCATCCTGAAGCAAAGTTCTTAACCCGAGGTAATATTTCTGGGTTAGCGGAGTCTGTAACCTGAAGCGTATGTAACCCGAGGTACCACTGTACTCAGGTAAGTTCCTGACGGATGACTGAGTAGTTTGGCCTGGTTTTACTTTTTACTAAAACAAAGTTTATCAGTCTATGGAGTGTTTTCAAATTAGGAAAAGACCTTTGACCTTACAGTGCTGAGAAAACCCCAGCGATCCAAAACCGTGATGGGCAGCATCTTTCATTGTACTGATTTTTCACATTGGGAAACTTTTGAAGATATTCAAATTTGCTGTCCCGAATTAAAGCATTGCAGCTGCCTCCTGCTAGCATGCACAACCAGGTGTCCCCTCCTTTCGTTAAAGATGCTCACCTGGCTTGAAGGCTAAGAAAAGCCTTTGCTAACCTGGTGCCCGCGGGATGTTTTGGACTTTGACTGCCATAAGCTTCATCTAGAAAGGAATACTGTGATCACCAATAGTCAGCATGGATTTCTGAAAAATAAGTCATGTCAGACTAACCTGATCGCGTTTTTTGACAGAATTACAAGCCTGGTAGATGAAGGGAACGCAGTGGATGTAGCCTACCTTGATTTCAGCAAGGCATTTGACAAGGTGCCCCATGATATTCTTGTAAAGAAGCTGGTAAAATGCTACCACTCAGTGGATTTGTAACTGGCTGACTGACCGAACCCAAAGGGTGCTCATCAATGGTTCCTCTTCATCCTGGAGAAGAGTGACTAGTGGGGTGCCACAGGGTTCTGTCTTGGGCCCGGTCTTATGCAACATCTTTATCAATGACTTGGATGATGGACTCAAGGGCATCCTGATCAAATTTGCAGATGACACCAAACTGGGAGGGGTGGCTAACACCCCAGAGGACAGGATCACACTTCAAAACGACCTTGACAGATTAGAGAACTGGGCCAAAACAAACAAGATGAATTTTAACAGGGAGAAATGTAAAGTATTGCACTTGGGCCAAAAAAATGAGAGGCACAAATACAAGATGGGTGACACCTGGCTTGAGAGCAGTACATGTGAAAAGGATCTAGGAGTCTTGGTTGACCACAAACTTGACATGAACCAACAGTGTGACGCGGCAGCTAAAAAAGCCAATGCAATTCTGGGCTGCATCAATAGGAGTATTGCATCTAGATCAAGGGAAGTAATAGTGCCACTGTATTCTGCTCTGGTCAGACCTCACCTGGAGTACTGTGTCCAGTTCTGGGCACCACAGTTCAAGAAGGACACTGACAAACTGGAACGTGTCCAGAGGAGGGCAACCAAAATGGTCAAAGGCCTGGAAACGATGCCTTATGAGGAACGGCTAAGGGAGCTGGGCATGTTTAGCCTGGGGAAGAGGAGGTTAAGGGGTGATATGATAGCCATGTTCAAATATATAAAAGGATGTCACATAGAGGAGGGAGAAAGGTTGTTTTCTGCTGCTCCAGAGAAGCGGACACGGAGCAATGGTTCTAAACTACAAGAAAAAAGATTCCACCTAAACATTAGGAAGAACTTCCTGACAGTAAGAGCTGTTTGACAGTGGAATTTGCTGCCAAGGAGTGCTCTGATGGTGTTTCCTGCTTGGCAGGGGGTTGGACTCGATGGCCCTTGTGGTCTCTTCCAACTCTATGATTCTATGATTCATCTAGCACAACTGTTGCTGCCCAGAACATCTGGAGAGGCAACAGGTTGCTCAAGGCTGGCTTTGAGCATTAAACAAGAACTGACCCTCTAAAACAGGCTCCCTCCGTAGCCGGAATTAAGATTGGCGGAAGAAATATCAACAACCTCAGATATGCAGATGACACAACCTTGATGGCAGAAAGTGAGGAGGAATTAAAGAACCTTTTAATGAGGGTGAAAGAGGAGAGCGCAAAATATGGTTTGAAGCTCAACATCAAAAAAAAAACGAAGATCATGGCCACTGGTCCCATCACCTCCTGGCAAATAGAAGGGGAAGAAATGGAGGCAGTGAGAGATTTTACTTTAATGGGCTCCATGATCACTGCAGATGGTGACAGCAGCCACGAAATTAAAAGACGCCTGCTTCTTAGGAGAAAAGCAATGACAAACCTAGACAGCATCTTAAAAAGCAGAGACATCACCTTGCCAACAAAGGTCCGTATAGTAAAAGGTATGGTTTTCCCAGCCGTGATGTATGGAAGTGAGAGCTGGACCATAAAGAAGGCTGATCGCCGAAGAATGGATGCTTTTGAATTCTGGTGCTGGAGGAGACTCTTGAGAGTCCCATGGACTGCAAGAAGATCGAACCTCTCCATTCTTAAGGAAATCAGCCCTGAGTGCTCACTGGAAGGACAGATCATAAAGCTGAGGCTCCAATATTTTGGCCATCTCTTGAGAAGAGAAGACTCCCTGGAAAAGACCCTGATGTTGGGAAAGATGGAGGGCACAAAGAGAAGGGGACGACAGAGGACGAGATGGTGGGACAGTGTTTTCAAAGCTACCAGCATGAGTTTGACCAAACTGCGGGAGGCAGTGGAAGACAGGAGTGCCTGGCGTGCTCTGGTCCATGGGGCCACGAAGAGTTGGACACGGCTAAATGACTAAATGACAAGAACAACAAACAAACTTGGCCCTCCAGATGTTTTTGGCCTACAACTCCCATGATCCCTAGCTAGCAGGATCAGTGGTCAGGGATGATGGGAATTGTAGTCTCAAAACATCTGGAGGGCCGAGTTTGAGGAAGCCTGCCATAAAAAAATGAAGCAGTTTTAATCGAGGGCCGAAGGGTGAGATCCAATGCCATCTTTTCCCTCTAAAAGGGACAAACGTGAATGTCTCCTTCCGATCCCATGATTTCGAAATACATTTCTCTTGGGCACAAGGGATGGGGCAGGGTGGGAGAGGCAGCATCAACCTGACAGTGAATCCAGAATTCAAGGAAGTTATGCAGAAACGAGTGATATGGAATATGGAATTCGCCCAATTCCCACAAATCGCTTTCGAACATTCCAGACTGAATTTAGCAAGCCTCGGATTTCAAAGAAATCTGCAATGTTTGACTGTAAAGCCTGAATTTATGGATACAGGAAACCCCATCACTATCACAGAACTGGAGTTTGGGGGCGGATTCGAAAGACACGAACTCTGCAATTCAATGTTTTAAACGTTCAAGGGGAGGGATTCCCGATAAAGTCATACTTTTTAAAGAAAGAAAGAAAGAAATGCAGAAAGTGACCACTAGAGGGGGGCTTCTCTTTCTCTTAGCCACACAATTAAGCAACATATTGGCCATCAGACAAAGTCGACTACTTAGAGGTTGCATTTAAATGGTGACTTCCTGGGATTTTAATTCCACGCTTTCGTGTTAAACTGGAAGTGGGGGAAACTGTGCATTTTGCAGGGTGGTAAAGGAGACTCAGGGACAGGCCAGATTATTATCTCCCGTGCCCCCGGGGTGGGGGGGGGGAGTTTGTCTGGTTGATGAGGATGTCTACCTGTCAATCGCCAGACATCACATTGACACCAGGCAATTCTTTTTGGGGGGAATCAAACAGTGATCTGGAATTGGTTCCCTTTTGGACAGGTTGAGTTCCTTCTCTTGGAAAATGTGATTTTGTTTGACAGGAGCACTGCTTAGAGGAATGGTCCCCCTTCCTTCCAATTAATAACAGCTGTACACATTTAATCTCTCTCTCTCTCTCTCTCTCTCTCTCTCTCTCTCTCTCTCTGTGTGTGTGTGTGTGTGTGTGTGTGTTTGTGGGAAACAACAACTGACGGCCCATAAAGGCTCTCAAAAGGTTCATCTGTTCCTCTCGACCCCCCTGAATGTCCACTCGGTCTTCTCCTGAAGCCAGTCCACATAGTTGGAGACCTTGGTGTAGACCCCGTAGACTTGCTTGCTCCCGCACTCTTCAGGGCCTCCCCACGAGACCAGTCCTTGGGCCACCCATCTCCGGCTCTCCAGGTCTTGGATGACGAAGGCTCCCCCGCTGTCCCCAAGGCAAGTGTCCTTTCCGCCTTCGTAATAGCCGGCACAGAACATGTTCTCAGTGACGCTGTAGTTCCCTGACCGAGATTCGTAGCTCATCTTGCACTCGGCATGCAGGACCACCGGTAGTTTGACATACTGGAGAACGTCAGAGAGGGTCCTCATGCCAGAGCTGATGACCTCGTCCACGGTGATGTTGGGGTTGGAGATGCCCCAGCCGGCCACCAGGCCCAACGTGTTGGGTTGAGGTCCTTCTAACTCATGTTCATACTGCGGGAGGCAGATGGGCATGACATGGGGTCCCAGCGTCACCTTCTCCTTCAGCTTCACCAAGGCAATGTCGTGGTTGTAGTTCTGGATGTCAAAGGCCTCATGGAGGACGATCTTCTCCACCGTCCGGTTGACGGCGTCCACCTTGTTCCTCACGTCGTGAAGGCCCAGGTAGATGGTGACGTGCTCTTTGGAGACGGGGATGATGGTGTTGTCCCGGCGCTGGGAGCGGAGGACGTGGGCGGCGGTCAGCACCCACGACTCGGAGAGCAGGGCCCCACTGCCAAACCACCTGTCATTCGGCACTCGGGACGTGTCCTCCACCACGATCAGGGCTTGCCAAGGGAAAAACCCGGGCTCTGCGTTTCGCCCGCCGATGATGCGCTTGATCAGGGTGGGCAGCGACCGCGTCGGCCGCCCACAAACTGGGGAAAGAAAACAACAGAGCAGATGGTTAGACGACCAGGGCTGGATCCGTCACCAAAAAGTAGCCAAACTGTGACTCCAAGTAGATTATGCCAGGATTCCCCATTGGGGGGTGGCAGAAAAGTTCCTGCCTTGCTTCCAACTTTTGTTTCCTATATTAAGTCCTACAGGGCTACTCTGTGTAAAGGTGCGCTGGATCGTTTATCATTTTAGAGCTGGGCAGCATTCAGCTGTATCAATTCAAACAATTGAAATTTCAAATTGACCAGCAGAGTTTTAAATTATGAAATTACAAATTTTCAGTCCCGAGGCTTTGAATTTAACATGCCAAGACCTCCCCTCAATGGGCCATGTCAAGATTATATATATACACATGGAAATCCATCAAATGTCACTGGCAAAACACTAGGGCTTCATACAGTATATCTGATATATATATATATGTTGATAATTCCTGGAATTAGACCCTCAATTGCTGCTGGACAAGTGCATCTATGTTCTATGGCCTATGTCTATGTCTCAGTGGTAGAGCACACATTTTGCATGCCCCCCATGGAATCCGGGGACCTGTAGTCTGTTGTGGATGCTGAGAGTTGTTAGATTGAGGTTGAATCCTGACAAGACAGAAGTACTGTTTTGGGGGGTCAGGGGGTGGGCAGAGGTGGGGGACTCCCTGGTCCTGAATGGGGCAACTGTGCCCCTGAAGGACCAGGTGCGCAGCCTGGGAGTCATTCTGGACTCACAGCTGTCCATGGAGGCGCAGGTCAATACTGTGTCCAGGGCAGCCGTCTACCAGCTCCATCTGGTATGCAGGATGAGACCCTATTTGCCTGCAGAGTGTCTCTCCAGAGTGGTGCATGCTCTGGTTATCTCCCGCTTGGACTACTGCAATGTGCTCTATGTGGAGCTACCTTTGAAGGTGACCCGGAAACTGCAATTAACTAGGAGTGGCCTCTGGGACCACATAACACCAGTCCTGGCTCCGAGCACAATTCAAAGTGTTGGTGCTGACCTTTAAAGCCCTAAATGGCCTCGGTCCTGTATACCTGAAGGAGCGTCTCCACCCCCATCGTTCTGCCCGGACGCTGAGATCCAGCGCTGAGGGCCTTCTGGCGGTTCCCTCATTGCAAGAAGTGAGGTTACAGGGAACCAGGCAGAGGGCCTTCTCGGTGGTGGCACCCGCCCTGTGGAACACCCTCCCTTCAGGTGTGAAGGAAATAAGCAGCTATCTTATCTTTAAAAGACATCTGAAGGCAGCCCTGTTTAGGGAAGTTTTTGATATTTAATGCTGTATTGTTTTTAACACTCGATTGGAAGCCACCCAGAGTGGCTGGGGAAACACAGCCAGATGGGCAGGTATAAATAATAAATGATGATGATGATGATGATGATGATGGAAGGGACCCTGAGGGTCACCCCTGCAATACAGGAATCTCAACTAGAGTTGTGTTCGAATCCTGCTCGCGGGGTCCCCTTCATCCTGACCCAGCAGGCTCTTCATACATAGCTCTGTGGCGGGGAATGGGGGCATCCTAACAACTCTCAGCTCCCTTAACAAACTGCAGTTCCCAGGATTCTTGACCGATTCAGAGAATCACAGGATTGTTGGGGACCCAAAGGGTTGTCCTGCCCAACTGCCTGCAATGTTTAAAGCAGTACGATGCCACTTTAAATGCCCGATGCAGATATGTACAGAATCTTCCCTCAAGGAGACCCGTGGCATAATCTACAGGCAATGATGCCCTCGCACACCCTGGTGCTGTCCATCATTGCACCCTCAGAGATCCGGAATACCTTTGCGGGGCAGGAAAGCAAGTTGCCGAGCTCCCCACCAGCATGCACGGTGAAGGGAGGCAGCCGGCTGTGCCAGTCGCTAGCCGGCCAGGACAAGTTGCCCGCTCTCCGGAGGTGTCCAGGGCTGGCAACGAAACAGAAGGAAGGCCGGTCGGGCGGATCTTGCCAGCGTCTCTTGGGAAAGGAGGAGGAAGGGTTCTTTTGGAGCGCCAACGCCTTCCGGGATTTCGACGGAGGCCGGTGTGGTCGGCGGGTCAGAGGGCCAGGCGTCATCCCAACATCATAGCATGCATAGCCTGAGAGAGCAAGCCAGACCTCTGATTCGCCTGGCACTACCCATATCTGCCAGGACTGGCAGCCCCACTGGCAAGGCATGCCCAACTGATTCAGCCCACATGCTGGGTGGGAGGAAGGCATCAGAAAGTCCTAAAATGGGGCATTTGGGGAAGTGGGACATGGAGTTTGGCTGGTAGTGCAAGAGTGGGCAAAGGCAAGTTTACCGTATTTTTCGCTCCATAAGACGCACTTTCCCCCTCCTAAAAAGTAAGGGTAAATGTGTGTGTGTCTTATGGAGCAAATGCAGGGGGGAGGCCGGCAGGAAAAGCCCCCAAGAGCCGCACACAAGCTCATTGCGGCTCTTGCGGGCTTTTCCCCAGGAGGGAGAAGGGACTGACACGGCCAGTCAGTCCCTTCTCCCTCCTCGTAGAAAAGCCCGCAGGAGCCGCACACTCTTTAAAGGGTGCGCGGCTCCTGTGGGCTTTTGCGGGAGGTGGGGGTATTGCCATAGCTGCACGCAGCCTCTCCTGGCTGGAGAGGTTGCACGCGGCTAAAGAGGAAGCCAAGACAGCCAATGGGATGGATCCTGTGGACTGTCTTGGCTTCTTTGCTCTTTGGGGCTGGGCGGAAAAGCAACATTTCCCCCCTTGATTTCCCCCCTCTAAAAACTAGGTGCGCCTTATGGTCCGGTACGCCTTATGGAGCGAAAAATACGGTAATTTTCTCTGCTCGCCTCTTCTTCCCTGGCTGGTACAATTGGTAGGGCTTTGGTTCTGGAGGTGGCTATACCCCTTCCTCTGGCTGCCTACCAGGGTTTGGGATTGCCCATTTAGTACCCAAGCATACTGGAATCCCATTATATTTGGGCATAACCATAGTGTCAAGAAAACATAGTTTCTGTGAGCCCCTAGTTACATAAATGAGTGCAAACGACAAGCGCTGAATTTCTCAAGCGAAAGCTAACATTGGATGGCAATCGACAAGCTGCCTCAGTTAACCGAAAAAACCCCCACCCATAGATGGGTGACAGCAGCATACACTGCAACACTTTAGCAAAACCCGAGAAGTGTGAAGAGCTTGATCTGGAGCTTTGTCTGTTGCAAACGCTTGCACATCAAGGGGCGGAACTGTCAAGTGAGATCAACACAATGAGTTCTTTGTTCATTCAGGGCAGCTGCAGAACGGCAAAACACTTCACCTGTGAAATATCTGCTTGTCTTGCAACTGTGAAAGGCACAGGTGCCCAGCCAGAATAAACCACTGCTAGATGAAAATCAAAATAAACGTTTGCATGGAGACAAAAATCAGTTCATTTTGAAGAGTGTGGTGCATGGCCAGCAGAGATCTCTGCACATCCCAAGGTAGAACACCCTCATGGCAGAATTGTCACCTCTCTCCCCCTTCATCCACCCTTCCACACCCTTTGGAATCAGCAACACAAGGACATCATCTGGCAGCCTTCCTACTTTAATTTACATTGCACTGGAGTTAATTGAACAGCAGCCAAGAGTACTGAAATGCATTAAGTGTGTGTTTATTTGTTTTGCTTAACTGTCAGTAGGCAATATTAGGGCTCTGCTAAAATGGAAACTGATTAAAGGGTTGGCAAGGACAGAGAAAGCTTGACGGAAGGAGCTCTGCTAAAATGGCAGAGCAAGGGAAATTAATTAGAACATTGCCCCTCTATGCTCTTCATCAAGGACCGCCGGCCGTTTTTAGGCCTGGGAGCACATGCGGCTTCTTGGGCGAGAGCCATGGGTGTTGCCGTCGCTCCTTCTGCTCACTTTCCTCCCCCCACCCAAGACCATTCCCCCACCCAAGACACAGAAAGCATGGCAGTTCACCCACAAAGAGTTCACTTTTCCAAGATATTTGGCAAAGCTGGATGCAGTAGAATTCATCTGAGCCTTGAAAGGCATTTAGAGCAGAACAAGGAAGTGTAGAAAACTGCCACCCATCCAACTTCCAGCTCTATGGGCCTTTCAAGAGAGAAAAAGGTACCGTATTTTTCCGTGCACAACACGACCCCCGTGTATAAGACGGCCCCTGTTTTTTGAGACCCCAAATTAAGGAAATGGGGGGAGATTGCCCAGAGTTGTTAAGCGTTTTTTAGGGGGGCGGAATTGCTGACAATCGCTCACCCGTCTGACCGGAGACACCAATATCATCTGCCTGCTCGCTGCCAGTAGCCACCAATCACCTGCCCAATCGCCGCAGACAATCTCCTGCTCGCGGCTGCCACCAATCGCCTGCAAATTGGCACCAGCCACTTGGTTTTTCGCCTACCTCGTAGCAAATCGTCACAACTTTCTTGGTATTGGCGGTTAGGCATTGGTATTGTTATGTAGATGGAAGAGGGGAGGAAGCGCCATCACCTGCCCCACATATTGAAGGGTAGTCCGATAAAGGATTCCGGGGGGCGTGGCCCTGTCCGAAGCCTGGGGAGGTGAGGGCCTAAGGCACGCCCCCTAGTGGTGACCCCGGGGGTGTTCCTAGTTGATGTGCATCAGCAGGACTCCTCCAACTGGTGGTTAACGCTTCCCGGACTTCAAGCGAACAGGCTGAAGCCGGATATAGTCGGTTAGGACCAATGCCTAAGCCAATACCGCTCATCACTGGTAACCAATAAAGTTGTGGCCATATTTAGCCCATTAAGCTTAAATATCTGTGTCATGTGTCTTTATTTCCACTGTGGGGGGGGTGGGAACTCGCCACGCAACTGCTTTCGCCAACTCATGGCCAAATGTGTAGTGTGTCTCTGTGTGCAGTTTAAAGGCTTCGTGGGCAGCAGGATAAGACCTCAAAGGGATTACCTGGCTGGGGGCGGGCGATGCGCTAAGAGGAAAGGGGGCTGCACTGGAGGTGTCAATGACTACTGGATTTTGAAAAGCCAGTATCACTGGATAAAGCTCATCAGTTTTGTTGAATTACATCAGCTAAGTAGTTTTAACTGGATTATGAATAAATTGCCTTGTTTTGATTTTTATTGCATTATTATCTTGCCAAATCATTGTTAATAATAACAATAATAACAATAATAATAATGATTAAAGTAGGTGGTACTGGGGATAAGTTTATGCAACCAAGTGAGTAGCGGCCCAAAAATGCTTTGGAACCATTTTCTTAAATAGATGGAATGATTTTGGGTATTTGGTTTTCTTTTCTAAGTGGGAGAAAGTATGGTAAACAAACAGGCTAAAAATAGCGCAGCTCAAGCCAAGGCATGTTTACCCAGGAGGAAAACCCCGGTTGGTCCAAGTGGGTGCAGGATTGCAGTGGAAGCCATGACAAAGGGACAGGGCACTGCCAGAATGTTTATTCTGCCTGTGTGCAGAAGCCAGTGATCTGCTAGAGAAGAGAGAGGGGTTTTCTAGTGACAGGCAACTGGCTTTCCACGGAGAGAGGAGCAAAGCGCAGAGATTTCTCAGCTCTTAGCCAACTTGCTCTGACCTCTGGAAAACTTTCCCTGGGACTTGCCAGCCCGCCTGGATTCCATCAGGACCAGAAGCAGACAAAAAAAGAGCATGTTTAAAAAAACAGTCAGTCTTTTAAAAGGGGGCAGGGAATGGAAGCTTGTACAATGCTAGAACACACTGAAAGCTCAAAAAAAAAAAAAAACTTTTAAAAGATGTGCATCCCCCTGTTCGACTTTGTATCTTGGTGGGTATGAACCTGGGACAGAGAAACCTGACAAATTTGGTTTCTCCCAATTTCTCGTTTTCCCAGTCTTAAATTTGGCTTTCCGTGTTTCCACATCAATTTGCAAATTTCTTTGTGAAAAGTCCCCATGAGCCTTTTGGTGCGAATCTCTCCTAATGTTTGTGTGCAATTTTGCTCATCTTTTTTCAAAACAACCCCCCGCCCCATATGCATTTTTCCCCTTGTCATTTTCACTCATATTTGCGTTGATGTGGACACTTCACCCTCCAGGTTATACATTTTTGGACCCATTAACTTGTCTGGAGAACTCTGTTGCAAAATTCGGAGAAGCGTGTGTTTTGAAAGACGGCCGAGCTCTGCTTCTTCGTTGTTTCGGAAAAATCAAATTAGGTAATTTGACTTTAAACGCAAATGGAATAATCTGATTTCTCCCTCCCTCAACAAGCTCTCCCCAACCAATCCTGCCTGGTTGAGCTCTTGCAATCCTGGCTTCTACTAGCCAGAATTAACACCAGCAACTGAGAAATCTGGGCAGATGCTCCTGGCTTAACCAGTGACAGGGGAGCTCATGGATGGCTCTAAACAGAGTTCATGTACTAGTGGCAGAACACATGCTTTGCACATGCAACCCAGTCCCAGGTTCAGTTCTCCAGTTAAAAGGAACTTGGCTGGACACTGTTCTGCTCGGACACTGAGGTCCAGCGCTGAGGGCCTTCTGGTGGTTCCCTCACTATGAGAAACCAAGTTACAGGGAACCAGGCAGAGGGCCTTCTTGGTAGTGGCACCCGCCCTGTGGAACGCCCTCCCACCAGATGTCAAAGAGAAAAACAACTACCAGACTTTTAGAAGACATCTGAAGGCAGCCCTGTTTAGGGAAGCTTTTAATGGTTAATAGGTTATTGCATTTTAGTGTTCTGTTGGAAGCTGCCCAGAGTGGCTGGGGAAACCCAGCCAGATGGGCGGGGTATAAATAATAAATTATGATGATGATGATGATGATGGCTGGCAGGATTTCCCCCCTAAAACCTGGAGAGGCGACGCTACTAGACAAGGCAGAATGTACCAATGATCTGCCCTGGGGCGAATTAGCACCATATGCCATATTTGCAACAAAAGCAGACCCCTCTTGCACCCCACCAATTCTGATTTAGCCACACGAGGAGCTCTGCATAGTGTGAAAGGTTTGCATCTAAAACCAGAGAGTGAGAAGCTCAAAGAAGCCAGCTGGCATGAAGGTTGCATTTCAGTGCAGTCTAGGTACCTGGTTGACAAGACGGCAGGCGCGTTCCCAGCTCCGCACTTCTCCATAGCCCCCTGGCATCACAGGTGTAGATACCTGGGGAAGATCAAAGCACAAGCTCTGCACAGGAATCATACCACTAGGTGGTGCTGTCGTAATGTCTTACCGGTTTTCTTCAGTCTATAAGGAGAATTTGCTGGATCAGGCCAATAGCCCATCCAGTCCAGGATCCTGTTCTCCTGTGGAAAACCAGCAAGCAGGATGTGAGCAAGAGAGCATCGCTCCCCCTCCCGTGGTTCCCAGCAAGCAACTGGGATTCAGATGCATCACTGCCTCCAACCGTGGACGCAGGGAAGAGCCATCATGGCTAGTAGACATCTGTGACAGACAGCAGAGCCAGACCAGAGTCTCCCCTGAAATTCCGCTTGAAGGCTGGAGCCTCTCTCTGATTGGCTGCAAAGTCAGCTGGCCACAGAAGGGGGAGGAGCAGCACTTTGGGGGAGAGAATAAAATGTGCCGTTTCTGAGGGAGAAGAGTTAGATTTCTCATGGTAAATTTGTAAAATTCCGTATTAATTGGCATACAGTAAGGTGTGTGCACTACATTTAACAGGAGGCAGTGAGTCTGCCAGGTATTCATTGGTGATAAGAGGTTGAATCTGCTACTCCTCCTCCATGAATTTCTTGAAAGCTCTTTTAAAGCCATTCAAGGTGGGGGCCACCACTGCCTCCTGTGGGAGGGAGTTCCACAGTTTAAATAAGTGTCGTGTGAAGAAGTCCTTTTTAAAATCTGCCCTAAATCAGATTGGGCAAAATATTCCTGCACTGCAGGGGGGTTGGACTAGATGACCCTAGTCCCCAACTCGGCCATTCTAGGGAACAGCTTGCACCTTAATATCAGCAAGACAAAGGAGATGTTGTTGGACATTCGGAGGAAGAGAGGAGAACTAGTCCTGCTGTACATCGGGGAGAGAGAGTCTCTTCCTTTAAATTCCTAGGAGTTTATCTCAGTGAAGACCTTACTTGGAAAATCAATACAACCCACGTGGTTAAGAAAGCCCAGCAGAGACTCCATTTTCTCAGAGTATTGTGAAAGAACGATGTCAACCAACATTTGATGATCTCCTTCTACTGGTCAAAAATAGAAAGTGTCCTTTCATACTGGTACGCTGGTTTGACATCAACTGATAGGAAGTGCCTACAGAGGGTGGTGAATCCAGCACAAGATATTATGGGCTGTCCCCTGAATCTGCTGGATGACATCGCGGAAGAACGTTGCCTCAGGAGAATGAGGAAAATTCTCAGGGATGATTCCCACACTGGCTGGCACTTTCTTGATCTCCTGCCCTCAGGCAGAAGATATAGAAGCAGGATTAGTCGCACCAACAAGGTAAAGAACAGCTTCTATCCGTGGGCTGCTGAATGAAAAGATAACAACAGGGCAACTGACTTTCGGGTTTGGTGAGTGTGCGTCAGTAAACGAGGGGAATTAAGATTGCTGAGTGGCGGGTGCTCGTGTAATCTCACTGTATACAAATTGTACAAGTGACAATAAAGTATTTCAATCCAAGATTCTAAAATTCTATTCTCTTGATTGTTTTGGTTGTTCCCTTCCGAACCTTCTCCCAACCCTATAAACTCCTTTGTGAGGTGAAGCGACCAGAACGCTACAAAATATTCCAAATGTGGTTGAGATCTATAGCCAGCGATGGAGAAAACTGCTGAGGGAGGGAAGGAATAGAGATGGGCTGGAAACTGGGGTGAACCTCTGTTTGAAAAAGAAGGCTTTGCGTGCAGCCATCCCCACTAGTAACCATCGGTAGGCTTATCTTCTGTGACAACAAGAGATGTTTTAGGAGTGCAAGGAAGCAGCCCCAGGCAACAGGCCTGACACAGGATATTGCTAGGCAGAGGCACGGAGACAAAATCAATACTTTTGCAGCGCTGCTGTCAGAAGGGGAGGCTGGAATGGCCCTGAAGGGGAAGGAAGGTGATTTCCTAAGAATGCAATGCATCTCCTGCCTTTCCTCACACAAAAACCGAAGACAGGAGGAGAATTCTCAATGGTGGTTACAGTGGCTTCTGAGCCAGGGCTTGAATTCCGCCTGGCAGCGACATACATATAAGCAAATCGAATGTGAGATTAGCTTGCTGCTCAGTGGAACCGGAACCATTTTGAAGACAATTGAAAAACTGCACTGGGGATTTGAGTGTCAGTGACAACACTGGCATTGACCAGTACATGCCCACAGAAGCCAGTTCAAAGTGAACTACTACACCAAAATGCTGCTGGATTCCCCCTCCTAGAGCTCCTCTCAGAACTGTGAACATATCTACTTAACATGTCGGCATCACCTTGCCGACAAAGGTCCGTATAGTGAAAGCTATGGTTTTCCCAGTAGTGGTGTATGGTAGTGAGAGCTGGACCATAAAGAAGGCTGATCGCCGAAGAATTGATGCTTTTGAATTCTGGTGCTGGAGGAGACTCTTGAGAGTCCCATGGACTGCAAGAAGATCAAACCTATCCATTCTGAAGGAAATCAGCCCTGAGTGCTCACTGGAAGGACAGATCCTGAAGCTGAGGCTCCAGTACTTTGGCCAGCTCATGAGAAGAAAAGACTCCCTGGAAAAGACCCTGATGTTGGGAAAGATGGAGGGCACAAGGAGAAGGGGACAACGGAGGACGAAATGGTGGGACAGTGTTCTCGAAGCTACCAGCATGAGTTTTACCAAACTGCGGGAGGCAGTGGAAGACAGGAGTGCCTGGCGTGCTCTGGTCCAGGGGGTCACAAAGAGGCGGACTCGACTAAACAACTAAACAACTAAACAACAACAAACTTAACATGCTCTTAAATCCCCACCCTCTGTTTGCCAATGGCTATGAGCCACAACAGCTAGTGGACCCTCCATGTACAGTGGCACTCTACCTGCAAATATTGGATAACCTATTGCGGACAAATAGCCATTGTACTCTGCTTGCGGGCTTCCTAGTGGCCTTTAGAAGGCAACTCTTGAGCACAGGCTCCTGGGCCAGCTACATTTCTAGACCATCTTACTAGCTCTTTGTGGTCTTCTGTGAATGCTGCTTATCCCTTGTCCAGTCGCTGCTGCCCACCCAGCATGCAAACCGGACACCCCCCCCCCACCGCAGGGCAGCCGCTCTCACCTGTGACGTTGGGGACCATCTCGTAGTATGGATGCTGGCAGGAATACTGGATCGCCGACTGGTACGTGGTCAGGTTGTGTCGGGTGGAGAAGGTGACGAAGCCGTGGTCCAGCTCTCGTGGCGCCTTGCAGTCTGCAACTGGAAAGCCGAGCAGAGGGGAGGGTTTGGAAAAAAAGCCTCTGAGAATTAATTTGAAGTCTTGTGGCTCTCCAGCGATCCCCTGTTTTGCTAAGCCTCACTGCCCCCTTCAAAAAAGTCCAGTGTCCACCTCCGTAATGCCAGCTGGTCAAGGAGGGAAATTGCAGCTACTAGCCAGACTGCAGACAGGGGCTGGTTATAGAGAGCAGACAATTTGCTTGCTACGATAGCAAGGCTCTGTTGGCTGTGCCCATCTGTTTTCACTGGTGGAGGAAGGGGGGTGCGGCCTGCTCCGGGTGTCATCCCTGAGGGGGGTGACATTGCTGCACCCCCCCACCATGCGGGCAGCACCCCTGGACGCTTGCTAGGGACACTCGCTGTGCGGGTGGCTCCCCCCTGATGCTCGCTAGGCTAGGAAGGCTTGCTGTTGCGGCTGGCTAACTCCACCCCTGTGGGCTGGCTAGCCCCGCCCCCGAGCCGCTCTGGGTGCCAGAGCAGGTAGCTCCACCTCTGCCTGTTTCTGGGCACAATTCAAAATGCTAGTCACAACCTACAAAACCCTACATGGAATAGGTCCAGGCTATCTGAAAGACTGTATCCCTTACAAGAACCTGCCCAGCTTTTGGGATCTTCAGAGCCGCTCCTTCTCTTGGTCTCTTGGGAAGCATGGATGGGAAAAGGCGACTGCGCTGAAGGCCTGCTTGTAGGCTTCCCACCTTATTGACATGGGCCTGATCCAGTCCCAGGGCTCTTCTTCTTATGGTCTGATGCTTAAGGGTGGGAGCTGTGACATAAGAAAACCCACCCCAGGATGCAATGCGGTCCTCAGGCTTGCACTGGGACAGGGAGGCAGGGGCGTACAAAGTGGGGGGCGGAGGGGGTGGTCAGCCTCGGGTGCCACAAGATGGCCCCTGCCTCCCCCCAGCTGTAGAGCAGCCTAGGGCGTGTGCAGTCCTTATGGGCGCCGCTTGCGCGCCATCCGTATGGGCTGCCGAGAATGTGCAGTCCGTACGGGATGCCGCACATGCGCAGCCTGTATGGCCGCCGTGCACAAGCGGCAGCCCGTACAGAGTGCACATGTGTTGTTATGTACTGAAGTTCTCACCCTGGGCCAGCAGGGGGATACTGTAGATAGTTATGCAAATAAGGGACGTTCAGTGATTGGATAGTTTTAGAAAATTGTTACAGTTGCGTTGTACTGGAGCTCTATATAAGCAGGCTGACTGAACCCTTCAGTTCAGTTCTGTTCTGGCCTGTGAATAAACAATCGCTGTGTCGTCTGATATGTTCACCCACAACTTAACATGTGTGGCATCCTGTATGGAGTGCGCATGTGCGGCAGCCCGTATGGTGACTGTGTGTGCACTCCGTACGGTATGCCACACATGCGCACTCTGTACGGGCTGCCCCATCCCTCAGTGTCCTGCCCCGGGTGCCGGAGAGGGTTCCTCCGCCACTGCGGGGAGGGTGCCAGTTATAAGATTGGAAGTTCCTTGCAGCTTACTGGATACGATGGGCTGACTTTTTGCAGTCTGGAATGATTGCACTTTGCACAGATGATTGCACTTTGCATACTGCATTCTTGAGTGATAGTTTTATGACTGCCTCTGAGCCTTCGTGTAGAGCAAAGTCCGTTTGCGTAGAAGAAAGTTTGAACTTCCCCAGGCCCCACTCCCCAGAGAGGCCGGTGCTGTGCTTTGAAAGAATGAAGCAAACGAGGGTTGCGCAATTTGTTCTTATTTAACACCGAGAGGTTTAATTTAATTGGTTTAACTTGCATCCTTGATTCCAGTTACGCAAGAGTATCTGCTGTCTCTGTTTGAGTGTCGCTGTGCTTTTTCTTTTTTCTTTTTTGCAGAAGAAAATAATTTGTTCTAAATTGGTTGTGCAACGTTTCCCCACCTTGTTTGCAGGATCCAGAATCCATGTCTAGGAACACAGGGGGAAACCCAACCGGAAGACCAATAGTATATCGAGGAGGCAGCGATTCAAACATGGTTACCCTTCCTGCCTCTGTTCCTTCCCTTTCCCTGGTGACCTGCTCTGATGTCCTAATCTCTGATGTCCTAATTAATGTTAGAAATTGTTATTGGGGGACATTGAAAGGAGGTGGCTATCTATAAAATCAAATGGTTTGGAGAGGGTGATTTAGAAGCTCATGCACAGACTGCTCAGTTGCAGGGCTGTCCAATCTAAGCTACCACGGAGAGTCACTTCGCCACTTCTTTGGGACTTCCAAGTGCATGTCCTGGTATGTATATATATATTGCTTGCTGGGGACGCAGGTGGTGCTGTGGTCTAAACCACTGAACCTCTTGGGCTTGCTGATTGGAAGGTTGGCAGTTTGAATCCCCACAACGGTGTGAGCCCCTGTTGCTCTGTCACAGCTCCTGCCAACCTAGCAGTTCAAAAGCACACCAGTGCAAGCGGATAAATAGGTACTGCTGTGGCAGGAAGGTAAACGGCATTTCCATGCGCTCTGGTTTCCGTCACGGTGTTCCATTGCACCAGAAGCGGTTTAGTCCTGTTGGCCACATGACCTGGAAAGCTGTCTGTGGACAAACACCGGCTCCCTCGGCCTGAAAGTGAGATGAGCGCTGCAACCCCATAGTCGCCTTTGACTGGACTTAACCATACAGCGGCCCTTTACCTTTTAGGTAAAGGTAAAGTTAAAGGGACCCCTGACCATTAGGTCCAGTCGTGGCTGACTCTGGGGTTGTGGTGCTCATCTCGCTTTATTGGCCGAGGGAGCCGGTGTACAGCTTCCGGGTCATGTGGCCAGCATGACTAAGCCGCTTCTGGCGAACCAGAGCAGCGGACGGAAATGCCGTTTACCTTCCTGCCGGAGCGGTACCTATTTATCTACTTGCACTTGGACGTGCTTTCGAACTGCTAGGTTGGCAGGAGCACGGACCGAGCACCAGGAGCTCACCCCGTTGCGGGGATTCGAACCACCGACCTTCTGATCGGCAAGTCCTAGGCTCTGTGGTTTAACCGACAGTGCCACTTTACCATTTACCTTCCCTTATATATTGCTTGCTAGTTAGGAATAAAATCTTTTTCTCACTTGCGTTTTGTATTGCTTCTAAATTCCAAAGATAAGAACGGCCTTGCATTTGGCAAGACACCAACTTCCTTCAGGGACATTGGAGGTGATAAGAGTTGGTTTTCCTTTTTCAGGATACAGCGGCCCAGCAGGAGATGGCAGGGATTTGCCCTCCCTTGCCTGATCAGTCTCTTCCTCCACCTCTGACAGGTCCTGTGCCCCCCCTTCCTATCTGTCATTGACAGCTCTGCCCCTTCCACTCCTCCTTGCCCTGGCTCCTGGCTGGCACTGAACGCCATAAATAAATAAATAAATAAATAAATAAATAAATAAATAAATAAATGACTAAATAAACCCCCGCCCATCTAGCTGGGTTTCTCCAGCCACTCTGGGCGGCTTCCAACAGAATACTCAAATACAATAACCTATTAAACATTAAAAGCTTCCCTAAAAAGGGCTGCCTTCAGGTGTCTTCTAAAAGTCTGGTAGTTGTTTTTCTCTTTGACATCTGGTGGGAGGGCGTTCCACAGGGCGGGTGCCACTACTGAGAAGGCCCTCTGCCTGGTTCCCTGTAACTTGGCTTCTCGTAGCAAGGGAACCACCAGAAGTCCCTCGGCGCTGGACCTCAGTGTCCGGGCAGAACAATGGAGGTGGAGACGCTCCTTCAGGTATAGTGGGCCAAGGCCATTTTGGGCTTGAAAGGTCAGCACCAACACTTTGAATTGTGCTCGGAAACGTACTGGGAGCCAGTGTAGGTCTTTCAAGACCAGCGTTATATGGTCTCGGTGGCTGCACATTCTGGATTAGTTGTAGTTTCCTGGTCACCTTCAAAGGGAGCCCCATGTAGAGCTCATTGCAGTAGTCCAAGCGGGAGATAACCGGAGAATGCACCACTCTGGCGAGACAGTCTGTGGGCAGGTAGGGTCTCAGCCTGCGTACCAGATGGAGCTGGTAGGCAGCTGCCCTGGACACAGAATGGACCTGCACCTCCATGGACAGCTGTGAGTCCAAAATGACTCCCAGGCTGCGCACCTGGTCCATCAGGGGCACAGTTACCCCATTCAGGACCAGGGAGGAGTCCACACCCACCCGCCTCCTGTCCCCCAAGAACAGTACTTCTGTCTTGTCAGGATTCAACCTCAATCTGTCAGCCGCCATTCATCCTCCAACTGCCTCCAGACACTCACACAGGACCTTCACCGCCTTCACTGGTTCCGATTTCAAAGAGAGGTAGAGCTGGGTATCATCATAAATCACTCTCCCCCCTCTCCTGGCTCAGTCTCCAGCCCACTTGCCTCAGCACCAGAGCCCTGCCAGTACCTGACATTGGGTCCCTCTGGGGTCGTGGTGCCAAAGGCTGGGCCATACCTGGTGTTATGTACTGAAGTTCTCACCCTGGGCCAGCAGGGGGATACTGTAGATAGTTTTCACTCAGGTCCACATATGCAAATAAGGGATTGAAAGTGACGTTCAGTGATTGGATAGTTACAGAAAGTGGTTACTGTTGCGTTCTAGTGGAGCTCTATACAAGCAGGCTGGCTGAACCCTTCAGTTCAGTTCAGTTCTGTTCTGGCTTGTGAATAAACAAGAGCTGTTTGAGGACTCGCTGTGTTGTCTGATATGTTCACCCATAACTTAACACCTGGCATTAGCCCCAGGGGGCAGAGCAGCTGGAAGGAAAGAAGGCCTGGCCCCTGTACCATTTGAATTCAGCATCTGCCGTCCCGAAAGCGTCCAATTTCCTCTCAGTGGTGTCCTACCCTCCAGAATTCAGGTCAGCGAGGAAGAGAGAACTCTATGCAGCAAAAAGGTTTCCCTGAAGCTGAAAACTTTGAAAAGAAGGCTTTTAATCACTTGGGAAGGGGGGTGTGTGTGGAGAAGGAAGGTGCAAGGAACTCAGTAAACTTGCGAGAGAAGAAATTTGCAAGGGAAGAGGTGAGATGCAAAGAATTATGTTAATTAATGGGAAACGAACGCCCACAGTAAGAAGCTTGGCCTATTTTTAGTCAGTTGGAGTTGCATATTTAAATCAGGCATTGGAGGAGACATTGCAAGGGGGAATTTCTGCGTAAGGGATGGAGAAAACAGGTGAGTTGATCCACTGATGGACCCATTTCTGTTGTTGTTTAGTCGTGTCCGCCTCTTCGTGACCCCCTGGACCAGAGCACTCCAGGCACTCCTGTCTTCCACTGCCTCCCACAGTTTGGTCAAACTCATGCTGGTAGCTTCAAGAACACTGTCCAACCATCTCGTCCTCTGTCGTCCCCTTCTCCTTGTGCCCTCAACCTTTCCCAACATCAGGGTCTTTTCCAGGTAGTCTTCTCTTCTTATGAGGTGGCCAATGTATTGGAGCCTCAGCTTCACGATCTGTCCTTCCCGTGAGCACTCAGGGCTGATTTCCTTCAGAATGGAGAGGTTTGATCTTCTTGCAGTCCATGGGACTCTCAAGAGTCTCCTCCAGCACCAGAATTCAAAAGCATCCATTCTTCAGCGATGAGCTTTCTTTATGGTCCAGCTCTCACTTCCACACATCACTACTGGGAAAACCAGAGCTTTAACCCATTTCTGGCTGAGCAGCTAATGCCTGCTAGCTGATAGGGGGGAGGAATGCTGGACCATATGCACATAGGAAGCTGTGTCATAATATTGGCCCACCTAGGGCAGTATCATCATGAGACTGACCCAGAAACTCCAGCGGGTGCAGAATGCCGCGGCGAGACTCCTTATGGGGTCTTCGCTGCGAGATCACATTCATCCAGTACTATACCAGCTGCACTGGCTCCCGGTGGAGTACAGGATCAGGTTTAAGGTGCTGGTTTTAACCTTTAAAGCCCTATACGGCCTAGGACCCTCGTACCTTCGGGACCGCCTCTCCTGGTATGCCCCACAGAGAAACCTATGGTCTGCAAATAATAACATCCTCAAGGTCCCAGGCCTCAGAGAGGTTAGGCTGGCCTCAACTAGAGCCAGGGCCTTCTCGGCTGCGGCTCCAATCTGGTGGAACGCTCTGTCACAAGAGACTAGGGCCCTGCGGGACCTGACATCTTTCTGCAGGGCCTGCAAGACAGAGTTGTTCCACCAGGCCTTTGGTCAGGGCGCAGCCTGACTCCCTCTGGCAACCTGCACAGAATCTTGCTTAATCGGTTGCCATTAATTTGATTTTAATTTTTATAATGAAATATTTTTAGAATGTGTGATTATTTGATTGTTTGATTATTTGATTATTGTTAGCTGCCCTGAGCCCGGCTTCGGCTGGGGAGGGCGGGATATAAATAAAATTTATTATTATTATTATTATTATTATTATTATTATTATCATCATCATCATCATCATTATCATCATCATCATCTACTCTGGCTTGCAGCAACTCTCCAGGGTTTCAGACTGGGCTCCTTCCCAGCCTGACCAGAGATGCAACGTTCAGGGACCTTCTGTATGCAAAGTGGATACTCTCCCACTAAACTATGCCCTTGGTCCACGGGGAGGGGGGACTAGATGGTCCTTGGGGGTCCCCTCCAACTCTACAGTTCAGTTTTTCATTGGCTCACACAGAATTCTGGTTTCAGGGTGTGTTTAAAGCCCTTTGTGGCTTAGGGACCTTGTATTTATGGGACCTGGTCTGCCCCACAGAGGACCTTAAGGTCCATCAATAACCATAGTTTAGAGGTCCCAGGCCCTAAGGGAGTCAGATTATCCTCCACCAGGGCCAGGGCCTTCTCAGTGATGGCTCCGACCTGGTGGACTGCTCTGTCCCATGAGACTAGCGCCCTGCAGGATTTAACCTCCTTCCATCGGGCCTCTAAGACAGAGCTATCCCGCCTGGCCTTTAATCTGAATTCAGCCTGATCTTTTATTTCCCTTCCCTTCTCTTCCCTCCCCCTCCCCTTTTATGAAGATCACCTGCTCTGAGATCCCACAGCTACTTCTTCCCTGACCTCCTCGCTGGAGAGACCTAGAGAACTTCCTGGAATGGGCTCATAAACAACTCCCCCAAACTTCAGCAAAGAAAGATAAATTTGAACCATCCCATCATTAGGGAAGAAATTAATCCACCTAAGTGCAGATAAAGCCACATCTCCCAACTGCTGCTCCAGAGAAGCAGACATGGAGTAATGGTTCCAAACTACAAGAAAGAAGATTCCACCTAAACATTAGGAAGAACTTCCTGACAGTAAGAGCTGTTCGACAGTGGAATTTGCTGCCAAGGAGTGTGGTGGAGTCTCCTTCTTTGGAGGTCTTTAAGCAGAGGCTTGACAACCATATGTCAGGAGTGCTCTGATGGTGTTTCCTGCTTGGCAGGGGGTTGGACTCGATGGGCCTTGTGGTCTCTTCCAACTCTATGATTCTATGATTCTAACACATGGGGAGAGTAGATCTATGCTGTTTGGTAGGATTTTATCTTATATACAACACATGCAGACACCCAGGACTCCCTCTCCATGGTACAATGTGAAATTTGGCTTTCCTATTTATAGAATAATAGAATTGTAGGGCTGGAAGGGACCCAAAGGCCATCTAGTCCAACCCCTTGCAAAGCAGGAATCACAGGTAAAGAATCTTCTGAAAGGTGGCCATCCAACCTCTGCTTAAAAGTCTCTAAGGAAGGAGAACTGTCCACCTCCCAAGGGAGTCTGTTCCACTTTCCAACAGCTTTTACACCAGAAAGCTATTCCTAATGTTCAGTCATAATGTAAAGACTGCGGAGAGAATAATTGGGTGCACTCTTCCCACCTTTCATCAAATCTATGCTTCCAGGTGTCATAAGAAAGCGGCAGAGATAGTGCAGGATAGTGCGCACCCCGGAAATGATCTCTTTCAGTTTATGCCTTCTGGAAGAAGGTAAGGTAAAAGGTAAAGGGACCCCTGACCATTAGGTCCAGTCGTGGCCGACTCTGGGGTTGCGGCGCTCATCTTGCTTTATTGGCCGAGGGAGCCGGCGTACAGCTTCCGGGTCATGTGGCCAGCAGGACTAAGCCGCTTCTGGCGAACCAGAGCAGCACACGGAAACGCTGTTTACCTTCCCGCTGGAGCGGTACCTATTTATCTACTTGCACTTTGACGTGCTTTCGAACTGCTAGGTTGGCAGGAGAAGGGACCGAACAACGGGAGCTCACCCCTTCATGGGGATTCGAACTGCTGACCTTCTGATTGGCAAGTCCTAGGCTCTGTGGTTTAACCCACAGCGCCACCCGCGTCCCTCTGGAAGAAGGTACAGGGTTATAAAGACTAGGACTAGCCGCCTGAGAAACAGTTGCTATCCAAATGCGATTTTGGTTTTAAATGCAGTGTAAGGTAGTCTTTGTGGGAGTGTATTGTATTTAAAAATGGGGTATCAGAGTTTTTAGGGGGCTAACCAGGTGGGGATAGCTGGGATTGTTGGTTTTTGAATGTCTGATGTAGATTTTTCAATTTCGTTGTTCTGTATGGGACAATGACAATAAAGATTATTGTATCATATCGTAATCTCCTTTCCTGCAACTTGAAGCCATGGGTTCGAGTCCTACCTTCCAGAGCAGGAGAAAAGAAGCTTGCTTCCATGGGACAGCCCTTCAGATATTTGAAGATGGCTATCATAACATCTTGTACTCTAACAGCAAAATGTGACGTCTATTCTCAATATGCTGCACTGCTTTTTTGTACCTCTATTATTTTCACCGTATCCATTCGTTTCATTTACTTCAATATTATTATTTTTTTAAGGAAAGAAATTGAGCGTAAAACGGCAGCAGTAGGTGGCCATGGAAACAAGCAAAGGGACCAAAAATTCCCCCACTTACGTCCTGCGTGCTTATGAGACAGCTGATTCCACCCCTTTTCTTGAGCAGAGATCTTGTCATTGAGTAATCCCAGTGTCTCTGCATTCCTCGACGCAAAGGGCTGCTCTCATCACTCAGCCAAGGGAAACAGATGGGCTGCTATGTGCCGTGGTGAAGGCTGGGGCTGGGGCTGGGGAGGCAGTGTTTTCTTCTCAGAGTTGTCCCCAGAGTATTCTCCCAGGGACAGATTTGCTTTGCCAACCTGGAGGCGACAGATTTTCACAGTGGGCCAAGCAGATGGCCTGTGCTTCCTTCTCCTCCGCCACCACCTCCAGATGTCTGGTGGAAAATACGAAGGATGAAATCACACAACTGCCTTGAGCATCATTTGGGAACCTTCCCCTGTGAGACACATGATTGACGTTGCCAAATGTGATGCTTTACTCATTTTGAGTGGAAGTGGTGTTATGTACTGAGCTGAATCCTAGAACAATAGGATCCAGAATGCAGCAGTCTGATTGGTCCACAGGAGCCACCCAATCCAGCTCCAGGTGGACGTGAATCAGCGACCTGATTGGCCTGCAGGAGCAGCCCGGAAGTAGCCAATCACTTGGGGCCCATTGTGTAAATGATGTATATATAGAGCGACGTTTTGGAGAAAGTTTCATTCATTGCTACTATGAGCTGAATAAAGAGCATGAAATTCACACTCGACTCCGAGTATATTTCACCTGGTGAAGGAGAAGAGCCTTGCGGAATGAGGCTAGTCCAGGGTAAACAATGGTCTTTCAAATTTTGGTGGCATCCTCTGCGAGGCCAAAATTCACCCTCTGCCTCCCACCTTCTGTTTTGCGTGTGCATCATAAAAAGGGATGTGGGTGGCGCTGTGGTCTAAACCACTGAGCCTCTTGGGTTTGCCGATTGGAAGGTTGGCGGTTTGAATCCCCGCGACGGGGTGAGCTCCCGTTGCTCGGTCCCAGCTCCTGCCAACTAGCAGTTCGAAAGCACTCCAGTGCAAGCAGATAAATAGGTACTGCTGTGGCAGGAACGTAAACGGCATTTCCGTGCGCTCTGGTTTCCGTCACGGTGTCCCGTTGCACCAGAAGCGGTTTAGTCCTGCTGGCCACATGACCCGAATAATAATAATAATAATAATAATAATAATAATAATAATTTTTATTTATATCCCGCCCTCCCCAGCCGAAACTGGGCTCAGGGCGGCTAACAACAATCAAAATAATCCAATGATTCTAAAAACATTTCATTATAAAAATTAATTAAAATCAAATTTATGGCAACCAATAAGCAAAATTCTGTGCAGATTGCCAGAGGAGGGGTGTCAGGCTGTGCCCTGACCAAAGGCCTGGTGGAACAGCTCTGTTTTGCAGGCCCTGTGGAAAGATGTCAAGTCCCGCAGGGCCCTGGTCTCTTGTGACAGAGCGTTCCACCAGATTGGAGCCGCGGCCGAAAAGGCCCTGGCTCTAGTTGAGGCCAGCCTAACCTCTCTGTGGCCTGGGATCTTCAAGATGTTTTTATTTGCAGACCGTAAGTTCCTCTGTGGGACATACCAGGAGAGGCGGTCCCATAGGTACGAGGGTCCTAGGCCGTATAGGGCTTGTCTGTGGACAAACACCGGCTCCCTCGGCCTGAAAGCGAGATGAGCGTCGCAACCCCATAGTCGTCCAGGGGTCCTTTACCTTTTCCTTTGCCTTTACTACATCATCATTGTGACACGTTGCAGTGCCCCACTTAGCTCAGTGCCCAGTGTGGGAGAACCAGTCCCCCAAATCTGCTTCTGGGTCAATTGCCCATCATAGTCCCACATCCTCTTCCCAGTGTGGCCAACCACCTAGAACTATGGAACTCCCCACCACAGGAGAAAGCGGTGGTCTCTGACTAGGATAGCTTTCAAAGTGGATTAGACAACTTCAGAGAGGAGAGGGCAATCAATGGCTTCCAACCACAACGGCTGTGTTCTGCCTTCACAGTTGGAGGCAGCAATAACATTAACCTAACTAGCCTATAGTATCCGAGATCCCCCTGGAACCTTAAAAAAAAATCATCAGTGTTGCACTGGCCAGTTTGCAGTGCTCCAGGACAGAGGCTGATCTCAGGGACAAGTTACATATGTAATTTTTGTTAGTGGGTGAGCAATTTCACTTTTGAGTTCTTCAAGCATTCTCAGCTGAGTGGAAGATTTTTTTGGGTAAAACTAAGAGATTTCTGCCCTGACACTGCTTCCAACTGCAGTATTCCAGCTATGTCCATATGCCAACCCTACTCTGTTCCTCAGACTCCTTTCCTGTGAAAGTTAGTTCGGGCACAGGATTTTGCCGTAGGCGAAGACATGCAAAAAATCCTTTCAGCTTCTCTGCAAACTCCTTATTCTCCTTCAGCACAGTTTAGATTCCCTTGCCATCCAACTGCCTCACTAGCTCATCTCTTGTTACTGAAGCATTTTTCAGTTGCTGGATCTTTCCAGAAGGGCCAACATTGATGCCAAAATCCAGCATCATCTGAGCTCTGCAACCAGTGGTGTTGCAACCGGGGGGGGGGGGGGGCAGGTTTAAAGACTGTCTCAAGGCAAATCTAAAAAAATGTAGTATAAACACTGACAACTGGGAAACACTGGCCTGCGAGTGCTCCAGTTGGAGAACAGACTTTACCAAAGGTGTCATGGGCTTTGAAAACGCTCAAACTCAGGATGAAAGGGAGAAATGCGATAAGAGGAAGGCACTATGGCCAACTCCTGCCCGGAAACCTACGTCCCCACTGTGGAAGGACGTGTGGATCCAGAATTGGCCTCCACAGACACTTACAGCCCAACTGTTAAAACTGTGTTTATAGAAGACAATCTTACTCGGCTATAAGTGATCGCCAAAGAAGAAGACTGATGCATTTAAAGAATTTTGTTCCTGTGCAGTTTTTAGGTTTTAGCAGTGTGTTCCTCACTTTCTTTTCTTTTCTTTTAACTCTCTTTACTGTCTGCTTGTATTTCTTTTTTCCATGTTTGTATTCCTTTTTGCTCTCCCAATTTGGTCAAATGTTTCCATTTCCCCGAAGAAAGCCTTCTTGCCTCTAATGGATTCTTTGATTCGACTCATTAATCATCCTCTTGACCCTCGTGGTACCTTTCTCAATCTGCAGTAGATATCGAGATGAATTTGTCCTATTTTGGCTTTAAACATTCCCCCCCCCCCAGCATTTTGAAGAGATTTGACCCTCTCCAAGTGCTGTTGGGCAAGGGACACATATTGCCCCCAAGACTGTCAGTATTTTGCAGGATAAATTCATGGGCATACAAGCTCATGAAATGAAAGTGGATTAAAACCCTCTGTCACCTTGTGCAAAAGGCCACTAAAAAGGCCCACAACCCCTGGCTGGAAAATGCTTTGAAAAGTGTGGGGTGCATTTACTTTAGCTCATTATGTATCATTTCCCAGAAAATGTTTAAAAATGCATTTGTTAAAAAACCAGAAGCCTTTTTACTAGGTATAACAGGCGAAGAGCTACCAAGAGAAGACAAAAGACTTTTTATGTATGCAACAGCAGCAGGGAGAATGCTC
Organism: Podarcis cretensis; assembly: GCF_951804945.1. NCBI lineage: Eukaryota > Metazoa > Chordata > Lepidosauria > Squamata > Lacertidae > Podarcis > Podarcis cretensis. Next base: position 99,486,036 of record NC_137174.1, read on the forward strand.
CTAGCCCAGAGATGGAGGTAAGGAGAGGTATCAACAAAAGAAAAATGGCAGATGAAACTGATGGAGTATGTGGAGATGGCGAAACTGACGAGGAAGATCCGAAACCAGGAAGATCAAGTATTTTCTAAAGACTGGAGCAAATTTGTAATTTATCACTGTAAACAGTTAAAATCACTGGCAGGGATGTAATGGCACTTGTAAGGTGGAATTTTGTAGGATAATTATAGATATTGAATAGATGGATAATGGTAAAAGTTGCAGCAAACTTAATCTTAAACATGGAACCCATGGAAGGAGGGAAGGAGGTCCGAAGGTTCAAAGGAACCTTGTACTTTAATGTTTGAAATGGTTATGTTAAAATGTATAAAACTGTGAAAAAACCAATAAAAATTGGTTTTTTTTAAAAAAAGTGGGGGATGAACGAATGAGTAACAGGAAGATGCATGAGTGCTATGCATGCAAACCAAGATGAACTGCAAAGGCCCCCCCCCCCAACAAAGTGGAACAAATGCAATATCTTCCAAGTGATTCTTCCCATTTCCTAATCCTAATCCTCATGAAAACCCATCAACATTTTTAGTGCAAATTCCACGGGATATACACATTTTTTCTGTGTGATTTTGCATCGTATACACAATTTTTTTTTGTAAAACCAGTTTCTTCTAATACAATGCATTCTTGTATGTTCTTTTAACGAATGTATGCATTGCTGTGTCCTCTTTACCCTGGTATATGCATTTATGTCTACATTATTTGGCTGGAGACCTGCGCTGCAAAATGAGGAAAAGCGTGAATTTTGAAGGATGGCTGTGTCAACGGCTCTCGCACTGCTTCAGAAAGTGTGAATTAGGTACGCTCACCTTTAAATGTGAACTGAACTGAGTTTATCCCCCATCCACAATTCAAAGTGCACCCCTGCAAATACAGCAGGCCTGGAGTGTTGCACACAATTGGCTTAACAAGTTAAATACATCACTGAACATTCGCATTGCTTTCGATCCTGTGACTCAATACATACATAAGGGAGAGTCAATGTGAGGCCCTCCAGATTCTATTGAACTTCAGTGACCATCAGCCCCAGCCACCCCGGCCAGCTGCCAAGGATGATGGGAGTTGTAGTTCAGCAACACCTAAAGGGCACCACATGGGCTGTGCCTGCCGAACAGCATAGAATCACAGAATTGTAGAGTTTGAAGGGACCCTGAGGGTCCTCTAGTCTAAACAATGCCAGCAAATACATTTGCTTGTGAACTGGCTCTTCCATTACTATAGTTGCTAATAAACCTAATATGCCTAACGTCTAGATGAGCAGAGTTACCTTGCCTTAATCAATGCATCTCGTCTAGGAATTGTAGCTATGCCACCTTGCAATGTATGCTGATGTGTTCGACCTTCTGGAATTGGAGTGTGATTAGTGGCGAGAGGGTGCGTTCCCTCTGAAATTTAATCTCCTTTTTTTATTTGGATGCTGGCCTCATGACAGTGGAGATCAATCTTGGGACTTTACTTCTTTTCCTTCATGCTTCTCTTTGAGTTAGAGGAGCTGGATCTTTTGAATGGGAGGCATCTGCTTGGGTCTCTAAGCTGGGGGAGTAATAAGTGGACCTGCTCTTTTTTCGCCTTTTTGTGTACACTGTTTGCTATGGCTGTCTGGGCGGATTTTTGCTGAATTGGCAAAGTGTCTGTGAAAACCCAGATGTATGGCAAGTAGGGCAGGTTTTTTTGTTTTAAAAAATGCTTTAAAAATCCCCCCCAAAGCACCCAAACTTAACAACTCCCCCTCCCCAAACCAGATACGCAGATAAAATTGTTGCCCAAGAAACAGAAATCAGAGAGGTTCCACTTTCCCCAACGCTGCGTTTTCATGCTAGGAAAAGCTTCGCCTTCTGGATTTCTGCCTGTCAGGCACCAGAGCACGATGCGAAAGAAAAGGTGCCAGCCGTTCAGTCAGCATAATTTTGCATATTAGCAAAAAGTAAAATGGAACTAGTTTTAAAAGTGGGCAGCGCACTTCATCGATACATAGAGTCCTGGTAGCTGTACTTTCTTAAGGGTGCCAGAGTTCCCTGGAAGATGGATTGATTCTTAAACCGCTCTAGCAATTGCAGCTCTGGGAGGGGAATAAGAGGCCTCCTACCACTTCTCAGCACCCTTAACAAATTACACTGCCCAGGATTCTCTGGGGTAAATCGTGACTGTTTAACGTGGCATCACAGTGCTTTAAGTGCATAGGGGAGATGGGGCCATAGTCTAACTTCTGCATAAGCTTTGTGCAACCAAATCAAGATGACCGCTCAACAAATAGGACCTATAGAGGACCCACTTTGGCTTCCATGAGCTGATCTGAAGGTGCACGTGGTCAGCGCATGGAAGTCGGAGGCGGGGCCTGCCGCTACGATCCTAATCGCCCCATGCGTTTACTGATGCTTGCTGGATTTGAAGCATCTAAAGGCGTCTGCCGCTCACCCCAGACTTGCTTTTCAGCCGGTTGAATTCAGGAACGATATAAGTAACACCATGTTAAAAGAGAGAGACTTGGACCCTCCATCTCAGTGCTGGAGTAAAAGTCAGGAAATGAGTTAACATTGAGCAAAGGGGGGGGGGGGGGACAGCCCATCACCAAGAAAAGCAGAGTTAGCTCAGCCAGTCCTTGAAAAATATTTTTTTTTCATTGTGTGGATGCAGGCATGGAGTGTCCCAAAGCAGAGAACCGAACAGAGGCAAGCAGCGCATGCATGCCCCTGTGGAAGCCATCGCTGGAGTTACTCCCCCCAATTACGGAGAGCATTTTTGTTTCACGCCGTGCATTGATGCCTATGTCATGCCTTCTCTCTCGCCAATCCCAGAGTCAAGAGCGTGTCTGAGCAGGAAGAGGGTCCCAGGCAAAATGAATGCAGAAATAGGGGAGCTGGCGCCTCTCCTGAAATCGTGAAAGGTGACTGGGGTGGTGGCAGAAGTGGCCCCCATGTAAGGTCTTTGGACCACCTGCTCTCTGAAAGGTGCCGTGCGCAAGACACCTTGGTCAGTCTGCCACGCGCTCCACCTCCTCTTTGATCTCCGTCCTGTTGTCTGTTGTTTCAGCTCCAGCAACTGTTCCGAAGGCAGAAGAGGAAGGGAGGGAGGAAAGTCCAGAGAGGGGCCAGGAAGGGCAGGAAGCGGAGAAAGAGAAAGCAGGAATTAGTAGTCAGGTGGCGAGAGGGAGAGCATGCAGGAGGCAGCCAGTAACACCAGGAGCCATTCATAAAAGGATGCACAGCCTCAATTCCCCAAGCGAGGAGGGCAGGCACTAAGTTATTGATCACACTCAGTCATGCTAAATGGTACCCAGGGGGAGGGGAGTGGGTCTTGTGTGTTCGTTAGTCTGGAATCCTTAATCATTGGGCTGGGTGTTCATCAGTAAGCGGATGATACCCAGCTCTACCTCTCTTTCAAATCAGAACCAGTGAAGGCGGTGAAGGTCCGTTGTGAGTGTCTGGAGGCGGTTGGAGGATGGATGGCGCCTAACAGATTGAGGTTGAATCCTGACAAGACAGAAGTACTGTTTTGGGGGGGACAGGGGGCGGGTGGGTGTGGAGGACTTCCTGGTCCTGAATGGGGCAACTGTGCCCCTGAAGGACCAGGTGCGCAGCCTGGGAGTCATTTTGGACTCACAGCTGTCCATGGAGGCACAGGTCAAATCCGTGTCCAGGGCAGCTGTTTACCAGCTCCACCTGGTACACAGGATGAGACCCTCCCTGGTGCAGACTGTCTGGCCAGAGTGGTGCATGCTCTGGTTATCTCCCGCTTGGACTACTGCAATGCGCTCTACGTGGGGCTACCTTTGAAGGTGACTTGGAAACTACAACTAATCCAGAATGCGGCAGCTAGACTGGTGACTGGGAGCGGCCGCCGAGACCATATAACACCGGTCTTGAAAGACCTACATTGGCTCCCAGTACGTTTCCAAGCACAGTTCAAAGTGTTGGTGCTGACCTTTAAAGCCCTAAATGGCCTCGGCCCAGTATATCTGAAGGAGCGTCTCCACCCCCATCGTTCTACCTGGACACTGACGTCCAGTGCCTAGGGCCTTCTGGCGGTTCCCTCACTGCGAGAAGCCAAGTTACAGGGAACCAGGCAGAGGGCCTTCTCGGTAGTGGTACCCGCCCTGTGGAACGCCCTACCACCAGATGTCAAAGAGAACAACAACTACCAGACTTTTAGAAGACACCTGAAGGCAGCCCTATTTAGGGAAGCTTTTAATGTTTGATGCATTACTATAATTTAATATTTTTTTGGAAGCCGCCCAGAGTGGCTGGGGAAGCCCAGCCAGATGGGCGGGGTATGAATAATAAATTATTATTATTATTATTATTATTATTATTATTATTATTATTATTATCTGGAGTGAGACCTCACTGAGGATCAGCTGGAGGGAAGAGGCTCCTGAATACGCAGTCCATACTGCCTCTTGCCCAATTTAATCTGTTACGGGTGCCACATACGTAAAACCTGCTCTGCATTTGTATGAAATTGATCGCTTAGTGTGGCAGCCCCTGAACTCTGGAACTCCCCGCCTATTGACACCCGGCACGCACCTTCCCTGAGCTCTTTTCGGCACTGGCTAAAACCATATTTTGTTTAGACAACCAAATCCAGACACGAAGAATGCTGATGGATGTTTTGATCTCATCCGAGGAGCGTCCCTTTACGCCAGTGCTTAGGAAACGATGGAAAGAGGGGCTTACTTTTGCAGATAGGGACCTTGTTGCTCCACAAGCCATCCTTCATGCACTCGATCTGGAACGTCTCGCTCTCCACGCCATCCTGCAAAGAAGCAACGAGGGAGCGTTGTGGAAGAGGGAGGGGTAAAATGCAACTGCTATGAAGGCTTCCTGATCACACCTCTGGAGCATAGCTGTCAACCGTCCCTTATTTGGCGGGAAACTCCCTTATCCCAGTGCTGTGTCCCGCTGCTGTCCCTTATTGATGATGTCCCTTAAATTTCCCGGGTTTCAAAGGAAGCAGCTCCTCTCCCTCGCTCCCTCCCTGCCGGCCAGGGAGGAGGGAGGCTCCAGCTGTGTTGCTTGGCTGCGTTGCTCACCCAATAAGGAGTCTAAGAACGACTGGGGGGTGGAGCTTGCATGCCTTGTGCTGATCAAATCGGCCGCGTTGCCTGGGGACTCGCCTTTGCTCAGCACTTCCAAGCGGAGAGGTGACGGTGGCTTTCCTTGCTGCATCCCCTTTGCTGGGTTGCTGCGCTGTGGGAACCACCACTTGAGGCTTCGTTTGGCTGCTGGTTGACTAAAACCCCTTATTTTGGCTGCTGATCCCTTATTTTCGAGGCTGCTGGTCCCTTATTTTCAAATCTGTAAGTTGACAGCTATGCTCTGGAGGGAGCACCCTCAAGAAACTAAGCCTGGAGGATCTGGGGATGTTTAGCCTGGAAAAGAGGGGACTGAAAGGAGATAGGAAAGACATTTTCAAATCTCCAAAGGGCTGTCCCATGGAAGACGGAACAAGCTCGTTTTCTCCTGTTCCGGAAGATAGGACTCGAACCCATGGCTTCAGGTCACAAGACATTCCAACTAAATATCAGGAAGAACTTTCCGACAACAAGAGCTGTTTGACAGTGGAACAGACTCTCTTGAGCGGTTGTAGACTCTCCATCCTTGGAGGTTTTTAAGCAGAGGATGGGTGGCCACCTGTCTTGGATGCTTGAGCTGAGATTCTTGCATTGCGCAGGCTTGGACTAGATGTCCCTTGGGGGTCCCACAGAATTCTATGATTCTGTGAAATCTAAACACCCTGTTAAAAAATCAGGATGAAATCAGGATGGATGCTCCTTGTCAGTTATGGCCCAGTTGCGATTCGAAATAGATAGTAACAAAAATGAACTAGTCAAAAGCAATAATTAAAATATATGAGACAAAATTAGAAGCTGTAATTAAAAAGCAGCTTCCCATTGTTGTATAACTGCCCTGTAAACAAATGCTCAATAAAGGCTGAATGTAATCTGAACTCCATGCAGGCATTGTGCAAACTCATCAGGGTCGGTGGTCAATAAAGAAGTCCTTTAGATGACCCTTCTAGGTTTTTGTGTTTAAAAAACCCTGCCTTTCCTCCAGTTCATAGTCCAAAGAGGCTAATGACCAAAAATGCAAAACAAGATGTTTTAAGCAAGAAGGTATAGCATTGAAGTAGGGACGCAGGTGGCGCCGTGGGTTAAACCACAGAGCCTAGGGCTTGCCGATCAGAAGGTCAGCGGTTCGAATCCCCACGACGGGGTGAGCTCCCATTGCTCGGTCCCTGCTCCTGCCAACCTAGCAGTTCGAAAGCACGTCAAAGTGCAAGTAGATAAATAGGTACCACTCCGGCAGGAAGGTAAACGGCATTTCTGTGCGCTGCTCTGGTGCGCCAGAAGCGGCTTAGTCATGCTGGCCACATGACCCGGAAGCTGTACGCCGGCTCCCTCGGCCAATAAAGCGAGATGAGCGCCGCAACCCCAGAGTCGGTCACGACTGGACCTAATGGTCAGGGGTCCCTTTACCTTTTTATAGCATTGAAAGTGGAACAATGGAAGTTTCCATATGCTGAGTGAGACCATTGGTCCAGCTAACTGATACTGTCTGCACTGGCTGGCAGCAGTCCTCCAGGGTTTCAGGGTGGGTCTTTCCAGCCCAACTGATGATACCAGGAATCAAACCTGAGACATTCTCCATGAAAAGCAGATGCTCTATCACTGGGCAACGCCCCTTTCCAACTGGTTAATTTTGGGACCAACAAGGCAAATGTGACGGAGCCCTCAGCTGGGCTCCCAGTAGCATACTCTCCAACATTCCACTGGAGTAAACTGGGACGCGTGTCTTTGGGTGCTGTTCTCTTGCACGAGTCAGCAGCTGTGTTTTTTGGTGCTGCGAGAAAGCATGGAAACACCGGCCCTGAAAGACCTACATTGGCTCCCAGTACGTTTCCGAGCACTATTTAAGTGTTGGTGTTGACCTTTAAAGCCCTAAAAAGTCTCAGTCCTGTATATCTGAAGGAGCGTCTCCACCCCCATCGTTCTGCCTGGACACTGAGGTCCAGCGCCGAGGGTCATCTGGCAGTTCCCTCATTGCGAGAAGTAAAAATACAGGGAACAGAGGGCCTTCTCGGTGGCGGCGCCCACCCTGTGGAACGCCCTGTCACCAGATGTCAAGGAAATAAACAACTGTCTGACTTTTAGAAGACATCTGAAGGCAGCCCTGTTTAGGGAAGTTTTTAACGCTTGAAGTTTTATCGTGTTTTTAATATTCTGTTGGGAGCCGCCCAGAGTGGCTGGGGAAACCCAGCCAGATGGGTGGGAAATAAATAAATAAATAAATAAATAAATAAATAAATAAATAAATAATCACCATCATGGTACCACTGCAAACTCATCCTCCCCCATGAGCTCAGCGGCGCTGGAAGGGGGAAACAGGACATTCTGGGATCCAATCAGAAGCCGGAATGCCTTCTGTAATTCTAGGATGTGCAAGGGAACTTGGGACAGTGGTGGAAGTTGCTCTAAGTGCCGCCACAGCCCTCCCCCCCATTGTACCTTTAGGACGTTGTATCCAGTGTTGCAGCTGACGACCACCTGGTCCTTGAAGGTGTATGTGGCCTGGGAGGGCTCGATCTTGCCGTGGGGAGGAGGCTCCACAAGTGGGCAGGGGTCCCCTGTGGGGCGCATGCAGGCAGAGAGAAAGAAAAGGGAGGAGCCCCCAGGTGATGATCGACATAACAGCATCCGTAACATTTTGAAAATGAAATAAACTACGCAACTACGGCGGCAAGGTTACTGATTGCCAAAAATGGGAAAAGCAGCAGTGTCCCAACTAAAACAGGCTGGTTATGTAAAATGTTTACCCATTGTTGTCTTTTTAATTGCATATATAGCTTGTTTTATGTTGCTATTTCCGTTGGCTAATGCGAATAAAGTCTATCTATCATATATCTATCTATCTATCTGTCATCTATCATCTATCTATCTATCTATCTATCTATCTATCTATCTATCATCTATCTATCTATCTATCTATCTATCTATCTATCATCTACCATCTACCATCTACCATCTACCATCTACTATCTATCTATCTATCTATCTATCTATCTATCTATCTATCTATCATCTATCATCTATCTAAAATGATGGAATACTTCCATATTGCCGAACTAACAGGGAGGATAGGAGGAGATATGGTACAAAAAGCGAATAAGGAGTGGGCTATCTTGAAGGAATACATCAAAATTTATGTGGAAAAAGTAGAATTTCTGACAGATACTGAGTGAATCACAACCCATGCGTGCGCAGACGCGCAGCTGCGGGTTGCGAATGCTGCGGGTTGCGAACGTGCAACCAATCACGTTCACAACCCGAGCATCCACTGTATGTTGGATATGTGATTGTAAAACTTAAATTTGAAAAACCAAATAAATAAATTTAGTTTAAAAACAGAGAGCGGGTTAGACCAGTGTTTCCCAACCTTGGGCCTCCAGCTGTTTTTGGACTACAATTCCCATAATCCCTTGCCACTGGTCTTGCTAGTCTGGGATGATGGGAGTTGTAGTTCAAAAACAGCTGGAGGCCCAAGGTTGGGAAACACTGGGTTAGACAAATTCATGGAGAGCTACTAGCCACAATGAATGCACGGACAGAGGCAGCCATGCTTCTGAATCCCAGTTGCTTGAAACCCCGGGTGGTGGGGTGAAGAGTTACTCCTGTGCTTGAATCCTGCTTGTGGGTTTTCCAGAAGAGATATCTGGTTGGCCCCTGTGAGAACAGGCTGCTGGACAAGATGGGTCATTGGCCTGATCTGGCAGCACACTTCTTATGGGCTTAAAGGGCATCATGTTGCTGCAGTCTGCTCTAGAAGATTCAGCTGCAATGTTAAGCTGCTCCAGAAGATTCAGCTGCAATGTTAAGCGGCTCTAGAAGATGCAGCTGCAATGTTAAGCGGCTCCAGAAGATGCAGCTGCAATGTTAAGCGGCTCTAGAAGATGCAGCTGCAATGTTAAGCGGCTCCAGAAGATGCAGCTGCAATGTTAAGCGGCTCTAGAAGATGCAGCTGCAATGTTAAGCGGCTCCAGAAGATGCAGCTGCAATGTTAAGCGGCTCTAGAAGATGCAGCTGCAATGTTAAGTGGCTCCAGAAGATGCAGCTGCAATGTTAAGCTGCTCCAGAAGATTCAGCTGCAATGTTAAGCTGCTGCAGAAGATTCAGCTGCAATGTTAAGCGGCTCCAGAAGATGCAGCTGCAATGTTAAGCGGCTCCAGAAGATGCAGCTGCAATGTTAAGCGGCTCTAGAAGATGCAGCTGCAATGTTAAGCTGCTCCAGAAGATGCAGCTGCAATGTTAAGCCGCTCCAGAAGATTCAGCTGCAATGTTAAGCTGCTCCAGAAGATTCAGCTGCAATGTTAAGCGGCTCCAGAAGATTCAGCTGCAATGTTAAGCTGCTCCAGAAGATGCAGCTGCAATGTTAAGCGGCTCCAGAAGATGCAGCTGCAATGTTAAGCTGCTCCAGAAGATGCAGCTGCAATGTTAAGCGGCTCTAGAAGATGCAGCTGCAATGTTAAGCGGCTCCAGAAGATGCAGCTGCAATGTTAAGCTGCTCCAGAAGATGCAGCTGCAATGTTAAGCGGCTCCAGAAGATGCAGCTGCAATGTTAAGCTGCTCCAGAAGATGCAGCTGCAATGTTAAGCGGCTCCAGAAGATGAAGCTGCAATGTTAAGCGGCTCCAGAAGATTCAGCTGCAATGTTAAGCGGCTCCAGAAGATGCAGCTGCAATGTTAAGCGGCTCCAGAAGATGCAGCTGCAATGTTAAGCGGCTCCAGAAGATGAAGCTGCAATGTTAAGCGGCTCCAGAAGATGAAGCTGCAATGTTAAGCGGCTCCAGAAGATGCAGCTGCAATGTTAAGCGGCTCCAGAAGATGCAGCTGCAATGTTAAGCGGCTCCAGAAGATGCAGCTGCAATGTTAAGCCGCTCCAGAAGATTCAGCTGCAATGTTAAGCTGCTCCAGAAGATTCAGCTGCAATGTTAAGCGGCTCCAGAAGATTCAGCTGCAATGTTAAGCGGCTCCAGAAGATGCAGCTGCAATGTTAAGCGGCTCCAGAAGATGCAGCTGCAATGTTAAGCGGCTCCAGAAGATGCAGCTGCAATGTTAAGCTGCTCCAGAAGATTCAGCTGCAATGTTAAGCTGCTCCAGAAGATGCAGCTGCAATGTTAAGCTGCTCCAGAAGATGCAGCTGCAATGTTAAGCGGCTCCAGAAGATGAAGCTGCAATGTTAAGCGGCTCCAGAAGATTCAGCTGCAATGTTAAGCGGCTCCAGAAGATGAAGCTGCAATGTTAAGCTGCTCCAGAAGATGCAGCTGCAATGTTAAGCGGCTCCAGAAGATGCAGCTGCAATGTTAAGCCGCTCCAGAAGATTCAGCTGCAATGTTAAGCGGCTCTAGAAGATGCAGCTGCAATGTTAAGCGGCTCTAGAAGATGCAGCTGCAATGTTAAGCTGCTCCAGAAGATGCAGCTGCAATGTTAAGCTGCTCCAGAAGATGCAGCTGCAATGTTAAGCGGCTCTAGAAGATGCAGCTGCAATGTTAAGCGGCTCTAGAAGATGCAGCTGCAATGTTAAGCTGCTCCAGAAGATGTAGCTGCAATGTTAAGCACTGTAGAGGGAACAACTGTGGTTCCTGCACTGGAAGGGGTTGGACAACGAACCCTGCAATTCTGTGATTCTGTGAAAGTGCGCAAATGTTTCTGGAGAGGAAAAGAACGACTCCTGTCCTCTTGGACTGAAAATGTAGAGTTCTGTGCCCTTTTCACTGGTGCATCCAAACCACTCTCTGTGACTCAGCTCAAGGAGGAAATGGAATAATTGCTTCTTGATTTCTCGGCATGGAAAAGCTGAGAGGTGCAGCAGCGACCATCTGCCAAAGGATCAATGGGCAGGAACCAGAACAGAAGTGTGGTGCTTCTAAGCCACTGGGAGAAAGCCCGGCTGAACACAGAGGGGCTTCCTTTTGAGTAAGGGTACTCAAGATGGCACAACCTTGATGGCAGAAAGTGAGGAGGAATTAAAGAACCTTTTATTGAGGGTGAAACAGGAGAGCGCAAAATATGGTCTGAAGCTCAACATCAAAAAAACTAAGATCGTGGCCACTGGTCCCATCACCTCCTGGCAAATAGAAGGGGAAGAAATGGAGGCAGTGAGAGATTTTACTTTCTTGGGTTCCATGATCACTGCAGATGGTGACAGCAGTCACGAAATTGAAAGATGCCTGCTCCTTGGGAGAAAGGTGATGGCAAACCTAGACAAGCATCTTAAAAAGCAGAGACATCACCTTGCCAACAAAGGTCCGTATAGTTAAAGCCATGGTTTTCCCAGTAGTGATGTATGGAAGTGAGAGCTGGACCATAAAGAAGGCTGATCGCCGAAGAAGGGATGTTTTTGAATTCTGGTGCTGGAGGAGACTCTTGAGAGTCCCATGGACTGCAAGAAGATCCAACCTCTCCATTCTTGAGGAAATCAGCCCTGAGTGCTCCCTGGAAGGACAGATCCTGAAGCTGAGGCTCCAAGACTTTGGCCACCTCATGAGAAGAGAAGACTCCCTGGAAAAGACCCTGATGTTGGGAAAGAGGGAGGGCACAAGGAGAAGGGGACGACAGAGGACGAGATGGTTGGACAGTGTTCTCGAAGCTACCAGCATGCGTTTGACCAAACTGCGGGAGGCAGTGGAAGACAGGAGTGCCTGGCGTGCTCTCGTCCATGGAGTCATGGAGAGTCAGACATGACTAAACGACTAAACAACAACAACAACGTTGTAGAAAGGTGGAATGTTGGAGACCTTGTTGTGGTGCCATTTGAGAATGAATATGGGGCCTCCGGTGCCAAAATTGTGCTTCTCTTGGAGTGAAATGCCTGGCTTGGCTTCTCACCAAGAAATTGATGTCTCAGACATAGGTTATAAAAGATCAGGATCCCCTGCACATTCCACACAACATGCAATTATTCACAGAAAGCAATTAATTTAATGAATTTGAGACACAATAATAATAATAATAATAATAATAATAATTTATTATTTATACCCCGCCCATCTGGCTAGGCCTCCCCAGCCACTCTGGGCGGCTTCCAAAAGAATATTAAAATACTATGATACATCAAACATTAAAAGCATCCCTGAACAGGGCTGCCTTCAGATGTCTTCTAAAAGTCTGGTAGTTAACATGCGGTGTATGTATATATTTAAAAATAGCAGTGTTGTTTATTCATAACAGGGAATTTATCCATTTATCTCCTTCTTTCAACGCACATTATGCATTTTATTATTCCATTTAGAAGCCATTTTTTCCAAATTGTTAGGCAATTGAATTGCATGTTTGAGTTAAGCCGTCAAGCTGCATTTTTTTTTAAAAAAAAAATTTGTATAGCTGTGCCCAGTAGCTATTATATTATTGGGTTCATTCTGCAAATAATTGCATGTTGTGTAAAATTTACACTTTCCTTGGTGGTCCTGACATTTTACATTCTGCACTGGTGGTGAGTGGTCGGGAATTATTCCTCTGTGTTTGATTCAGGCAACTGATGCTCAGCCAGACCATAATTTGATGCAGATTTGAGTGGGCAAACGCAACAGAAGGATGAGGCTGATGAGCAACCAACATCTTGATTTTAGCGGGCATGCAGTTTAATGAGCTTCAATAAAATAAAATAAAATAAATAAATGCATTTTCATTTGGAAAGTTGGGCCCCCATGCAGTATTTATTTGGAGATAAAGTGCCAGAAGATGTATTGAAAGAGTGGCTGGGGAAACCCAGCCCAATGGGTGGGGTATAAATAAATAAATAAATAAATAATAATAATAATAATAATAATTATTTGCATGCAAGCTTAAGGTCCCACCTGGACCATACATTGAAAGTAGTATCATATTGCTTTAAACCCATGGTTCTCAAAGGGTGTGCCATGGCAGGACAGAATGTCAAGTGTGAAAAGGATGTTATTTTTTTTCTGTATGCCACAACAGCTGTGAGAATATTGCTAGTGAAGAATTGGAAGAAACAAGATTTACCAACTATCGAAGAATGGCAGATGAAGATGATGGACTACAGTCATACCTCGAGTTGAATGTGCTTCAGGTTGAGCATGTTCGGGTTGCACTCTGCGGTGACCAGGAAGTGACGAAGCGCGTCACTTCCGGGTTTTGCCGCTTGCGCATGCGCAGACACGCAAAATGATGTCACACGCACGTGCGGAAGCGTCAAAACGCGACCCGCACATGCGCAGATGCGCTGTTGCGTCTTACGTTCCGTTCGGGATGTGAACGGGGCTCCGGAACAGATCCCGTTCGCATCCCGAGGTACCACTGTATATGGAACTTGCCAAACTGACTGGAAGACTCCGAGACCAGAGAGAAGAGACGGTGGAATAAGATTGGAAGAAGTTTAAGGAATATTTGAAAAAAGATGTTAATATTTAAATCTTAGAATAGCTTTGGAAGTGGATTTAGGCTGTAGGGTTAGAAGTAGAAGATAGCGTATTGAATTATGGTGCTGGAGGAGACTCTTGAGAGTCCCATGGACTGCAAGAAGATCAAACCTCTCCATTCTGAAGGAAATCAGCCCTGAGTGCTCACTGGAAGGACAGATTGTGAAGCTGAGGCTCCAGTACTTTGGCCACCTCATGAGAAGAGAAGACTCCCTGGAGAAGACCCTGATGTTGGGAAAGATGGAGGGCACAAGGAGAAGGGGGCGACAGAGGACGAGATGGTTGGATAGTGTTTTCGAGGTTACCAGCATGAGTCTGACCAAGCTGCGGGGGGCAGTGGAGGACAGGAGTGCCTGGCCTGCTCTGGTCCAGGGGGTCACGAAGAGTCGGACACGACTAAACGACTAAACAACAACAAATTATTTGTAAGTGATAAAATGTGAAGATTTTTATGGTTAAAGTAAGTGTGATAAAAAAATGGTTAGAAATTATGATATATGAAACTGCTAAAGATGAGGTAAAATGAAAATCAGATAGGGGGGACTTGGAGAAGCTCACCTAACAATGTTTAGAAAAAATAAGGATAAGACAAGAATCTGTTTGTATTGTTTGTTTTTCTGTTTGTGTTGTTTATTTGTGTTATAAAATTAAAAAATTTTTTGGGGGGGAAAAAAAGAGAGAATGGCAAGTGTGGTTGGAAGATTGAAGGATAAACAAAGAAATATGAAAGATCGGAAAAGAGAAAGGCTTCTTTGTGTTGATGAGGAGATGAGAGTTTGTTTGTCTCGAATTAGATCTGTTATAAATGAGATACCCCTGCAAAAGCAAGCTCACACTTCTCACTGGGTTTGTATACATACCTACGGTATAGTTTATAATTATATTTTGGGAATCATTCAAGTAGCTGCATTGCTTTATATTTTTGGGATGTCCCATGATCATATCATAAAGCAGTTGTGTTCTATGTTATAAATCAAGCACTGCTAGGAGCTTTCCCTTTTTGTTTAATAATAATAATAATTTATTATCTCTACCCCGCCCATCTGGCTGGGTTTCCCCAGTCACTCTGGGTAGCTTTCAACAGAACATTAAAAACAGAATAAAACTTCAAACATTTGAAACTTCCCTAAACAGGGCTGCCTTCAGATGTCTTCTAAAAGTTGGATAGTTGTTTATTTCCTTGACATCTGATGGGAGGGCATTCCACAGGGCGGACGCCACCACCGAGAAGGCACTCTGCCTGGTTCCAATGTTATTTTCCAATGTATTTCTTATCAATAAAAAAATTCAGTGTGCCGTGAGCAAATTTTTATTCTGCAAGTGTGGCTCAGAGAAAAAAGTTTGAGAACCACTGCTTTAAACACTCTTGGCTGCACCCAAGGAATCCTGGGAACTGTAGTTTGTGGAGGGTGCTGAGAGTTTCTTGGAGACCCCTGTTCCTTTCCCACAGCAGCAGAGTTCCCTGGGAAGAGGGACTGACTTTAAACCACTTTAGGAATTAAGAACATAAGAAAAGCTGGCTGGATCAGGCCAGCATCTTGTTCTTACGGTGGCCAATCAAATGCCTGTGGGAAACCCGGAGGCAGGATCTGAGTTATGACTACCGTATTTTTCGCTCCATAAGACGCACTTTTTCCCTCTTAAAAACTAAGGGGAAATGTCTGTGCGTTTTATGGAGCGAATGTGTGGTCCCTGGAGCTAAATTGCCTGAGTGTGGCACGCTCTTGAGCTGCTCTTTGGGGCTGGCGGGGGAAGCTGTGCAGCGCTCCCTCTCGCTGTTCTAGCTTCTGCCTTAGCAGTGCGAAGCCTCCACAGGGCAAAGGGGAGCCCTGCGGCTATCCCTGGCTTTTGCGGGAGGTGGGGGAAGGGACCGAGTGCGCAGCTCTGTCCTTTCCCCCACCTCCCAGAAAAGCCCCCATGAGCAGCGCTCCCTTTAAAGAGCGTGTGGCTCTTGTGGGAGGTGGGGGGAAAGCCAGTAGGCTTGCTTTCGCTGAAGCCAGGAGGGCAAGAGGGGTCGGTGTGCACTGATCCTGCTTGCTCTCCTGGCTTCAGGGATAGCACCACAAAGCCTCCTGAGCGAAGATGGAGGAGCACTCCCTCTTAGCTCAGGATGCTTTGCGTTGCTTTCTTATTTCTTGTTTTCCTCCCCTAAAAACTAGGTGCGTCTTATGGTCCAGTGTGTCAAATAGAGCGAAAAATGCGGTAAATGGGCATGCGATACAGGTTACGCAATTCGGCTGGACCAATGGGAGAAATGGTGGAAATGTGATATCAAATTTACGGCATGTTACACAATCAGAGAAAATTTGATGAAAATGGTGTACCGATGGTACTTAACTCCAGTAAAATTGGCTAAAATTTACAAATTAAAATCAAATACATGTTGGAGATGCAAGAAAGAAATAGGAACAATGTTTCACATGTGGTGGGAATGCCGACCTATTAAACAATTTTGGAATGAAATATATGAAGAAATCAACAAGATGTTTAAAATATCTTTTAGTAAAAAACCGGAGGTGTTCCTTTTAGGTATAATCACAAACGATATTCCTGACAATCAAAGGAAAGTATTCCTCTATGCGACAACAGCTGCCAGGCTGCTCATAGCAAAAAAATTGGAAAGGGAGAAAAATTCCATCAATGAAAGAATGGCAAATTAATTTTTGTGAATATATAAATCTGGCAAGACTCACAGCATTCATAAGGGGACAATCGGACCAAAAATTAAAAACAAACAAACATTGTTCTAGAGTAAGTATATTGGTATATAATGAATGATGCTTTGCAGGGTTAAAGAAAGAGAAAAATGGTGTAAAAAGTATAAAGATAATCTACATTAGACACATCAACTTAGAAAGAGTAAAAATTTTGAGGTCTTAGAACAAAGGAAGGAAGTCAATATGTGTATATGTATGTAAGGATTAGATTAGAATGATGATATCGTTTTATTTGTAGATGTGTGTTTTTGTTTTGTTTTTTGTGTTCTTTTTTCTTTTGTGTTTTGTTTTGTTTTGTTTTGCTTGTTTGTACTGTTTTATTTTGGATTCAATGTTTGTAATTTTTGTTGTAATTTTGCATTGAAAATTATATATATATATCAGGATGTGAGCAAACGAGCCCTCTCTCCTCTAGTAGAGTCTGGTCTGTGCGGGGACTAAGAGCCTCTCAGCACTCTGAACAGACTACAGTACCCATGATTCTCTGGGAGTGAGATGCTGCTGGTCTAAATGTATAGAACAGGTGGGGGCTAAGAAGGGTCGCCTCGGGGAAGATTACCTATTGCCGTGTAGGAAAGCTTCCACCCTCCATTCTCTCCAGAGTTGTCACTGTGGAACAATATCTGAATGCTGTTGCTCTTCGTTTCGATGCGTCCTGGCGATTTCTCTCCACAAAAAGGCCCAAACTCCTGACGCCCGGCTTTGATCTGTCAGGGAACACAATCAAAGGAGGAGCAGAGAAAAGGCAAGACCATCATTTGTGTCTGGTTGAAATCAGGCAAGTCGAATGCAACCGTACTGTACTTAAAACACAAGGGTGTGTGTGTGTGTGATTTCTCCCTGGCCTCCTGGTATTTTCCAGTTGCCGTGGAACTAGAGCTAGATCAGCTTGATGTGCTCACCTTGATGTAGTCATATGGGCAGGTGACCTCCGGGTGGTCTTCAATGTCAAAGTTGTCGTTGAACTCCAGCGTAATGAAGAAACCCTCTTCCAGCTCAATGCGGTACAAGCAATCGGAGCTCTTGGGGTAGGAATTGGGGAAGTCTGGGCTGTTGATCACCCCATTCCTCTGAGTGAAGAGGTTGTTGCTGCACTCCACTGCAAGGGAGACAAGGGTGAACACACTGTTAGAATATTCCGTTCCACCTTAAGGGACAGGCATGAGACTGTTGTAGGTCACATGTCTGTTTACACTCCAGCACAGTTTGCTGGGAACATCCGTCTGTGTGTATAGTTTTTGCTTATGCTGCTTGCTTGGACATGAAAGGGAAAAGACATGTTTTTTCCTCTTGTCCTGATGTATGCTGAATAAACTGCTTGTAAATATGCTCAACACAGCCTCTCCTTGCCACTTCTGTTGTGCAGCGTTATTTACTATGCTGAGTGTGTGTGCCCAGCTTCTGAAGGCTTCTGAAGCTAGGGTCGCAGTTTCATGCTGATCCAAGGACTGGAGATCGGCTGGCACACCGGCTGGTGGGCTGAGGCCTGCTGGGGGCCTGCCAATTGCCCCCGATTCCTTGGCTGCATCCCAGCACACACAACACCTTTGCTACGTTGTGTCTGCCGGGGTCAGTATTGCCGTGGCCAATGGTCTGACTCCACAGAAGGCCACTTCTTCCCATGTTTCTAGGGGACGAGCAGTAATAGCTCAGGGGCTAAGTGCATGCAGGAGAGATCCTGGTTCAACCTCGTGACACAAGGTCCTGGTAGCAAAACTGGTGGAGAAACAACACGAGTTGGGGTAGAAATCTGTGGTGAGGCAGCAGCTTCAGTGGCAGAGGTGGGAGGGGCAGGGGATTGGGATGTGGGTGTACCCGCATTGGTCGCCGCAATCCCATGGTTCTAATTGCACCTGCCAAGCCTCTGCATTTGGCCTGTAAGGCCATTTTGGGCCAACCACCCCAACTGTCAGGGACCGTGCTGAGGAGGGCTGCACTGAGAAGGAATGGTGGGAACCCCCCCTCCTTCTGCTCCTGATCAGGATCCTGAATCTTCCCAGGAGCAGTGGGACAGTATAGATTTGGAAGAGTGGTTTGCAGAGGGACATAGTTCAGAAGGCAGAAGTTGGGAAGAACTGAGTGGTGAACAGCTAGGAGAAGAAGAACTGGGAGGGAGAGAGAGACAGACAGACAGAGTTAACAGACTCTCTTTTGCTGGAAAGCATCCAAGGTCAAGGCGAGCAGATCAGGTGGCAGAACAGAAAGCAAAGTGGTTGCGAGTTCAGGTTGTAAGACACGGAAGTGATGGGGGTGGGGGTGGGGGAGAAATCCTTAATTGGGAGCATCTTTGTCCTAGGAATGAATGCTTTGTTCTCCCTCTGTGATCATTAAAATTTCTAACTGGTAAGAGACTCCTTTTGCTTTGTTCTACTTCTCTACTCCCAAGGGGGGGCGGAGAAACTGGCACCAACCTGACAGTCACCCAAATTAATATATTCTATTATTTTTGAATCCATGCACTAAGTGCTAAGCTTGGAACTAAAGCACCTATTAAAGGACACGAGTGGCACTGTGGTCTAAACCACAGAGCCTAGGACTTGCTGATCGGAAGGTCAGTGGTTTGAATCCCCACGACGGGGTGAGCTCCCGTTGCTCGGTCCCTGCTCCTGCCAACCTAGCAGTTCAAAAGCACATAAAAGTACAAGTAGATAAATAGGTACCGCTCCAGTGGGAAGGTAAACGGTGTTTCCGTGCGCTGCTCTGGTTCGCCAGAAGCAGCTTAGTCATGCTGGCCACATGACCCGGAAGCTGTCTGCAGACAAATGCCAGCTCCCTCGGCCAGTAAAATGAGATGAGTGCCACAACCCCAGAGTCATCCACGACTAGACTTAACGGTCAGGGGTACCTTTACCTTTTTAAAGCACCTATTCCCCACTCCTGCTCTCAAGTTTCAGAGCAACCAGCCCAGTTCCCTCCCAGCACTGCGATACAGGCAATACCTTTGCAAGTCCTGTTGTCAGAGTGGAGGATGTAGCCAAACCGGCAGGAGCAGTAGTACCCGCCAATATAGTTGTGGCAGTGGTGGTCACAGGCCAGCTCTTCGTCGCTCTTCTCCAGACACTCATCGATATCTGTTATAGAACAAGAGGGAGCGGCAGACTCGTAAAGCAAACCCTTTAGCATTCCGCGGTTTTCGAACTCGGCACCGTCAACAGGCAAAAGATCTATATGGACCCCAGGTTGTGCTTACTTTCCAAGTTTGGTGGGAGGTAACTTCAGTTGACCAAGATACGAATACCTCATTTGCTAACAGCTTCCCATTCCGTCGCATCTCAAGGCTAGAAGGCTAGGTGCTGGTTTTGACCTTTAAAGCCCTATGCGGCCTAGGACCCACGTACCTATGGGACCGCCTCTCCTGGTATGTCCCACGGAGGACCTTAAGGTCCACAAATGACAACATTTTGGAGGTCTCAAGTCACAAGGTGGTTAGAATGGTCTCATCCAGGGTCAGGGCCTTTTCAGTACTGGCCCCGACTTGGTGGAACGCTTTTTCACAAGAGACTAGGGCCCTGCGGGACTTGACATCTTTCCATAGGGCCTGCAAGACAGAGCTGTTCCGCCTGGCCTTTAGTTTGGACTCAGTCTGACCCTTATGTTTCCCTCCCCTTATGGTTTTGATCTATGGGCCACTTTTAAAATGAGGCTGCATTTTAAATTGTATTTTAACCTGTATTTTAAATTGGTCCCCCCCCCCATTATGTTTTTATTGTAATTTTACTGGTGTTAGCCGCCCTGAGCCCGGCTCCTGACGGGGAGGGCAGGGTATAAATAATAATAATTATTATTATTATTATTATTATTATTATTATTATTATTATTGAAGGATGCTTCTGTGTACTCTACAACAAACTGGTTTTTAAAAGCCTTATTTGTAGCCAAACCAGAGAAATTGGCCCACCAACTCTGGGCTCTCAGAGGGGAAGTTGACCCGCTGGACTTTACATCTGCACGGTGGTTTATTGTAGCTAGTTTAACGACATGGTTGCACAGATGGCAAATTCCATCCAAATATTATTTCATATGGCGCCGTTTTTTATTGTATGATTTTTTTGGATCAGCTGCTTATTGCTTATCTTGGAAAGATGCCATAATACTTGGAATAGTCTTCTTTGGTACACGTTTACCTTCCCATTTTCCTTTATATCATCATTTTATTTCTTAAATTTGTATGCCACCCTCCATCCACAGACCTCAGGGTGGTTCACACACACAAAAATTCCAACATAGAAACACAAAATACATGATGAACACAAGAACGAAAAAAACAAACCAATAACTGCCCCCCAAAAGACACTCATTGTCTTAAACCTCTTTATCTTATACCTGACCATGCGAATTCTTTTTTCTCTTTTGTTGAATTATTAGAATGCCATGTGAGTCTTGTTTGCTACACATTTACTAAAGCAAACACTCAGTTTCCCTTCCATTTTGACCTGGCTGCTATCCTTTATGACGTGGCTTCTGCAACGTCAAAGCTTGACTACTGCAACATACTATATTGGTGACTGCCCCCGGAGACTGTCCAGAGGCTTCAGCAAGTGTGTAAGTCACTGAAAAAAAATTATACAGCAATATCATTTTTTTAAAAAACCCATCCAAGTGCAACAAATACTATTTACTGGGGACAAACAAACCTTTCAATTAGAGTTTCTTTAGCGCCACCCTTTTTGCCAGCATATAGTCCACTGGGTTTTAGACTGCTTTGTTGTGGGTTTTAGTTGTGTAGTACCATATTTTTTGCTGTATAAGACTCACTTTTTCCCTCCTAAAAAGTAAGGGGAAATGTGTGTGCGTCTTATGGAGCGAATGCAGGCTGCGCAGCTATCCCAGAAGCCAGAACAGCAAGAGGGATTGCTGCTTTCACTGCACAGCGATCCCTCTTGCTGTTCTGGCTTCTGAGATTCAGAATATTTTTTTTTCTTGTTTTCCTCCTCCAAAAACTAGGTGTGTCTTATGGTCTGGTGCGTCTTATAGAGCAAAAAATACGGTATTTAAAAAACACACACTTTTGATGTATTTTAGCTGTTGTCAACTGCAGGTACTTTGGAGTCCAGTGGCCTGGGCAACCCATATTGTGGCCAAGCAGCTACTCACCCACGGCTGTGTAATGGGCGTCAAACCCTGTGAAACGTTCCTCGTTGGAGAAGTCCGATCGGAAAGTGAGGCTCATGAAAGACCCCGGGGAGACAATGGCCTGCTGCCCTGGGGTCTGCTCTGTGTCCGTGGCTTCCCTCCCGCAGAAATTTGCCAGGACTTGGTCCTCAGACTCCACCTGTTCCAGGCCCAACAGGAAAGAAAAAGAACCGTCAGCTTCAAGGTGGAAATATATTGTTGCAGCAACACCAACAGATACATACATCTCCAGATCTGGGCTTTGCAGGACAAGAAGAGGAAACAACAACAACAACAACAACAACAACAACAACAACAACAACAATAATTTATTTGCTCCCCGCCCATCTGGCTGGGTTTCCCCAGTCACACTGGGCGGCTTCCACAAAGACCAAAAATACACTAAGATGTCACACATTATTATTTTTTAAAATAATATTTATTGAAGTTTCAACAAAATTACAAAAATAAAGAAAAATAAAACAAAAAATACAAAATACAAAAAATAAAAACAATTAAAAACAAATCAATTTTTCCATATCTTATCTTTCATTTACTTATTTCCTTGACCTTCTCACACCTCCCTCTTTTCTATTCTAGTTCAGTTAGTTAATTCAGCAAATCCTTTCCATCTTTGTTTTTATCTTAATAATTTATCTTAATATATTATAATTTTACATTCTCACCTGTTAACAATCCATTTTTACATACTCCTTTATAACATTTCTGCTAAAACCACATAACTTCATTCCAACATCCTTCTAACATTCCTTAATTTTACAATGTTTCTGTAGATAATCTTTAAATTCCTTCCAATCTTCTTCCACCGACTCTTCTCCCTGGTCTCGGATTCTGCCAGTCATTTCCGCCAGTTCCATGTAGTAAGATGTCACACATTAAAAACTTCCCTGAACTACCACAAATTATGCAGTCGAGTTTCCCGCATTTGGGGAAATTCAAGGGGTCAGCACACCCACAGTGCAATGGATGAGCCTCAGCCTGGGAAAACCTCCTTCATGATCAAGGTGTCTCGCCTGCCAGGTAAGAAATAAGGGTAATATATTGTTCTTTCACTGTCTGTTGCAGCAACATGCCTTTCCAGACCTGGTTTTTCCACAAGAAGAAGAGGAAATAAGGGTGATTCTACTGCAGGTGATACCGCCAGTAAGATTCACAGTCAAAACCAAGTAGTTAGGGGAGGAAGAAGGGGGGGGAATAATAATAATAATAATAATAGTAATAATAATAATAATAATAATAATAATAATAATAATAATATGTTGTTTTTACAGAAAAAAGATGCTTCAGAGTGTCTTACAAATCCACAAAACACTAAACTTGATTATCAATTAAAAACAAAATCGACAGAAAAAAATACTATTGTTATTTATTATTGTTATTTTTTGAGTTTATATACCACCCTACATCCAGAGGTCTCAGGGCGGTTCACAGAAAAGATGACAACATATAAAATCAGAATAAAAACAGCAACTCAATAACATGCCCCCCGCCCAAAAGAGCCACATTTTAAAAGGGTATAGGATGTCCAAAGGCCTCCTGGTTAAAAAGGAACGTTTTTGCCTGGTGCCTAAAGGTGTACAATGAAGGCGCCAGGCAAGCCTCCCTGGGGAGATCATTCCACAGATGGGGAGCCACTGCAGAGAAGGCCCCGTTCTCGTGTTGCCACTCTCCGGACCTTTCAAGGAGGAGGCACACGAAGGAGGGCATCAGATGATGATCTCAGGGACCAGGTAGGTTCATATGGAAAGAGGCAGTCCTTGAGGTATTGTGGTCCTGAGCCATACAATATACAATACAGTACAAATACAGTGGGACGCAGGTGGCGCTGTGGGTTAAAGCCTCAGCGCCTAGGGCTTGCCGATCGAAAGGTTGGCGGTTCGAATCCCTGCGGCGGGGTGCGCTCCCGCTGCTCGGTCCCAGCGCCTGCCAACCTAGCAGTTCGAAAGCACCTCCGGGTGCAAGTAGATAAATAGGGACCGCTTACCAGTGGGAAGGTAAACGGCGTTTCCGTGTGCGGCTCTGGCTCGCCAGAGCAGCGATGTCACGCTGGCCACGTGACCCGGAAGTGTCTCCGGACAGCACTGGCCCCTGGCCTCTTAAGTGAGATGGGCGCACAACCCCAGAGTCTATCAAGACTGGCCCGTACGGGCAGGGGTACCTTTACCTTTACCTTTACAAATACAGTACAGTAAAACAAATACAAGCACAGGCTGTATGTGATAAAAGAAAGTGCATCTTTGCACAGCTCATAAATTGTGGAACTTGCTCTGACAGGAAGCAGCAGCGGCCACCAGCTTGGGTGGCTTTTAAACAGGATTGGGCAAATTCAGGGAGGAGGAAAGGGCTATCGATGGCTAATAGCCACAATTGCTCTGCTCTGACTCCAATGCTTCTGAACACCAGTTTCTGGAACTGGCAGCAGGAGGAAAGAGGACTCTTGTGCTCGGATCCTGTTTGCTGGTTTCCCGTCAGGGCATCTGGTTGGCTCATTGGTCTGATCCAACATTGGTCTGACATTCTTTTGTCTGTGTGTTCAGGCGTCATGCACGACACAGCAATGTTAAAACACAATTACAGTGGTACCTCTGGTTGTGAACGGGTTCTGTTCCGGAGGCCCGTTCGCAACATGAAAGGAATACAACCCACAGCGGCGCGTCTATGCATGCGCGGGTTGCGATTTGCCGCTTTGGTGCATGTGCGTGACGTCATTTTTGCGTGTCTGCGCATGTGCATGCGGCAAAACCCGGAAGTAACCCTTTCCGGTACTTCCAGGTTGCTGCAGGATGCAACCTGAAAAAACGTAACATGAAGCAAACGTAACATGAGGTAAAAGGTAAAGGGACCCCTGACCATTAGATCCAGTCGTGGCCGACTCTGGGGTTGCAGCGCTCATCTCGCTTTACTGGCTGAGGGAGCCGGTGTACAGCTTCCAGGTCATGTGGCCAGCATGACTAAGCCGCTTCTGGTGAACCAGAGCAGTGCATGGAAACACCATTTACCTTCCCGCTGGAGCGGTACCTATTTATCTACTTGCACTTTGATGTGCTTTCGAACTGCCAGGTTGGCAGGAGCAGGGACTGAGCAATGGGAGCTCACCCCTTTGCGGGGATTTGAACCGCCGACCTTCTGATCGGCAAGTCCTAGGCTCTGTGGTTTAACTCACAGCGTATGACTGTATAAACCCACCTTCCTGAATGGATTTTTTTTAAAAAAATAAAATTGCATTTCTGCATTTTGCACCCACATCCACCAGCAGTGAAACAGAGGCTCACAATTGCCCCAGATGGCGTTTGTGTGTGGAATGGAGCCTGAAACTTTCCCCAAAATTAGGCAGGCCAAATGGAACATATCCATTATCAAACCAATGTAGGGCTGGTGTCGATGTTTTTTCTCCTCTGATCTCCTACCCAACCCTCTTCCTGGAGTCTGAACATCGTTTGGAAACCAGGCTGGTCTGTAAGTCATGACAGAAGAGGGACGGAACCTCTTTTGCATTTTCGGGATGGCTTTCAAATCCTGCTTTCATACACAGCGATCGTTTTCAAAGCACTGCCAGCCACCCCGAACCCACAAGGCAAAACGCGCCCCAAGTCCAGCTAATCAATCACAGTAGGACCCTACAGTTTCCTGGAAGGAAAGGATCCTCTCTGGGTAAGTTAAACAGCACCAAGGCCAATAACATGTGGGTGATCTGCAGCGTAGCTTTTCCAAAAAGCAGACCCGTATTCTGAGACGCGCCAAGCCCACAGCCTTCCTAGGCTCTCTGCCACACCCTGCCCTTCCAGAAAGTATGTAAACCTTTTTGCCACAAGACTCGGAGAGCGAAATCCAAGTGTATTGTGGCACCAAAAGACCATGAAGTCATTCAGCCACTGGGAACTTTCCATCAGGTTGTCTTAATTATCACAGCTTAGGAACAGATGAAGACAAACGCGCTCAGGATGTAGGCAAAAATTGTTTCCACTCCGTTGGAAGATTATCTTTAAAAATAGCTGCACGGCAAGGAGCCGAGGGCTTGCAAAATAGTCGACGGAGACAATTCGGGGGCGAGTAGGTGTATGTTTGAGGCCTCTTTATTACCGGGGGGGGGGGGGGGGGAGACGCAGCTCATATTTCCCAGCTCAACCCCCTACCCTGCCATCTGCACTTGAAAGAGTCACAGGTAGATGAGCTGAGATTGCTTACGGGCGAGGAGAACAGTTGCCAGCCAACTCTAGGTGGGGCTGCCCCTGGGGTCCAATCACCTTCTAAATCCAGCCCGCAGACGGTCCAGGAATCAGCGTGTTTTTACATGAGTAGAATGTGTCCTTTTATTTAAAATGCATCTCTGGGTTATTTGTGGAGCCTGCCTGGTGTTTTTACATGAGTAGAATGTGTGCTTTTATTTAAAATGCATCTCTGGGTTATTTGTGGGGCATAGGAATTCGTTCATTCCCACCCCCAAAAAATATATAGTCCCGCCCCCCCCACAAGGTTTGAGGGACAGTGGACCGGCCCCCTGCTGAAAAAGTTTGCTGACCCCCTGGTCTGGAGGCTGCGGCTGGTGCAGAAGGTGCCAGCGAGTTTGTGTGTGTGGTCAAACTACTGCCAGCACGCAACACCTTGCTTGCAAAATTTGATCTGGCTGCAAATTTGCTAGCGGGTCAACAGAAAAAGGGTCTGGAAAACCAAGCCTGATGGGGATGGGATGAGGGAGTTGGTGAGCTGTCTTCAAATATCAAATATCATATGGAAGATGGAGCAAGCTTGTTTCGTGCTGTTCCGGACGGCAGGAGCTGAACCAAGGAATTCAAATGACAAGAAAAGAGATTCTGACGAAACATCAGGAATGAAAGCTGTTCAGCAATGGAATGGACTACCTAGGAATGTGGTGGAGGATTTTAAAATCCTTGGAGGATTTTAAGTGGAGGTTGGATAGCCATCTGCTAGGGGTTATTTAACTGAGATTCCTGCATTGCAGGGGGCTGGAATGGATGGCCTTTGGGTTCCCTTCCAGCTCCACAAATCTTCTATTCCATCTGTTCTGAGGGCCAGGCAGAGAGTCAGAGACACACACTTTCCTGGCCCCAGTCTGAGGCTCACCAGCCCTGCTCTAACCATTGCACCACACACTGGGTCCCCAATATGGATTTTCCTTTCTCACTTCATACTATCATGTCTGCAATTACAGCTTTACAATCCCAGCCACGTAAAGTGTGACCCAGAGATGGCCATTTCTCTCCCACATGCACAAAGCCCTTCTGCATCTCTCCTCCAGCACCACGATTTTAAAAATGTGTGAGAAGATGCACTCTCACAGCAAAGTATGTTTTTCATTTTATACCGAAAGGGCTCTGGTATTCACTCGCTTTCCCGCTTGCACCAAACTTTCACATCTCAACCCACAAATGCTTTCATTTTCACAAAGTCCCCTTCTGTTGCTGTCTCCGTCTCATTCTGTCATCTGTCACATGAAATGTCAGGCCAAAAAGACACAGAAAAAGAAAAAGAAACAAACCATACGCCAGAGAATTCCCACACTCTTTGCAAAAACCAAACACAACTATGCTCAGCAATACCCCTTGTTATTTGATTTTACCTCTGACTCACAAAAGCAATGTGTGATATCAGATGATTAGAGAACCTCATGGAGGAAAAGGCTTTTGATGGGTACTGAATGAGTCTTATATCTGGTATCGGAGAAAGTACTTATTTACAGAGCTCATGGGGTTCTGTCCTGGGCCTGTTGTTCAACATCTTTTTAAACAACTTAGATAAAGGAATAGAGGGGAAGCTTGTCAAATTTGCAGATGACACCGAATTGGGAGGCATAGCTACTGCTGCAGAAGACCAAATCGGGATTTTAGATGACCGTAACCAGTTGGAGAACTGGGCCCAAGCTAACAAAATGAATTTCAATAGGGACAAATGTAAGGTTCGGCACTTAGGCAGGAAGAACCAGCTGCACAAATATAAGATGGGAGACATCTGGCGTACGTGTGAAAAGGATCTAGGGGTCTTAGTGGACCACAAGCTTAACATGAGTCAACAAGCTAATGCAATTCTAGGCTGCATCAACAGAAGTATAGTGTCCAGATCAAGGGAAATTATAGTACCACTCTATTTTATAGTACCACACTGTGGGTTAAACCACAGAGCCTAGGACTTGCCGATCAGAAGGTTGGCAGTTCGAATCCCCATGATGGGGTGAGCTCCCATTGCTCGGTCCCTAGCAAGTTTGAAAGCACATCAAAGTGCAAGTAGGAAAATAGGTGCCGCTCCAGCGGGAAGGTAAACGGCGTTTCCGTGCACTGCTCTGGTTCGCCAGAAGCGGCTTAGTCATGCTGGCCACATGACCTGGAAGCTGTACACCGGCTCCCTCGGTCAATAAAGTGAGATGAGCACCGCAACCCCAGAGTCGGTCACAACTGGACCTAGTGGTCAGGGGTCCCTTTACCTTTACCTTTATTCACCTTTGGTCAGACCATGCCTGGAATACTGTGTCCAGTTCTGGACATCACAATTTAAGAAGGATATGGACAAGCTGGAAGGGCGACCAAGATGATCAAGGGTCTGGAAACCAAGCCTGATGAGAAACGGTTGAGGAAACTGGGGATGTTGAGCCTGGATAAGAGACTGAAAAGAGATGTGATAGCCATCTTTGGATAGCTAAAGGGCTGTCACACAGAAGATGGAGCAAGCCAGTTTTCTCTTGCTCCAGAGGAGAGGTCCCTACCTAATGGATTCAAGTTAAAAGAAAGGAGATTCCAACTAAAGATTTATATCCCACCTGTTTCTCCGGGGAGCTCAAGGTGCTGTTTATTGTTCTTGTCAGGTAGGTTAGACTGATTGGCAGTGACTGGCCCAAGGTCACTCAGTCAGCTCCATCTCCAAGCAGGGATTTGAACCCTGGTTTCCCAGGTGTGGCACTCTAACCCAGGGGTCAGCAAACGTTTTCAGCAGGGGGGCCAGTCCACTGTCCCTCAGACCTTGTGGGGGGCTGGACTATATTTTGAAAAAATAGTAATGAATGAATTGCTATGCCCTACAAATAACCCAGAGATGCACTTTAAATAAAAGCACACATTCTACTCATGTACAAACACACTGATTCCCAGACCGTCCACAGGCTGGATTTAGAAGTGGATTGGGCCAGATCCGGCCCCCGGGCCTTAGGTTGCCTACCCATGCTCTAATCACTATTCCTGGTGCCCAGGAGAAAGGCCTCTGGTTTCTTCAGAAATGTATATTTAAATATCTTTTTCATTTCATTATAAATCATCTCCCAGAATGTCTTAATCCTTGGGCATGTCCACCAAAGGTGAAAAAATGTACCTTCAGTCTCATTACATTTCCAACATTTATTTTCGGGCAAATGGTAAATTTTTGCAAGCTTGACTGGTGTCATGTACCACCTGTAAATCATTTTCATTAAATTCTCTCTTAGGGCATTACATGCCGTGAATTTAATACCTGTGGTCCATAACTGTTCCCAGTCAACAAACATAATCTTGTGCCCATTTAATCATAGCAGATTTCACCGTTTCATCCTGAGTGTTCCATTTCAACAGCAAGTTATACATTCTTGACAAATTCTTAATTTTAGGATCTAACAATTCTGTTTCCAATTTTTATTTTTCCACCTGGAAGCCAACTTTTTCATCCAAGTTATATGCCTCCATTATTTGGTAATAATGGAGCCAATCTCGCACTTTGTTTTTTAATTTTTCAAAGCTCTGCAAAGAATTTTAAAGTCTTAGATATATAATAAATGTTCATAAATGTACCAACCAAGCACGTACATAGATCAACACAGGAAGACCGCCCTGAAACCATTTTTTGATTCCAAACTGACCAAATGTTTTCTCTGCAAGGTCAGAGGAAAATGGAAAAGCCTCCCCATTGTCTTTTCCTTCACAAATCCTGTCTTAAGGGTATGTCTGTGTTTGAATAGGGTGAGCCTGTGACCTGGCTCAGGAACGAAGTATTTATTATTACAAAAGACAGGCCAGGCTCCCCAGGGTATCCAATCAAGTGAGCATTAACAGGTAACCCACTCAGATTTCTGCTGTAGACCGCCTTTTCCGTGATGTATGTATGATGTATGGAGGGGTGGTCTTGAGCTCCAGGGCAGGGAATTTAAAATGTCTATATAAGGGCGGGCATACCTTGGTTCTGGGTTCCTCCTCCTTTCCTGTGTATTCTCTGGTTGGCCTCTGTTATTTTCTCCTACCAATAGGGAACCTATGTAAGGACTCTATATGGGCTCTTGGATACCCCATAAGTGAAAAGGGCAGATTTTGGTTTACAACACTGGTAGTGGGGAAAGAGGAGGAGAAGAAGAAGTTTGGATTTGATATCCGTCTTTATCACTACCCTAAGGAGTCTCAAAGCGGCTAACAATCTCCTTTCCCTTCCTCCCCCACAACAAACACTCTGTGAGGTGAGTGGGGCTGAGAGACTCCAGAGAAGTGGGACTGGCCCAAGGTCACCCAGCAGCTGCATGTGGAGGAGTGGAGATGCGAACCCGGTTCACCAGATTACGAGTCCACCGCTCTGAACCACTACACCACACTGGTGCACTGTTGCACTCTTGGTCCTGGTGATGGGCTTCTCAGAGGCATCTGGTAGCAGGATTCGATGAGCTATTGGCCCGATCAAGCAAACTTTTCTTACGTTCTCCCTACCAATCTCACTTTGAGAGCCAGTGTGGTGTAGTGGTTAAGAGCGGTAGTTTCGTAATCTGGTGAACCGGGTTCGCGTCTTCGCTCCTCCACCTGCAGCTGCTGGGTGACCTTGGACCAGTCACACTTCTCTGAAGT
The DNA here is from genome assembly GCF_951804945.1 of Podarcis cretensis. NCBI lineage: Eukaryota > Metazoa > Chordata > Lepidosauria > Squamata > Lacertidae > Podarcis > Podarcis cretensis. The sequence continues at coordinate 99,516,171 of NC_137174.1, forward strand.
CTCTCAGCCCCACTCACCTCACAGAGTGTTTGTTGTGGGGGCGGAAGGGAAAGGGGAATGTTAGCCGCTTTGAGACTCCTGAAGGGGAGTGAAAGGCGGGATATCAAATCCAAACTCTTCTTTAAAGTCTCACTCCTGTTTTCCGGGGATTGTCAGCACAGGCAGAACTAAAGAGCAGCTCAGGTGAAGCTTCTGTCCCAGGCAGACCAGAAGCCAAAGATGTTGCAGAAACCCAGAAGTCCAATGTTGCAACAGTTCTTAACCTTTAGCCAGTTAGAGGCACAGTGCAACGGTCTCCTCCTTGCTTCTACAAACTGTTTCCTGGCATGTTTGCACAAATTGCTTTCCTGGATTAGACGAAAGTTCATCATGTCCCAACCTAAATGGGCAATGATTGGCTAGATTGGGGCATGAGAAATACACATGCCGGTTTCAAGGCAAGAAAGGATAAAGGAGAAGGTGCTGGAAGGAGCCGACAGAAATGTGATTCCTGGTGGAGCAAGAAACAGCCCCTCCTGTAGGGCTGCCAGCTCTTGAATTTGAAACTTTTTCTGGTATCTGATGATAGGGGTGGGACAGAACGAGCTGAACCTGCCTAATTCACACTTTCCAAAACACAGCAAATCCTATGAAATCCATCCAGGCCTTTCTGAATTCTGCAATGCCATTCCCCATCCCAAATAATGCGTACAAAATAGACATAGAATCATAACAGAGTACAAGACGCCTAACTAACGTAATCAGCTCTAAACTATTTCCAAATCTACTTAATTCTGACTGTGTCGTTTGCGCTCTGTACATGCACGGACTGTTTCTTGGGGGTTTATGGAGTATTTGGTTAATGCCTTTTTAGAAACTGAAATATAAAGTTAAGATTTTTAATTAATAATAATAATAATAATACAGTGGTACCTCGGGTTAAGTACTTAATTCGTTCCGGAGGTCCGTTCTTAACCTGAAACTGTTCTTAACCTGAAGCACCACTTTAGCTAATGGGGCCTCCTGCTGCTGCCGTGCCGCTGGAGCACAATTTCTGTTCTCATCCTGAAGCAAAGTTCTTAACCTGAAGCACTGTTTCTGGGTTAGCGGAGTCTGCAACCTGAAACGTATGTAACCTGAAGCATATGTAACCCAAGGTACCACTGTAAAGATAAATATTTTTATTGTTTATACCCCACCAATCTGGCTAGGTTTCCCCATCCACTCTGGGCAACTTACAACACATGGCAGCATTTTTAAATGACCCCAACCTCAAAGTGATGCAGCCATCTCTTTGGGCAGGGAGTCTGCCGCTCCTGGGTTCTGTACAGTCACAAAGCGTATTGTAAATAAAAAGTTAAGTAGCTGGTTGCAGCCACAGCAGTGAGGACAAAGCTCCCCTTGTTGGCTGGGTCCGTCTCCCCTCGCCTCATCGCTTTCCCCTGAAGCCCTTTAAAAGAAAGCAATGGGGATTTCCTGAGACAAATGCAGAGGGGCCCGTCTCCCTCCTGGCATCCTGGGTGCAAATTCTTTCACTTTCTGGCTTGGTGCCATCGTCTGCCCCCCCCCCACCAGTGTCCCTATATTAGTCAAATGCCTTCCCAGTGCTTAGAGACTCCGTCCCCTCTAAGGTTTGGTCTGGATGGGATAACCTTCCCCAGACAGGGACCCTGTCTGCATTCCTAATGGAATGATTTGAATATGAATATGTCCTTTCTCTTTTTTTGGGGGGGGGCTTGAGAGAGGCAAGGGAGGCCCTTTTCATTTCAGAGATGCAAGCACCTCAAACTCTCACGGCAAACCAGGGAGATTAGATGGGTGGGTCTCCGAGCTCTCATCCTTCAGAGAAAAGGGATATCAAGTTTGTTTAGTATTTCATTGCATCTATTGTTTATTATTTCACTGCATTTCTGTCTAATTTTTTTCTCCAGGGAGCTGAAGGTGGTTCTCTCCCTCTTCGTTTAATTAATCCCTACAACAACCTTTTAATGAGGGTGAAAGAGGAGAGCGCAAAATATGGTCTGAAGCTCAACATAAAAACCCCCGAAGATCATGGCCACTGGTCCCATCACCTCCTGGCAAATACAAGGGGAAGAAATGGAGGCAGTGAGAGATTTTACTTTCTTGGGCTCCATGATCACTGCAGATGGTGACAGCAGTCACGAAATTAAAAGACGCCTGCTTCTTGGGAGAAAAGCGATGACAAACCTAGACAGCATCTTAAAAAGCAGAGACATCACCTTGCCGACAAAGGTCCATATAGTAAAAGCTATGGTTTTCCCAGTAGTGATGTATAGAAGTGAGAGCTGGATCATAAAGAAGGCTGATCACCGAAGAAAGGATGCTTTTGAATTCTGGTGCTGGAGGAGACTCTTGAGAGTCCCATGGACTGCAATAAGATCAAACTTATCCATTCTGAAGGAAATCAGCCCTGAGTGCTCACTGGAAGGACAGATCCTGAAGCTGAAGCTCCAATACCTTGGCCACCTCCTGAGAAGAGAAGACTCCCTGGAAAAGACCCTGATGTTGGGAAAGAGGGAGGGCACAAGGAGAAGGGGACGACGGAGGACGAGATGGTGGGACAGTGTTCTTGAAGCTACCAGCATGAGTTTGACCAAACTGCGGGAGGCAGTGGAAGACAGGAGTGCCTGGCGTGCTCTGGTCCAGGGGGTCACGAAGAGTCGGACACGACTAAACGACTAAACAACAACAACAACCCTGTGAGGAAGGTTGGGGTGAGAGGCAGCGACTAGTCCCCAAGGTCACCCAGTGAGCTTCATGGCCAGTGTAGGATTTGAACGCTGGTCTCTCAGCTCCAGGTCCAACACGCTAACCACTACACCACACTGGATCTCCAAGCTGAGAATCTAAAGACTCCAAGGTAACCTTACACAACTGGGTGTGACCACCAGGTGTTGGGTGATCTACAACTTCCACTAGTCGCAGACCACAAGCTGGTTGGGGCTGACAAGACTCGTGGCCCAAAGCAGCCGGTGAACATAACAATGTAGGGTGGGGCTTGCAGGATCAGGCCAATGGCCCATTGACTCCAACATCCTGTTCTCACAGTGGCCAGCCAGATGCCTGTGGGAAAGCAGTAAGCAGAATTCGAACACAAGAGCAGATCTCCCCTCCTGCACTTTCCAGCAACTGATAATAATAATAATAATAATAATAATAATAATAATAATAATAATAATTTATTTATATGCCACCCATCTGGCTGGGCGGCTTCCAACAAAGTATTAAAATACAATGGTCTATTAAACATTAAAAGCTTCCCTGAACTGGGCTGCCTTCAGATGTCTTCTAAAAGTTTGGTAGTTGTTCTTCTCTTTGACATCTGGTGGGAGGGCGTTCCACAGGGCGGGTGCCACTACCGAGAAGGCCCTCTGCCTGGTTCCCTGTAGCTTTGCTTCTCGAAATGAGGGAACCGCCAGAAGGCCCTGGCAGCTGGATCTCAGAGTCCAGGCAGAACAATGGTCTGGGCAGATTCAGAAACATGACTGCCTCTGACTAGGAAGGCAGAGCGTAGCCATAATATCTAGTCACCACCAATAGCCCTCTCCTCCATGAATTTGTTTGGTCCTCTTTTAAAGCCATCTAAGTTGTGGACATCACTGCCTGCTGTGGGAGGGAGTTCCATAGTTTAAGTAGCCGCTGCTTGAAGTACTTACTATCCCCTGTCCTAAAATGTCTAATAATAATAATAATAATAATAATAATAATAATAATAATAATAATTTATTTATACCCTGCCCGCCTGGCTGGGTGTCCCCAGCCACTCTGGGCTGCTCCCAACAGAATATTAAAAGCACAATAAAACTTCAAACATTAAAAACTTCCCTACACAGGACTGCCTTCTAAACATCAGATAGTTGTTTATTTCCTTGACATCTGACAGGAGGGCCTTCCACAGGGCGGGTGCCACTACCAAGAAGGCCCAACATTCAGCTTCATTGGATATGCAGCAATTCTAGTATCAAGAGAAGAAAAAAAAAATCTTTCCACGGGATACTTTCCACATGCCATGCATAATTTTTATAAACTTCCATGCTGTTGCCTCTTACATGCTTTTCCCTGAAACTAAGAAGTTTGGCCCCTTGGTAAAGTAAAGGTAAAGGTACCCCTGCCCGTACGGGCCAGTCTTGACAGACTCTGGGGTTGTGCGCCCATCTCACTTAAGAGGCCAGGGGCCAGCGCTGTCCGGAGACACTTCCGGGTCACGTGGCCAGCGTGACATCGCTGCTCTGGCCAGAGCCAGAGCCAGAGCCGCACACGGAAACGCCGTTTACCTTCCCGCTGGTAAGCGGTCCCTATTTATCTACTTGCACCCGGAGGTGCTTTCGAACTGCTAGGTTGGCAGGCACTGGGACCGAGCAGTGGGAGTGCACCCCGCCGCAGGGATTCGAACCGCCGACCTTTCGATCGGCAAGTCCTAGGCGCTGAGGCTTTAACCCACAGCGCCACCTGCGTCCGACTTGGCCCCTTGGACTCTGCCCCAAATCCCTTTAATGCTCTTGCCCATCTAAAACAATGTGTCTTTTGGGTAGTGACAAAATGGGGAGCAATGGCAGGAAGGCAACAGGGAGATTAAACAGAAGCTTCTCTTCATCACTAATAATTAGAAACATTATTTTTTCCCAAAAGAGAAAGGAAAAATTATGGGCAAGTAGCAACCCACATTCATTTGCTGGTGGGTTTGTTCGTTTGGGTAATATATTATCCTCTGTCAAGTTTCACTTCATTTGGTCATGTTGCATAATCTCTTGAATTTTGTCTCTCTCTCACACACAAACAGGGTGCTTTATTCAAACATGACTCTCATATGTAATTCACGTACCACGCTTATTGTACACAGGAAATATTCATGGACACAGCTAAGCATCTGGAAAGCACTTTGAGAATGTGGATCGCTACCTTCTTTTTACCCTTGGCTTACAGATCCCATGCAGACCACTTTTTTTAAAAAAAACTTCTGAGTCAGAATTTTCATAGATGTTCCATGATCTTTCGGCAGCTGAGCTCATGGCTGGACAGAGTTCGTGTCAATCAACTGGAGCTACTATAGCCAACAGAGCGGCAAGGGTTTTAAAAACCGCAGTGGGTATTTCCATCGGGGTTTTTCAGTCATACAGTGGTACCTCAAGTTACTTACGCTTCAGGTTACATATGCTTCAGGTTACAGACTCCGCTAAATAGTACATCGGAGTAAGAACTTTGCTTCAGGATGAGAACAGAAATTGTGCTCTGGCAGCGTGGCAGCAGCAGGAGGCCCCATTAGCTAAAGTGGTGCTTCAGGTTAAGAACAGTTTCAGGTTAAGAATGGACCTCCGGAACAAATTACCGTAAGTACTTAGTCCGAGGTACCACTGTATTTACTTGCTCATGAGGGACAAATGGACAAATGTGCATGCCCCCATCTGCAAACTGATAAGGTCTAAGGTTTAATTTGAAACAATATTCATTTCTCCATGGCATAGTAAGTACTTAATTAAAGCCTCTGGCTTTGATTTCACAATATAGATAGAAGGGTTAGGTAGGAACAGTGCCGGATTTAGGTAAAGGTAAAGGGGCCCCTAGGGGACGCAGGTGGCGCTGTGGGTTAAAGCCTCAGCGCCTAGGGCTTGCCGATCGAAAGGTCGGCGGTTCGAATCCCTGCGGCGGGGTGCGCTCCCGCTGCTCGGTCCCAGCGCCTGCCAACCTAGCAGTTCGAAAGCACCTCCAGGTGCAAGTAGATAAATAGGGACCGCTTACCAGCGGGAAGGTAAACGGCGTTTCCGTGTGCGGCTCTGGCTCGCCAGAGCAGCGATGTCACGCTGGCCACGTGGCCCGGAAGTGTCTCCGGACAGCGCTGGCCCCTGGCCTCTTAAGTGAGATGGGCGCACAACCCCAGAGTCTGTCAAGACTGGCCCGTACGGGCAGGGGTACCTTTACCTTTACCTTTAAAGGGGCCCCTGACCATTAGGTCCAGTCGCGGATGACTCTGGGGTTGCGTCGTTCATCTCGCTTTATTGGCCGAGGGAGCCAGCGTACAGCTTCCGGGTCATGTGGCCAGCAGGACTAAGCCGCTTCTGGCGAACCAGAGCAGCGCACGGAAACGCCGTTTACCTTCCCACTGGAGCAGTACCTATTTATCTACTTGCACTTTGACATGCTTTCGAACTGCTAGGTTGGCAGGAGCAGGGACAGAGCAACAGGAGCTCACCCCATTGTGGGGATTCGAACCACCAACCTAATGATCGGCAAGTCCTAAGCTCTGTGGTTTAACCCACAGCGCCACCCATATCCCAGGTGCCGGATTTACGTATAAGCTAAACAAGCTATAGCTTAGGGCCCCACTCTCTTGGAGGCGCCAAAAAAATTAAAGGAAAAAACCTGGATGTAGATTTCCAAAATATAAGATAAAAAACAAATAAAATAAAACCTACATGCAGGAACAGTGTTTTGTGTTGTGTAGGCTCCTATGGTGTACATATTTTGTTATGTGCAAATGGCTTTAGATACCTATTAGGTCTATACACTGGTTTCACCTCAGATCGTGTAAATCTTTCGCCTTTTAGATACCTATCGTTGTTGTTGTTTAGTCGTTTAGTCGTGTCCGACTCTTCGTGACCCCATGGACCAGAGAACGCCAGGCACTCCTATCCTACACTACCCCCCGCAGCTTGGTCAGACTCATGCTGGTAACCTCGAAAACACTATCCAACCATCTCGTCCTCTGTCGCCCCCTTCTCCTTGTGCCCTCCATCTTTCCCAACATCAGGGTCTTCTCCAGGGAGTCTTCTCTTCTCATGAGGTGGCCAAAGTACTGGAGCCTCAGCTTCAGGATCTGTCCTTCCAGTGAGCACTCAGGGCTGATTTCCTTCAGAATGGAGAGGTTGGATCTTCTTGCAGTCCATGGGACTCTCAAGAGTCTCCTCCAGCACCAGAATTCAAAAGCAAGATACCTATTAGGTCTATAAATTACCATATACCATATATTCAACACAAAGAACAGCGACAATTTGTTGTTGACAAAAGACAGCTGGAAATAGAGAGGGCCAAATACCTTCAGTAGCTCAGAGCCTCATCAAACCGAAATCCAGCCCTGGGTAGGAAGACAGATGGCAAGATCCCTTGTGGATGCAGAATGCAGTCAAGCAAGTTGTTTGACACAGGAGAAAGAAAGAAAGAAAGAAAGTCTTCTTGCAGCACATAGCTAAACTATGGAACTCACTCCAATGGGAGGCAGTGATGCCCTATGAAGAAAAGTTACAGTGTGATAGCTCAGTCGGTAGAGCATGAGGCTCTTAATCTCAAAGTCATGGATTTGAGCCCCACATTAGGCAAAAAGATTCCTGCTTTGCAAAGGGTTGAACTAGATGACCCATGTATGGTAATCCCTTCCAAGTCTACAATTCTATTACTCTTTGAGTTGGGCCTTTTTAGTTTAGGGGGAAAAAATGAGTGAGAGGAAACAGGATAGAGGTTTATAACGCGTGGTGTAAATGCATAGGAGCAGTGCTCCCCACCAAAAAAATATTAGGACTCAGCGTTATCCAGTGATGCTGAATATTCTGAGATTCAGGACAGATTAAGTAAAGGACTTCATCACGCAGCTTGTGATTAAATTGTGGGATTCCCTGCCATAAGATGTGGCTGTTAGAATTCCTGCTCCATGATTGCAGTCATGGGATTGTTGTCTATCCCATGATGGTGTATGTTTTGAGTGGGAAGTGATGGAGATAGGATGTTTGTGTTCCTGTGTTCCGTGAAGTGGGACTATTGCCCTTTGTTCTTTCTCTTTGCTCTCTGATGCTAGAGAGAGACGGAGCCGTGTTGCAGTTCTCCGTGTGTTTATATATAAATAAAGTAGATTAGCCAAAATGCTGAGTTGCTGAGTTGCAAGGTGCGCAAACTCTGCGGATCCCTAAGTGTGCCAATGTCTGTTGGCATCTGTCACTGTGATGTTTGGGCAGAAGAAAGCTTTGGAAGCTCCCGAACGATCGACCAGGAGGGAGGGAACATGCCAGTTGGGCATGTGTCCCTGCCAGGGTCCTACTCGAGTGTAGGTTGAACTCCTGACAGTGGCAATGGCTACCAAAGTGATGGCTTTAAGAATGTAAGGAGAGCCCATTGAATGAGGCCAATGACTCCTCTAGTCCAGCATTCTGTTCTCAAGGCGGTCAACCAGTAGGATAAAGGCTACCAATGCCTATTAGTCATGATGACTAGATGCCACCTCCAAGCTCAGAGGCCTTTGAATACCAGCCCTTGGGAAGAAGAAGAAGAAGAAGAAGAGTTTGGATTTGATATCCTGCCTTTCACTCCCTTTAAGGAGTCTCAAAGCAGCTAACATTCTCCTTTCCCTTCCTCCCCCACAACAAACACTCTGTGAGGTGAGTGGGGCTGAGAGACTTCAAAGAAGTGTGACTGGCCCAAGGTCACCCAGCAGCTGCATATGGAGGAGCGGAGACGCGAACCCAGTTCCCCAGATTACGAGACTACCGCTCTTAACCACTACACCACAATGGCTCACAGAGTTTAGGCCTTCGGTCTAATTCAGTAGTTTCCTGCATCACAGGGGGTTGGGCTAGATGATCCTTGGGGTCCCTTCTTCCAACTCTACAGTTCTGTGATTCCATGTTCTTAACTAAAGAATGCACTCAACTCTTCCACTGAAATCAGTGTGAATGAAAATGCTGACAGCTGCTAGGATTCTGGTACCCCAGAGTTGGAAAGACGGACATGGTCCCCTACCAGAGTGGAATGGCAGAACAAATTGCTGGACTATGCAGAAATGGCAAAAACGACCAGGAAAACCAGAAATCAGGTAGATGAAAACTTTAATAAAGATTGGGAGGGATTTATATTATATTTGAAGGACTGCTGTAAACACTTGAACTCTTAAGCAGGTTTAAAATAACTCTTGTAAGGTAACAAAGACTTTGGACAAAATGGATATCTGGAAAACTGGGGTGACATATGATATGCAGTAGAAAAGAGTAAATAAAGAACCCATGGAGGGCATAGCTGTCAACGTTTCCCTTTTTTAAAGGGAAATTCCCTTATTCCGAATAGGATTCCTCGCAACAAAAGGGAAAAGTTGACAGCTATGATGGAGAGGTGGGGGGGGGGGGAGGAGTCAAAAAATTAGGAAGAATCTTGTTTTGTTTTTGTTTTTTTTTGTTTTTTTGGAGTGTGAATGTAAACATCAATTTGTAATATCCAATTATTATTTTTTTATATAAAAAAAGAAACCTTTGCTGGATCGGGACCTTTGCATTTTGGTTTCCTGCTGTTTCACATTGATTTAAGCCACCCACCCTCACAACGGCCATCCTCCTCAGTCCACCAGCACCACCACAAATTTCCTGGCCGCCTGCCTGCTCTCTTGACACTCCATTTCCGAGAATGCTTTCACTCCTGCAAATGGAATTTTGCTGCTTTAATGAGGAGTTTATATATACGTTACAAGGGATGGATTATATCCTCCCTTCATCAACCCAATTAGCGCATTCCAGGCCAGGCCAGGGAGAGGTTGACGGCCTCCGCCGTTGACTGCCTGCCTCAGGGCAGCAGTGAAGAACGCTGGCATTGAGAGGGTTCCCATGACATTGTAGGAACCACTTTCGAAAACAGATCCTTACACTGTTTCCTTGCATCCCAGCTGGGAATGGGGGAGAAATAGAATTATCCCTGAAGTTAAAGGCGGACCTATCCGATTCACACTTCCCGAAGCAACTCAGTGGCCGAAATGCAGTCCCTGAATTTTGCAACGCAGTTCTGCAGCCAGCTAACATGCATTTACTAGGATAAAGTGGGTATGGAATGCACATATATGTGAAAATAACAGCAAAATTTGCACCATATTAGGGGAAATTGCTTGCAAAAATGTGTAGGCAAAATTTCATAGCAATGCGAAATTAGGAAAAAGTTGCTGGCGAATTTTCATGAGTCCCTTTGTAAAAAAAAATCTCAGACTGATGCGGAAATGTTTGGAGCTAAAGTCAAGACTGGAAAAATGAGAAACTAAAAATGGACAGATTCACCCACCCCAAAACCTCTGCTACCTTGTGGGATATCTTCGGGAGAAGAAAAGGCTACACAAACCTGGATAGCACCTTCTATGCCTCCTTCCGGCAACTCTTGCAGCCAAGCAAGTGCCAAATACCGTATATTTTGCTCTATAAGACTCACTTTTTCCCTCCTAAAAATTAAGGGGAAATGTGTGTGCGTCTTATGGAGCAAATGCAGGCTGCGCAGCTATCCCAGAAGCCAGAACAGCAAGAGGGATCGCTGCTTTCACTGCTCAACTCCAGGGGGCCATGGGTGCTTGGGCACCCACAATAATATAATTGTGGGGGCTGGGCACCCACAGTTCAGCTCTGCTTTCCGCAGGCAGCCAGTGAAGCACCCTTTTCTGGAGGAGTGGGGGTCAACTAGGAGGGAGGGAACATGCCAGTTGGGCATGTGTCTCTGCCAGCGTCCTACTCAAATGTAGGCTGAACTCCTGACATACTGAAATACTTAACCCGAGGTACTATTTCTGGGGTAGCGGAGTTTGTAACCTGAAGCGTATGTAACCCGAGGTACCACTGTACTTAACCTGAGGTACCACTGTACTCAGACTGGCCCAACAACGAGGAGAAACCTTGGCACGGCTGTTTTCAATCCGGCAACCAAGAGAAACAGCCGTTGTTTGAGAGGGCTGTGTGTTTTTGCAACGCATTTCCCTCTCTCTCCAGCCAGTATTTGATGCTCCTCCTCAGGGAGAGATCTTCTCTAGTGAACATGTCGACATAATGACCCCAGAGGGGAATCCCGCCAAACAAGCAGCCAAGATTTAATTACCAGCCGGCACTCGGGATGTAAATGATCTATGAAAAAGTATACAGTCCTCAGCGGAGGCAGCACACATTAACCAGGCCGCGTGACCCCTCTGTTTAGTTTTCTGTCAGAGGTCTCTCCCGGGTTCTTTGGGGAAGGGGGAATGACTGGCGAGGCGGCTGGGAAGGGGGGAAGGCCCAGGGTTCAGAGGAGAAATGGTTCTCTGATGCAGGAGGGCAGGCAGGGACTCACAAACTCATTAAACCATAGAACTGTAGAGGTGGGTGGGACCCCGAGGGTCATCCAGACCAACCCCCTGCAATTGCAGGAATCTCAACTAAAGCATCCAGGGCAGATGGCTGTTGAGTTGTGGGTGAACATATCAGACGACACAGCGATTCTTCAAACAGCTCTTGTTTATTCACGGGCCAGAACAGAACTGAACTGAAGGGTTCAGCCAGCCTGCTTATACAGTGGTGCCCCGCAAGACGAACGCCTCGCAAGACGGAAAACCCGCTAGACGAAAGGGTTTTCCGTTTTGGAGGCGCTTTGCAAAACGAATTTCCCTATGGGCTTGCTTCGCAAGACGAAAATGTCTTGCGAGTTCCTGTGGGTTTTTTCCCCTTCCCCCCTCCTTTTTCTAAGCCGCTAAGCCGCTTATCAGCTGATCCGCTAAGCCGCTAAAAGCCGCTAAAAGCCACTAAGCCGCTAATAGCGCTAATCCACTAAGCCGTCAATG